>NW_022900942.1:18302109-18321024 GCF_012274545.1 Fukomys damarensis
CCCTACCCATCCCACCTTCCCTACACCTTTAGCTCCTCTGTTCCCATTTCTAAATGTCAGTAATCTTATTAAAATCTTATGCATTGTTGCAGATTATTTAAACCAGGGAAACTATTCGGTATTTACACATGTGTGACTTATTTATTTCACTTAG
This sequence comes from Fukomys damarensis, assembly GCF_012274545.1. Classification (NCBI taxonomy): domain Eukaryota; kingdom Metazoa; phylum Chordata; class Mammalia; order Rodentia; family Bathyergidae; genus Fukomys; species Fukomys damarensis. The sequence continues at coordinate 18,302,264 of NW_022900942.1, forward strand.
GAGTATATCTTCAATATGATCTTGTTTAGAATTGCTTGTAGTGCTGGTTTGGTATTCGTGTGGTTTCTCAGGTGTTCGTTGTCATGGAAGTGTCTTATTTCCCCATCCATTTTGAAAGAGAGTTTTGCTGGATACATCAGTCTAGGTTGGAGGTTGTTCTCTTTTAGTACTTGAAATATCTCATTCCAGGCTCTCCTTGCCCTAAGTGTTTGTGTTGAAAAGTCTGCTGTGATTCTGATGGGCTTTCCTTTGTATGTGATTTGTTTCTTTTCTCTTACTCTTTGTAGTATTTTGTTCTTCTGTTGGGTTTCTGGGATCTTGATTATTATATGTCTAGGTGTAGATTTTTTTTGATTGTAGCTAGTTGGAGTCTTATAATTTCCAATGTCTTAATATAGAAAATATTCAGACAGAAGCTAAGATAATATTAAAATTTTTCAAAGAATATCAATTATTTTGTGGGATGTAGTTATAAACCGTCATTTACTTCACATCATATTGTGGTTCAACCTTTTAAATACTGGTCAAGCCCAGTACCTTTGTTGCTCAGTTCATCTGAAAAGACTGAAAACCTTATCAAAGATGTATTCTCCTGAGATTAAAAATACAATCATGTTTGGTTTAAATTAAATACAAACTGTTGCTCATCTGCATGATTTCTTTTGAGTACTTTACTGAATACATGCTTTCTAAAACTGGCATGCAACTATTCATCTTCATATATTAAGCTATGTGTATTCCATATACATAAAATATATAAAAAACTAGTTGTTGCTTATTTTAAAAAATAGCATAAAATTGAAAAATAACTGAACACTGTAAATATGATTGGTCCAAATTCTACAGAGGACAGTGTGTTTTAGTGTATGTGCAGCCTAAGTGAGCACAGAAGACAGTATAGTAAAGGGTAAATTGTTATTTCATTGAAGTCAGTAATGAAATTCTCAGAGATTTTCAGTATTATCTTGGAGTTTTTAATTAATCCAAAAAGGTAAGAAAACAGTGTTCAAAAACATATTTTAGCTGTGTTTATTATGAATTTTGAAAAGACCTTGATACAGATGTGGTGATGAACTACATATTAGGCTTAGGTGATCTGTGGTTTCATTAAGAAGAAAAATTGTTTTAACATTAATTATACTGTTTTGGTTCAACATTATCTCTTCATTTTGGCAGAGTTAAAAGCACATAATATAAAAACTTCTCTAATCTTTATGTCAATTCAAACTTTTAATATATTAATTTTTAGAGAAGATTTAGGTTAGTAGTAAAAATCAAATTAAAGATAGTGATTTCCTGTATATCTCCAGGTCTCATACAAGTATGGCCTCCCTGGTTGTCAACATTCCCTATGAGAGTCATATAGTTATCACTGATACATCACAGTCACTCCAAATATAGTTCACATTAAGGCTTGTTTTTGGTATTGCACATACCTTTTTCCATGGGTTTGGATAAATACATAATGATATGATGCATCCTTATGTTATCACATAGAAGTTTTAGTACAGTGATTCTGTCAATTCTTGAGACTCACGTCAAAGAATTCATGCAAAAGCAAGAAAATGATCAATTATTATCGAGTTTATCCTATGACAGACAATTATCTTACACTTAATTTCTACTTTGTTCTTTAATTCTCTATGACATACTATATAGAAACTTGAGAATGGAATGTTTTTCAATTTTTTCTGCCCATTCAACATAGGCAGTTCATTTGCATACTTTTATAAAGTTATATTTAAACATCCCTGAAGTTATAGCTATATAATATCACAACAGGAAAAGATTTGAAACCATTCTTTAGAACAGAGGTTCTGATTTGTGATGCTGAAAATTTGACAATGTGCACTATACAGAAACTAAGCCAGACTTATGGTAGATGGGAGAGTCTTGATATTTTTACCAGTGTGCCATAAAATCATCATCTTTATCTGTGGGCCATAGTACAGGACAGTGAGAAATAAGTGTCCACAGAGAACCATTGATTACAGGATTCATTATCAAGCTGCAAAGTAAAGCTCATTTGGTTTAATGATATAATCACCTTTTTATGGTGCCTTTACTTCTATTTATTTTAATGACTAAATTGGTTTTGCTGCATTGTGATTTAATCCTTTATTGACGACATATCATTTAAAGTTAATGTTTTTACAATTCAAACTTACCAACTAGTGATTAGAGCAACTTCTGGTATTACCAGAAACAACTTAAGTTCACAGCCACATAAAAAGATTATAAATAGCTCTTAAATGGCTAATTTTCTTTTGAAAAATAAAAGTAAGGAGTTCTGGAAATTCAGTTAAATTTAGATTATTACTGCATGCCTCAATTTTTCTCATTATGTATATGAAGCAAACAATTCTTATCTTCAAAAATTTTATAATTGAATTAAGAAGAAAAGACATATTACTCAAGAAGCATAATTGCCATTCTGTGTCCATGAGTAAAACAAATAAAAATATAGGATGTTAAAATACAATTACATATTCACTCAGGAAATCTCTAGCCATATGTCATGGAGTAAAAATATATTGATTATTATTTAACATTATTTATTCTTAAAACAGGCATATTCTTTGAATTAGGTAAGAAAATAATTACACAGGACAATAAGTACTTCTAAAAAATGTTTTTGGAACTGCTACCTATCAAAAGCATTTTTTCTTTCTTGCTGAGTTTATGGTAAGATTCTATTATCTGGCATTCCCTGAGGTAGGTCTGGGCATACAAATAAATATGTTCTCAACAATGCAAATAACCTTATTTTAGATATACTCATTTAGTTTTTCAAATACCTTCCCCCATGAACTTTTCCTGTTTTATGAGGCTATAACTGTGATGATTCCATTTGCCTGCCTGCGTACCTGGATGGTTGGGTACAGATGGCCTTGCTGAATGATCAACATTCAACCTGTATTGGTGTATGAGCAACATATAACTTTCTCTTTTCCTGGAGCTTTTGGATTGTTAGGTTTTCTTAACATAACTTTGTAGATCACTATAATTCATAATATATCTACATTCTGTTCAATTATTAAAATAATTTCAGTAAGTACTGGGATGTGCAGGAAAGAAACTGTTTTACAGATAATCCCTAGAGTGAGCAGTCTTTTATTTTTTTCTCATTGAATTTATTGGTATTTACAGGACAGTTACATTCATCATTGGGATCTCATACCTTTACATGACCGGTCTTGGTTCTCATTTTTTCCCTTTGTCCCTGCCCTCCATTCACCACTTCCTCCCTTCCCTATTTACAAATATTTTATTTCTATTTTTTCATATATTTTTTTCTTTTCCCTTATTTCCTTTCCCCTACCCTTCCCACTTCCCCTACATCTTTTGCCCTTTTCTTCCTACTTCACATTGTCAATTATACCATTAGGATCTTATTTACGATTATAGTTTTTCAAACAGAGAAACTATTCAATATTTACACATATGTGATTTAAGGGTATATCCTGAATACGCATTCATTTTCATATGAATGACTCTAATTTCTCATTATTTATGACTCAGTAGTATTCACTTTTATAGAAAAACCACATGATTTTTAACCAGTCTCCAATAAATGGTCTGTTTCCAAGTTTTAGCTATTACAAACAGTGCCGCCATAAACATGGGTGTGCATATATCACAGTGGTATGATTCTTTTAATTATTTTGGAAAGATACACAGCAGAGGGATGGCTGAGCCAAATGGAATCTCTAATCCTAGTTCTTTGAGGCATCTCCATACTGATTCCCATAGTGGTTTCACCAGTCTGCACTCCCACCAAAAATGGAAAAGGGTGTCTTTCTCCCCACAACCGTGCCAACATTTATTGCTGGTTGCTTTCTTTATAGCAGCCATTCTTTGTGGGGTGAGGTGGAATCTCAGTGTTGTTTTCATCTGCATCTCTTGAATAATTGATGATGTGGAACATTTTTTCATATATTTACTTGATGCTTTTATTTATTTGTCTGAAAAATGTCTATTCATTTCAGATGCCCATTTTTGAATCAGGCCTTTATATTTGGGGGGCCTGACTTTTTGAGTTCTTTATATATTCTAGATACAGTCCTTTGTCTGAGAAGCAGCTGATAAATGGGGGGCCTGACTTTTTGAGTTCTTTATATATTCTAGATACAGTCCTTTGTCTGAGAAGCAGCTCACATTGTAGGTTTTTTTCCCACATTGTAGGTTGTCTCTTAGTTCTGTTGATGGTTTCTTTTGCACTGCAAAAACTTTTTAATAAGATGAAATCCCAGTTGCTGATTCTTTCTGCTAGTTCCCATGCTACTGAGGATTTGTTCATAAAGTATTTTCCTATGGCATTGTCTTCAAGAGTTCTGCCTATCTTATGTTCCAGCAAATTTAGTATCTCTTTTTTAATATTTAGATATTTAATTCATTTGTATTTTAGTTTAGCACTTGGTGAAAGATAAGGCTCTAGTTTTAATCTGTGGCAAGTTGAAATCCTGTTTTTCCAACACCGTTTATTAAAGAGGCTATCTTTCCTCCAGTGAGGATGGTTGGCTCCTTTTCAAAGATGAGGTAGCTGAGTACATCTGGAGTTGTTGCCGTATCTTCCAATCTATTCCACTGATCCTCAGGTCTGTTTCTTTGCCAGTACCATGATGTTTTTATCACAGTGGCTTTGTAGTATAGTTTCTAATTGGGACTTGTTATACCCGTTAGCTTGTCTCTGTTGCCTACAATGGCTTTTGCTATTCTAGGTCTCTTCCAGTTCCAAATGAAATTTTTGATTATTTTTTTCTAGTTCTGTGAAATATATTGTTGGAATTTCCACTGGCATTGCATTGAATCTGTATAGCAGTTTTGGAAGTGTGGCCATTTTCACTATGTTGATTATTCTTACCTAGGAGCAGGGGATATCTTTCCATTTCTTATATCCTCTTTGATCTCCTTTTTCAGAATGCTGTAGCTTTCAGTGTATAGGTCTTTTGCTTCTTTTGTTAGATTGGTTCCTAGATACTTCATTTTTTTTGGGGGGATGCTATTGTGAAAGGAATAGTGTCCCTAATTTCTTCTCAGTGTGTCTGTTATTTGTGTACAAGAAGGCTATTAGTTTTGAGTTTTGAACATGTATCCAGCTACTCTGCTGAAATTGTGAGTTAAGTCTAGATGTCTTTTGGTGGAGTTTTTTGGGTCTTCAATGTAGAATATCATATCATCAGCAAATAATGACAGTTTAACTTCTTCCTTTCCTATCTTTATTGCTTTAATTTTTTTCTCTTGTATAATTGCTTTGGCTAATGTTTCTAGAACTATATTGAAGAGGAGGAATGATAATGGCCATCCTTGTCTTGTTCCTGATTTTAACATGAAGGTTTTTAATTTTTGGCCATTTAATATGATGTTGGCTGTTGTTTTTTCATAGATAGGCTTTATTAAGTTGAGATATAGACCATCTATTCTGATTTTTTGCACGGTTTTTATCATAAATGGGTGTTGAATTTTGTCAAATGCTTTTTCTGCATCTATTGAGAGGATCATATGGTTTTTGTCTTTGACTCTATTAATATAGTGTATTACATTTATTGATTTATGTTTGTTGAACCATCCTGACATCCCTAGAATAAATCTGACTTGGTCAGGGTGTATGATCTTCTTGAGGACTCTCTGTATTCTGTTTGCCAGTATCTTACTAAAGATGTTTGCATCTATATTCATTAAGGATATTGGCATATACTTTTCTTTTTTAGTTGAGTCTTTCCCTGGTTGGGGAATCAAAGTAACACTTGCTTCCAGGCATGAATTTGTAAGTATTGCTTCCCTTTCAATTTCATTGCAAAGTTTTAAGAGTAGTGGCAGTAGCTTTTCTCTATGTCTTATATCTCTAAATGTCTTATAAAATTTATCAGGACCTGGGCTTTTCTTCACTGATAAACTTTTAATTACATATTCAATTTCACTATTTGTAATTGGGATGTTTAGAATTTTTTCTGTTCTCATTCAACTTTTGTAATTCATAAGTATCTAGAAATCTGTCCATTTCTACTGTGTTTTAGATTTTATTAGAGTAGAAGTTCTCAAAGTAGATATTAATTATCCTCTGGATTTCTGTTGAATCTGTTGTGACTTCACCTTTTTCATTCCTAATTGCATAGATCTGAGCCTTTTCTTCCTATTATGACAAGGTTATCTAAGGGTTTAACAGTTTTATTTATTCTTTCAAAAAATTAACCCTTTGATTCACTGATTTTTTCGTATCATTTTCTTAGTTTCCATTGCATTGATTTCTGCTTTAACATTTATGATTTCCTCTCTTGTAATAGCTTTGGGTTTTTCTTGCTTTTCTTTATCTAGAAGTCTAAGATTCATCATTAGGTTGTTTATTTGCACTTGCTCTGTTTACCTAGTGCGGGCATTCACTGCTCTGAATTTTCCACTTAGAACTGCTTTCATTGTGTCCCTTATATTCCTGTATATTGTATTGGCATTATCATTTATTTGTAAAAAGTGTCTAATTTCTTCTTCAATTTTCTCTGGACTCATTTGATTGTTCAGGAAAGGGTTGTTCAATTTGCATGTGTTTGTGAAGTTCCTACAGTTTCTTATGTTGTTGATCTCCAACTTAATTGCCTTATGGTCTGATAACATACAGGGGATAACTTTGAATCCTTTGCATTTATTCAAACCTGTTGTATGAAATTGTATGGGGTCTCTCTTGGAGAATGACCCATGTGCAGCCAAAAACAATGTATATTTTGATTTTGTGGGGTGGAACACTCTATAGATATCTATTAAGTCCATATGTTCCAAAGCTTGGTTGAGTTCTAATATTTCATTGTTGATTTTTTGCCTAGATGATCTATTTGTGATAGTGGGTTATTTAGGACCCCCACTACAATTGCGTTTGTACTTACTGGGTTTTTCATGTTACTTAATATTTATTTTATATAGTTGGGGGCATTAATATTTGGTGCATGTATATTTATGATTGCCATCTCTTCCTCCTGAACTGTTCCCTTCACAAGGATGTAGTGGACGTCATCTGTCTTAATCACTTTTGGTTTGACATTTACTTGCCTGTGAATACGATAGCTATCCCTGCTTTTTTCTGGGCTCCTGCCTCATGGAGAGCTGTTTTCCTTCCTTTTGCTTTCAGTCTGTGGGCTTCTATTTCCATTAGGTGTGTTTCTTGTATACAACACATTGCTGAATTTTGCTTCTTAATCCATTCTACCAGTCTATTTCTCTTGATTGGTGAATTGAGGCCATTGACATTGGCTGATATGTACTGACTTGTTGTTGTCATGTTATTGTCCTTTTGTTGACTCTTTTTAATCCCCCCCTCTCTCTTTAGTTTCTTGTCTTGCCCATTTGATATGTAGAGCGAGCTGTTTTAGAATCTAACCATGGACAAGTCATACTCAAGAGTAAATCCACTTAGGATGGATCAGTAAAGTGCTCACAATGTGGCTGCACTTTTCTAATATTCCACCAGCAAGAGTTAAGGTGAAGCCACCAAATGTCTGCTTCTAGTAATTTCCCTCTTTTCCTTCCCTGAACTACCACAGCTTTTCTACTTCTATCTTTGTGAACGTAACGATGTATTTCATTGTGCTCTATTATCCATGTTAATTTCAAATACCAAAGGAATCTCTTCTATACATCACTTTTTTTGTGGAATATATTAGCTCCAAGTCCATTGTGAACACCTTTCAGGTGCCCCTTAATTTAGGAGATGCTCTTGCTGAGCTGATCCTACCACGACTCATAGATATCATGAAACAGTGTAAATAGTGGAATAAGGAGTTTTGAGGTTGAACAGGCATATCTTCACTTAGCAACTTGAATTCGAGTTTTAAAAGAATCATTGGTATATTTGGCATCTGTCTTAAAAATATTTCTGAACTGTAAAGGAATTACAATATATGTTCAGGGATAATAAAATATTAAATATTCATAAAGAGATCAAAATGTTTATCTAGGGGATTAAAACACAACTAATTTTTTGTAGCACTGCATGCTTCCACATGCCTGTAATCCCAGCACTCTGAGTTTGGGGCAGGAGGATCCAAAGAGTAAGCCCAACCTCGGCAATTTAGTGATTTAGTAAAACCCAGCCTCAGTGTTAAAAATAAATAAAAAGGCTAGTCAGTGTGATGTCCCTAGGTTCTAGTCCCAATACCAAAACAAATAAACAACAATAAAAAGGTAGTAGAGATTATTAGCATTAGGAATGAATAAAATAAAGTAGTAATAATTGAAGAAGGGCACTTTCCTTACCAACTCTCACCATTCCTCTTTGAAGTTGTTGCCTACCACATTCCTAGGGAACTTCCTCTCTCTGTCCTTGATGATTTTAATTCTGGTGCATTGTCATTTTCCTCAGTGATTCGTTTCTTAATTTTTTGATTATATTAATGTCTAGATTAATGATCTCCTTGTGCTACAGATTCTGACTTTTTCAACTCTCTCTTCTCCAGTAATCACATCTTCTAATTAACCACAACCACTGCCTGCCAATGGCACTTCCACTGAATTTACCAACAATGTAACCTGAAACAATCTTAATTCTTCCAACACCACTTGTATTTCTACCTCCCACAGTCTAGTACTCTGGCTCCAACAATCTTTCAGTCCCACCATTACCTCGTTATTTTTATCTTTTCAAATTTTCACAGTCCTTTATTTTCTCTCTCTCATTGTCATATACATACTCATAATATTTTGTCTTAAATTTTATAATCATTCTCTATACCTGCATAAGCTATGTAGCCTTTTTCCTCTCTCTCTCTCTCTCTCTCTCTCTCTCTCATCTTTCTGACTAATGCAACCTTTACAACTCCATATCTGCACCCATGAAATAGAATCTAGTTGGAGAAAAAAAAAATAAGAAATGCAAACTCAACCCAGTAAAAACATTCTGATGTGAAGTTCCTCTAATAGTGTCTGGCAACTGTAGTATACACTATATTACAAACCTATTATTTTTCATTTTTCTGTGATGACTATATTTAATTTTTTCTTTCTTTTTTTTTTGGTCCAATGTTTCTATACTCCATTTCTCCCTTATCATTCTCTGCTGGCAAACTTGATGGCTACCTCAAAAAGGAAAACAAATTAACTGTTATATTCTCACGCTACTGATAGCATTGTAAAGGGTTTCATCATATGACTTATTTATATTACATTCATTTATATTAAATATACAATATTTCTCTATACCCTTAATCTTTCAAGGTAATATGAATTTAGATGTTTGTCTAAAAAGCTCATGGATCAACACAAATTTTCAGTTATTTTTTGTTAAAGTTAATATAGTTTAGAGGCTAAGCCAGTTAGAATCCATTAATGTTTCTATCAAATAAATTATTATATGAATGTTTAAAAATATAATCTTAATAACTATTAAAATTATGCTGTTTTCCAAAAACTAACAGTGTATTTTATGCATGGGTATTTAAAATGATTTCATTTAAAAAGGTTCTTTTTGTGTCTTCATATGAATTAATAATATTTTGAATTATTCCCACTATATTTAAATTGAACTAAGCTTTAAAAATGCCAGAGATTTATCCTATTTATTTTTTTAGGAACATATTCTTGTCAGGCTATAGAATCAATATTTCCATTTCATTTATTTGGATATTTAAGTTACCATTCCTTTGCAAATAGCAGCTTGTGTTTCCTTCTGGGTTTAATTTCTTTTCCTTGCTTCCCTGTTATGACAAGGACTGGTAGCAACAACTGAATATTTTTGCCTTTTTTTCTGAAAATGCTATGCTTGAACTGCTTCTGCTTAATTATTTTTTCCCTGTTCCCATAAAGAGAAAGATTATTGTATATTGCCATATGATTATACCTGTGTGTGCACAGACATAATGAGGAGATAGGGCGTATTCAGGGTGCTGTGGCAGTAGATCACAGTCATAATGAACAGATCCTATTATGTCCATTTTCAATTTCATACACTCCTCTGACAGTGTGATATGAAGAATTTGAGTCATTCATTTTCTATATTAAACTCAATCTGTAATTCTGGAATAATAACTCTAGCTTAGATAAATGTTAGTGCTTCTTGGTTAAATTTGTTAGCACTTAATTACATTGTTTTAATCTATATTCATTCATATGGGTAGTACTTTTTGCAACTGCTCTATTGTTTGTACTCTTCTCTTAATGGTTTTACTCTCTTTCCGGCCAGTGATGTAGCTCAGTTTTGCTGCACCTACTTGGCAAGCATAAGGTTCTGATTTTGATCCCCAATACCAAAAAAAAAAAAAATGGTTATACTCTCTTCAGAAAATGAACAAGGAGGCATTGCCTTTCTCCTCTGCTTTAAAAATCTAAGGTTTGTAGAAATTATCAATTTCTGGAAAATTTAATATATGTCATATATTTAAAACTTATAAATATATTAATACAAATTATGAATTTAAAAGTCAGGCAAGCCATCTTTAGAGTTTTTTATAATATTCCCATTTTCTCATTTATGAATATTTCAGAAAATCTTACATGCTTTAACTGCATGATATATCTAGAATTTGACCACTTCTCACAGCTCTCTTGTCCTGGCTGTCATCTGAGTCTCCATCCTCTCTTGGTTGCATTACTGCAACAATCCATCTCATTGTGTTTTTCACACAGCAGAAACAGCTGTCCTCTTACACTGACCAAATCATGGCACTGCTCTGCTTACGTGTTTAAAGTCACATCATGTCACTTAAGGTGGATCTAAAGCATTTTCTATGGTTGAGGAGAGCCAGATTATAAGACCTGCTCACAGAAGTTATCCTTCGTGTGCCCCTCACCTTATTCTTCTACTTATTTCAAATGTGTACACAAACCTCATCTTTTCCTTGAGTCCTAAATTGGCTACATTCTATAATACTAAAAGCTTATTTCCCTCTCTTCAACTTTCTCCAATTCTTTTCTATTGTTTTCTTTTAAAAGTCCATTAATCACTCTTCCACTACAATTCTTGTTACTGTATCTGTTACCCTCTGTCTATTTCCTCACTTTGGGATGTAAGGTCCACAGGCAATGTGTAATTGGAAGAAAAGGGCTAGAGGCATAGGGGAAGTGGGAAGGGTAGAGGGAAAGAAATAAAGGAAAAGAAAAAAATATGAATAAATGGAAATAAAATATTTGTAAATAGGGAAGGGAGGAGGTGGTGAAGGGAGGGCAGGGACAAAGGGAAAAAATGAGAACCAAGACCTGTCATGTAAAGGTACAAGATCCCAATGATGAATATAACTGTACTGTATACCTAAAATGTACTAATAAACTCAATGAGAAAAAAACATATCCACAGGCATATTTCTTGACCATTTATTTAATGATGAATCTGGAGCATCTGAAAACATGACTGGCAGAGAGAGGTTGTCAGCAAATGCTTACTGAATAAAGGATCCTTATTCTTTAAATTTGTATCTATTATTCTATTTCTAAAATAATTGTAATAATTGTCTTAAAAAATCAGCTATCCTTCAGATTTTCAAATGTAATTTTAAATATATTATATTTAATGTATTAATCATATAGACTATAATTATATGCAACATGGTATCACATAAAAATATAGTTAGGCCAAAAATTAATTTCATTTAATTGTCGTCATTTAAATTTTGCTTATCATATGTATAAAAATAAAGAGAAGCTGTCATAAAAGCTTTTGGTACTCTCATATTTTCTCCATCCTCTGTGTATTTCTCACAGTGGTTGTCTAACATTTCAGGATGCTTTCAATCTATGGAGGACGGTGTCAGATGAAGAGTACATGGAATGCACACTTTCTCAGCCCTTCCACCTTTGAAAATACAGTTGTTACACTGGAGTTAACAAATTATATGGTGAGAAGTAGCTCTATTCTAGATATCTTTTGAAGGTACACTCAGTAGGAAATCCTGATAGCATATGATATGAAAAAGATGCGAAGGCAAATCTGAAAATCTGAAGTGATGAAGATACTTTCAAATGAGATAAGAAAGGCAGAAAAAGTAGAATAGGATTATAAAAGAAAGATGAATGTTCACTTTTGTTCTTGGGTTTAATATGTTTATTTAATATTCAAACGGAAATGTGAAATAGGACACTGCATATGCGTTGAGAATTCAAGATAAAGTTCTAATCTAAAGAAAGAAATCAGTCTTCTGCAAAAAGAAAGAAACCAAGAGATGAAGGAAACAGGAGAGGTATGGAAAAAGAAATGAGACATGTTATGTACATGTACCAACTCCCCAAAAAGAATGCAATCATTACGTAGTGTCAACATGTACTAATAACAATTTTAAAGGAAAATGTGAAAACAAAAGGGGGGAGAGAGGGAAAGAAGGAAGGGAAGGAAAAAAGGGAAGAAAGGGAAGGATGAAAGAGTGGGTCGTTAGCATAAGAATCACATTAAAAGCCAAGGTATTACATGAGTTTGCCACAAGTAAGAACAGTCACTGCGACCTAAAGCATTAAAAATTGGGAGAAAATAAAGCAAAGATTAAGACAGTAAGAAAACAAAATTTTTTTGTCCAGTACAAAAGTGGAAGGAGGAAGTAACCAAATATGTCAAATTCACCTGAAATGTCATGTAAAAAAGAGGAGTGAACATTGACCATTAAATTCAATAAAATGCAGGTTATGTGACATTTATAAAGTCAGTTTCTATGAAAAGGTGGACACCCAAAGATGTGAAAGAAATGGGATTTGGGGAATAAGAAGAAATACATTGAAGATACAATTGACACGTTTATGAGAAGTTTGGCTGCAGAAGCAAAGAAATACATGATCAATACCTGCTCATAAAAGAAAGGAAAAGAAAATAAAGAGGAAGGGAGAAAGAGAAACGGAGAAAAGGATTACAAGAAGGAGGGAGGGATGGAGGAGGAGACAGAGACAGAGACAGAAAGGAACAGAAAAAGTGTAAAATCAGTCCTCAGCATCAAAAGCTTGGAAAAAAGTGGAATGAAGTAGACAAGACACTAAGGTGGAGAAAATGACTGCGCTAATGAGTTTCAATTACAGAACAAATACACCAGATAATTATAACTAAAAAAGGAGCAACATTATTATGCAATATGAGAGTAATATCATTAATAACTTAAGAGATATAGCTGTAAGGAAATGTAGATGGCATCTAGACACAAACGTTTCATTTCTAAAGTCATAGGAGGAATGGCAGGAATATGGCTTTAAATGTAATTATAAAAATACTATATAGTTTTGGGAATTGGCTATATTAATAAACTCAAGTTTCTTCACTATGAGAAATAAAATCATCTGTTGAGGTTGAAGTGTTGGGTTTTGAGGAGAAAGAGGTTAGAAAATCAACCTTTATTACAAACACTGTAAAATACTTAGGGAGTGCTCATGCTGCTGTTGCCTGGAATCATGCTGGCACATACACATCCCTCTTCAGGATTGAAAGTAAGACTAACGGCATTATTTTCATCCAATTTCATCTGAATAGTAGATGAAAAATAAGCAAAGTTTTGATGTCATCTTGGATAGATTTTTCTACTTGAGTATAATAAAGCAAGGAACAGGCAAAGGATTCAGGAAAATATGAAAAATACTAATTTAAAATATTGGCTATGGCCCTTAACCTACTTGGATAATGAGGATATCCAGCAAGAGACCTAAAATGAGAAGGTGGTAATTTATTAGAGAAACAAATAGTGGGAAAGTATAATTGTTTGGAATAATCAAGAAAGGTGGTCTAAGTGCTTGAAATTGGAATTAGAAAGAGGTGAACTGAGGATACAAGAAACCGAAAGGAGAAACAAGGTTTAAAGCATAAGAACCACAAGCCATTTTGAGAAAATTGTGGACATATAAAATCTTAGGCAGAGCATTTGATTCTTATATACATCTTCAAATCAGAAGCCCTCTTTTAAGAGGAATATAAAAAGCCATGCAGCATTGAGGAGGATAAAATCATATCATATGTTTGCTTCATGTTGTGATGGAATCATGCCAGGTGGAATTTATCTGAGTTCTCATGTTTATAGGGAAGAAATATTTAGGATCCCTACCAACGTTAACTAACTCTGGGTTAAAGCTCCATATTTGAAACTAATAAATAACATTTTTAATCTGTATTGCTGGAAGTATTGGATTCTCTTCATTCTCTTTATAGAAAATATTTAGAAATATTTCATATGAAGAGACAAAATTCTATGAAGTATTTTGTAGTGTCTATGTTGTCTATTTTTATAATTCTTATTATTTGCATTTATTTTTAAAATATATATTCATTTTAAAATTATATTTTATGTCACAGTTTACGAAAATTTTCTAACACCTGTGCAAGTTCAAAGTTCCGCAAAGTCTGGATCTGCCTCTGGATTTATACTCTTTTTTAGTGATGCTAAAGTTTAATCATATTCTCTTAGGTGTTTTTTTTTCTTCTCTTTCTAAATTAAAAAAAAAAACATTGCTTCATATTCATATTGGAAAAAATGGAAAATCCCAGTGAAAATAAAACAGCTTGGGGCTGCCATTTGAAACATGCATTATTTCACTTTTAATTTCTGTAGTTTCAAAAATAATAAGCAAAATCTTTGCATTCAGGACATTGCTAACTTTAGGTACATAAATATCTTTGGCTAGGGGAAAGTTGCTTCAGGTAAAAATCATATAGCCAAAAATGAATTGAGTCTCATTTACTTCACATATAGTACATTTTATGAACACTGAAATGGCTCCTATCATAAGAAAATCATGATATTTTTCTCTATTCTGTTTACAAGCTTTCACTATTTCACTGTGTAAATTCACATTCTCTATATGTCCCTCGAGATAGTCCAGAAGGTCTGCTTTTTCTCTCTGAAGATAAAATCATTATTTTGGAGAATGTTCAAATCACTACATCTATTTTTTAAAGCTGTTTAACAGAGGTAGTAATTTCACATTTATAGCTCAAAAATAGGACACTATGGGAGAAATGAATGTGGAAAAGACCAAATCATCTATGCACTGCATAAAAGTGAGACAGGAAAGTGCTACATGCAATGATCACAGCAAGTTTTAAGGAAAAAAAATGTACCCATAAATACATTTGTATTGTTACAAAAATTACATAATAAAAATTTCTCTAAATTTAATTTTTCTAAAATATTTTCTTTATGTGGAAAAATGAAAGCCAATGCAAAAAAAAAAAGCACTCCTTTTGTGCTGTTTGGATTCTAAACTTGAAAGTTGTATTTTCATCAAATCAAATAGAAGAAAATTGGAAAGCAGAGTCAGAATTATCTACAATGAATTATGTCCTTTCCATTAATCATAAAAACTCATAAGGTTTTCCCACACTGCCATACAAACTACTTTTTAAAAAGCAAATTACTAAAACATAATCTATAAAATAACATGTAAACATATTACAGCTTAATTTAAATTTTTTAAATTTTAAAATCATTGTAAAATGGTTCAACATTTGTAGATACTTATTAAGAAATATGGTTTCAGATTCTTCACTAGCATTGTTTCTTAACAATTATCAAAGAACTGTAACGAGGAGCAAGAAGACAATAGAAAAAAATGACACTGACCAGTTTCTACCCCATGTGGAGAAGGGAGTGTGGTCAATGACCTGATCGAAATGTCTTTGGAGCACAGACTTTTTGTAGGTTGTGGATGCTCCCCACCTGGCCGTCCAAGGCAGCACTGCAGAACCATACTTGCTTGGATTCTTCACATGAAAAACCCAGTGGAGACCTGTAAGATGTGACGATGATGACTATGAAGACCCTGACGATGACAAGGTGTTTACATACTTTGAGATCACGTTGACAAGTAACTTATTTTCCCACTGAGATAAACAGCAGTATAAACTCCTTAATGGTGAAAAAAGTATTCTTTCTCTTATTTCATATATTGAAACCGTAAAGTAGCCCCTATGATTGAAATAATTCAACGAGTTCTTTACATTTCACTATATCTAATAGCTCTAAAAGCTTTCTTGAAACATGAGCTAGGATTAGTAAAATCAACAATAATGAAAAAGAGAAAAGGAAAGGAGGGGGAGGGAAGGGGATAGAAAAAGAAATGCGATTACGTACATGTATCAGTTCCACAACATGACTGTAAAATGTATGTGCTTCAAACACGCACTAATAAAAATTTTAAATGCCTTTACAAGGTTCATATTTATAAAGATGCCAACTAAATGTATTGTTCCTATTAAAATACTGAATTGATAAAATCCACCGAGAAATAATCAAACTTCATTTTAGGCGTTAGATTCAACCACCTATACCTCAACTTCAGAAGAAACCTCAAACAATATTTGAAATAATATAATTGAGCAGTAAAGCATCCTACTTCCCTTCCTTACCTATTAGTAAACAATTAAAGGAAGCAAAGGTGAGCAAAACAAGGGAAAATAAATAATGAAAAAAAGACAAGGGCGGAACATGATTACAGTGTACTTTGAATAATACATTTTTTCTACAAATTGAGTCAAATACAGGGACTTATTTAAACCTTCACTAGAAAGAAGAATGATCTTGTAAGAATGACAAGATAACTGAGTATTGTAATTTAAAATAAATATCACTAGGTATTGTTCAGTTATTTCAAGTATCTTTAAACCATCATCAACATTCCTCCGAAGTATGACAAAATAAGTAGCTATATAACAAAATCATTTCTTAATGTGAATGTGTGATTTTTAAAAATAAGTTTTGAATCATTAATATATTCTAATTATGAGACTGTTCACAATGGTTTAAAAGTTGTCAGCTTTATTCTAAAGCTAATTTAAAAGCCATGAAATGAAGTGATGCATTGTATCATATTCACTGTCTCTTCAAAAATGTAATTTTCACTTGCCTAACTTCAGATTACTTTTCTTCCTGATGAAATATTGTGTTGTAACATGAAGAGTATGAACTTTAGAGAGAGTCTGAGTTTTAAATTCTTGTTCTGCATGATGAATTAGAGGTTGCTATTTAAATCTCTGAACCATGATTTCATCATCTGAAATACATAATATATACATTAACTATTTTCTGTGAGGAATTTATTAGACATGATTGTAAAAGGAATGCATTTGGCACATAATAAACAATTCACAAAAAGTAGGCTTACTTTATTCCTTTCCAATGATGAAATAATTAAAATACAAAAGCATTCCATCACTTAGAGTATTCAGTGTATATATGGAGAAAATTAAGAAAATATTTGACAAAGTATCCTGAGAAATGATAAAAATAAAAAAGGAAGAAAAGAGTTTATAACTAATAACTACTATCTCTAGAAATATGAGAATATATTGTATCCATGAACTGAAAATATTTTATTAAAAAGGAAAAAATCAAAGAAGGGTATGTTCTTGGAAGATGAAATAATCATTGCCAAGATATAAATTTAAATTAAAATTTGAAGCTAAATCTCCAGGAAAACTGTAAAATAAAGATCAAGAAAATAAATGTTAATATTCTTAGCATAAATTGATATAACAAGTCTTAACTCTTACAAATTATCAAATTTGAAAGGAAATATTGATTATACTGCATATGTTTAGACAATTTAGAGATTTTCTGGTTTCAAGGAAGGTTATGCTAGCATCATAGCAGGTAATGTCATATTCATTGGAAGGGATTATTGTAATATCGTATCTTGATTGCCAGATTATTTGTAAACTTGTTTATTCTTAGGCACATGTATTTTCCAATAAGCTAATGTGTGCTGTCACAGTGTAGAAAAAATTATGCAAACTTATCAAACTGTTTTAAACTTCCTGTGTTTAAATTAGACAGTATTATTCTGTTGAATTGGAAAAGTAGAGGGAAAGATGCTGTTCTCACATTTTTTAGAGATATTGAGAATTTTGAATCTGCAACATACAGAGAAGAATGAAGGCAATTAGCCAACAAAATAAAATAAAGGACAGCTTGGAAAATCTTTTGCCCATAACTTTTCTGTTGCTATGGATGTGTATACATTTGGTTGTAAGTTTTAAGGTTTTCTTTGTGTTTTCTTTTTCCCCTAAACCATTTTGCTTTGAAAAAAATACAGATGGTTCAATGAAAGGAAAAATGAGAAACATCCCTCCAAGCTCTTTGCACTATAATTTGTTCTGGGATTTCACTTTCTTTAGAAATGCCCCTTTAGTCAAGAGTTCATTCATTTTTCTTAGCTAACTTTAAATGATTTCCTGAATTTCATGAAGATGAATTTGAAAATGTAAGCATATTTTTACATTGGCTGCGCCATATGCCTGCTGACTCAGTTCCCACTGCACCATTGGAATCTCTCTGCAGAGGCAGAACAATCAAAGCAATACATTATTAGCATGTCTGAAGCTCAGGTTTACTGCATCATGACTGTTCCTCGTTATAGTCAACCAGTCAGATCAAGGGATTATTAAAAACCTGTTACTATCACAAAATACTATTAGTAACAATTTTCAAAACTAATTTCCCATGATGTGAGTCAGGATTTCTGAATCTCTGAAGCAGTTTAGAGATAAAATTGTATTAAAATAAGGAATGAAATAAATATATGTTGTTTAACTCTCTGTATATTTTTTCTTATATTATCTCATATATATCAGATTCAACATATCTTAAAACTGAACTCCACTGCAGTGTTGAAGAAAATGAAAATAATATTGATTTCAGTATTTAATCATCCAGGATTTGAAATAAACTAGAAGGAGAAACGCTACACATCATAACTCCTCCAAGAGGGTAGTGATTGTTAGGGAATTGATCATGTTAAAGTATGCTGTGATGCCGCCTCACAGGCTGCATTCTCCTGGTACATCTTGGCTCCTAAAATGACCTCATGCCCTTATCTCTGGTTCCCCC
>NW_022900942.1:18321155-18331498 GCF_012274545.1 Fukomys damarensis
CTCTCTCTCTCTCTCTCTCTCTCTCTCTCTCTCTCTCTCTCTCTCTCGCTTTCTGCCTTCCTGCCTCCTGCTCGCCTCCCTACAATAAAGATCTCCTGCCAGACCTCTCAGTGAGTGAGTGGCCTAATTGGGAAGGGGCACCCGAAAGGTCACGCAAACCCCCTTTCAGGGATAGCAGTGGCATTATTTTTAATCTTCCCAAGTAATTCCCTTCACAAATGTAAATGCAGCACCTGGAACCATACGATTACACAGTACCTAACACATGGTCATGATGTACCTAAAAATTCATTACTAGGTACCTTCACCAACTCCAAACTTGAGGTGTGTGTGTTTGGCGGGGTGGGGGTGGGGGTCATGTCAAACCACAAACGCCAAGCTAACATAATTTTGACAATGGTACAGTAAGTGGACAGCGCATAATTGGCCTCTCCTCATGAAGGACAAAGAAAACACAGTCAGAATAGCCCAAAAACACAGTCAGAAGAGATTCTGACATAGCCTGAAAATAAACCTGGTTAGTCTGGGACTAGCACATGAAAACTGAGGAGGGTTTCACTACACAATTTGTGAGAGGAATAAAGAGAAGAATTTTAGAGAGTCTGCATAGGATAGATGCCATCTTATGAATGCTAGGGATTTGGTATACTGTATTCAAATTTCAAACATCCTTCTAAGAAAAATCTAAAATGGAAATTTGTAGAAAATTCTACAAAGAGTACTGACATTAAGGAAAAGGAAAAATTATTCATCTAAAAATGAAAACTAGGGAAAGCATACTTCAGAATGGACAAGTGCATCATTTTTATTCTAGAAGTTAATTGTTTATAGTTGGTTCAGCATTACAGTGTAGCATTCCAATTCATGTGTTAAAGGTAACATAAACTTTTTTTCCACAAGCTTTGCCTGGGTATCCTATGGATTAAAAAAATAAGTTTTGTTTTGTTGTTGTATGTATCTATTTTTGCTTTACTTTTTGGTACAGGGCAGAGAATCCAGAACCTTTATGCTGAGCTTCATTCTCAGCTCTTTTATATTTTAATATTTTATTTCTTTATATTTTGGGACAAAGTTTCCCTAAGTTACTAAGTAGCCCGGTCTCGACTTCATGTTGCTATTCTCCTGGCTCAGACTCCCAAAGGGCTAGAATATATGTCTGTGACACCACACCACCTTATTTTTTTAACCAAACTTTAAAGATGGAATCATTGTAATTCACATGAATAATACAAAGAAAGTCACTTCACACTTTATTCAGTTTTTGCAAGCTTGACATCTTGCAAAACTAAAATACAATATCACAAATAGGACACCAAAATTGATATAATCAAGATAAGATAAAGAACAGTTCCAACACCACAAGGATATATTTGACTCTGACATCAATTTTTATCTCTCCTCAGATTCTTTTTGGTACCAGGGATCAAACTCAGGTCCTCACATTTGCCAGGCAGGTGCTGTGCCACTAAGCTAAATCCCAGGCCCTCTCTTCATAAGTTTAACATCTAGCAACCAGTAATCTGCTCTCTACTATGTAATTTGCTCAGCCCAAGGACATTTTATAAATGAAATCATATCGATATAAATTGTGAGGTTTTTTTTTTATTCAGCTTAGTTACTTACAGATTCTTTAGGTTGCTCGTATCTCTATGTCATGTTATTGTTAATTGGTATACTATCGTATGAATGTACTGTAGTTTTTTAATCATTCACCAATTGAAAGTTTTAAGTATTAGAGAGAAAGCTGTTATAAATATCTACACACAAGATTTCTTTTCTAAAGCCTTTGTTTTTCCAGAGTAAATCCATACAGATGTATGCACTGCAACCTATAATAGTTTTTACGTGAAGGAGTTTTTTAAATAAAAACTTTTTTGGAAGGGGTCTGTCATTTAAAAGTCCCGCCAATAATGGATGAGTAATCCCATTTCTTCACTGAACAGTCAACATATGCTTTTGTCTAGTTTACTTTTTAAAAATTTTAGCCTCTGCAATTGCTGTGCATAGCTACTTTATTGTGGTTTTATTTTGCATTTTCCTATAGTCAGTGGTACCAAAATATTTTCAGATCTTTTTATTGCCATCATTATATACCCTTTGGTAAAGCATC
Organism: Fukomys damarensis; assembly: GCF_012274545.1. Taxonomy (NCBI): domain Eukaryota; kingdom Metazoa; phylum Chordata; class Mammalia; order Rodentia; family Bathyergidae; genus Fukomys; species Fukomys damarensis. Next base: position 18,323,266 of record NW_022900942.1, read on the forward strand.
TCTTTACATGTTAGGATTACTATGGAAGTAAATTGTTTTTATATATAAATTTGGCAGTATTTAAATATGTCTTTCATATTATGAGCATACTTTATATATTTGAAATAGTAATTTTAATCATATATGAGTTTCCAAATACATTAATCAAGAATCTATTTTTTTTCTAACTCTCTTTACATTCTATAAAACAAAATTTTAAATTCTGATGAAATGCAATGTATCAAATTTTCCTTTAATGGATTGTGTTATGTTAAGTATAAAATTTCTTAATTCTAGATCCCAAATCCTTTCTGTTATTATCTTCTTAAATTTTTAGTTTTGGGTTTTTCTTGTTTGCTTGCTTTTCTTTCTTTTTGAAACAGGGTCTCCTATGCAGTTGAGACTGACCTGGAACTCACTATGTAGCCCAGGCTGGCCTTGAATTCACAGCGATCCTCCTGCCTCAGCCTCCAGAGTTCTGGGATTACAGGAATGCACCACCAAGACCAGCTTAAATTTTTAGTTTTTAATTTTATGTTTCATTCTATCAGTAATTTCGAGAAAATTTATAGCAAGTATGAAAGAGATTTTGGTAAAGGTTCATGTTTTGTCTATAGAGGAACTTTGGATCCAAAGTATAATGCTAAATGGTTATTGTTTAATGTTATTGCAGCTTTACCAAAATTTAGGTAGACATAATTTGTTGGGGTATTCATGAGCCTCATTTATATCTCATTAACCTAATGTTCGTTTCTTTTTATCTATAAAGATATCCTCATTTAACAACCCTCCTGTATAAAGACTATTCAGATTCTTTGTACAGTTCTAAACATCAGTGTTAATTTGTGTAAAGTGTACCTTGTTTAAACAGTACTGTACACTTTGCTGATTGTACTGTACAGTGTAGTACTGCAGGTTTATGTTCTGTTACTACAGAACTACTAACAGTTATGCAAATAAGAGTCATCAATGGGAGTTTCCTTTGACCATTTCTTTGTTCTAAATATTGTAATGTACACATTACATCCAATTTCTCCTTTACCAATCAATGCATTTAATGTCCAAGTCATAGGAACTGAGTTCATTCTTTGAATGAGAACTATCTGTGGTGCACATTCTTGATCAAAAAGGTAAGGTATTAATTTTGGCTAAACAGATTTCTCCTACATCAGTATTTTGAAATTTATTTTAGCTATTCTAGTTTACTTTTATATATTAATTTTAATTTATCTTTTCTGTATCTAAAAAAATTATGAGATTTTTTTATAGCAATTGAGTTAAAACTGTGTTTTACTTTGGAAAATTGACATTTTTATTATATCATCTTAAAATTCATGAAAATCCTGTCTATTTTTTCTTAGTTTTTATTTGTTTCTGATACTTTAAATCTGCATATGGCTTGGTTAATATGATGTTTTGATCACTTTTCATTCTCTCCATTTATTTAGAACTACCTTGACTTTTTAAGAAAATTACATAATTTGCAGCATACATTACATTTTTGTTAGAAATATTACATTTGGTGACTGTAAATTATGCCATAATTTTAGTGTACATGAGTTCATTATTGGTATATCCATACATAATTCATTTTTGAAAGTTTTATTTTACAAACTTTCAAGGAAGAATGTTTCTTTCAGTTTTCTTTTAGATTCCTTATGGTTTTCAACACAATCCATGACAAAAAGATAATTTTATTATTCCTTTTCCAATCAGCAATCCTTTAATTTACTTTCCTTGCCAAATTGAAGTACTTAGAAATTTATAGCAGTAAGTTGAGTAATAACAGAAATAACTGAAAGCTTTGAGATGTTTTTGATCACGGAAAGAAAGCATTCATGCATTATTGATCAAGTGTAAGGTTAGCCATACATTTTATTAAGATGAAGAAGTTTCCTTTTTTCCTATTTTTCTGAAAGCTTTTGTTTGTCTGTTTGTTCAAGGGTACAGAATTTTGTTGCATGATTTCACACTCAGTGAATATGACTGTGTGACATTTCTTCTAACTCCTGCTAAAATGGTGTAATATACTGATCTATTTTCTTTTTTTCTTTTCTTTTTGGTACCAGGGATTGAACTTGGATCCTTGTGCTTGCAAGGCAGGCAGCAGAACCACTGAGCTAAATCCCTGGTCTTATACTGATCTATTTTCAAATATTGAACAAAGCTTATATCATTGAAATAAAACTCATTTAGTCATGGTAAAAATTCTTACACTACCAAATTATATTTGCTAATTAATATTAATATTAATATTTTACTGAGAATTGTATATGTCTTCTTAAGGATCTCATTTAGTCATGGTAAAAATTCTTACACTACCAAATTATATTTGCTAATTAATATTAATATTTTACTGAGAATTGTATATGTCTTCTTAAGGCATAGGGCAACAACATTTTTTTGTGCAACCTTTGGTTTTCATCCAAATTTAATAGTTGGTTATAAAACAAGCTATAAGTTAATACCTGGTTCATAAAACAAGCTTTCAAAAGTCTCAGTGTTTTCCTAATAGATTATATGAGATTAATATTCCACAAATTTTGGAGAATCATCAAGTAGGAAATTCCAAAGTACTTTAACTAGAGAATATATTCTGACTCATTTTCTTTTATAGTACAGAACAACTAATTCATTTAAATTAGAACAAGAGAACAGTTAAATCTGACTTTTTTTATGAAAAGAGGATAATGAAAAGTTTAACATTCCTACAGAAAAATTAAAGGATTCTCAAACTTCATGTCAAAAAGAAATGAAGTTATCATAATATCTGAAAGGAAACCAAAATTTAAGAAAATTATAAAAGCTATAATTTGGAAAGAGAAAATTCATAATGCTTGAGTAAAATAAATATTTGTACAGAATGTTGGTAAGAGGTACAGTTTCAGGCAAAAAAGTATTTCAGAAATGACAATTAAATGAGGGAAAAATTGCATATGTAGAATGTAAATGAAATTGAGTGTGAAGTAAAGTAAAGAAAAATAAAGAAAAAAACAAAAAAATGTGTAGTTGTAAAAATAGAATACCAGAGTTCTTTCAGAATAAAGAGCAATAAAGTAAAGCAAAATCTAGAAAAATTATTTTAAAAATGTGGCATTAAAGAATACTTGAATATATATATTGAAAGGCCATAACACTGGCCTGAAAAATTAGTCTACAATTACCAACAATATGTAAATCAGATAGTGAAGCTATTTTATTTTTAAAGGGAGACATTTAAAAATGTGGAGACCCTTTATATATTAGTTTCATATTACAGATGTTGTTGAGTAATGTAAAATTAATGATAAAATATTGGAAAATAAACATATTGTGTTTGCCCTCAAAATACATCCAAAAGATGTTGAGAATATTGATAAACTAAATTGCCTTTAGTTAATAAATACTTAAACTGGATGATGGATGCATAAGATTCAATGACACAATAATCTCTACTTTTGAATATATTTGAAAATATTCCACAATAAAATTTAGTATTCTTGATAAAATGAAATTTGAGTTACAGGTGGCTCACTACTACCTGTAGTTTGGGACAGAAAAATATGTTTAGTTACAATTTTGAAAACTTCACAGCAAAATCTGGCCTTAGTAAGTTTAATATGAACATTATTTATAAGTAAGGTAATAAATTTGAAGAAAATTTAACTTGATATCTATCTATATATAATCTATGTAGATATCTACCTACAGATATCTATATAGATATAGTTTGTTTGTTTTGTTTTGTATTTTTGAGACAGAATCTCACCACATAGCTAAGGCTGGCCTCCAATTCACTATGTAGTACAGGCTGGCCTTGAACTAACAGCAATCTTTCTACTTCAGCCTTCCAAGTTCAGGGATTACATGTATGTGCCAACATATCCAGTGAGCTTAAAGGATGAACATTAAACAATAAATACTAATAGACAGTATAATAAAAATTAATTGCTTCATAATCTTTTAAAATTTAATTTAAACTTAATACAGGAGATTAACATGAATCTTACGTAGGAATCACCCAAATTTCACAGTAACGTGATATAATGGGAACAATGAGAAAGTTTTAGTTCTAACTAGTTTTCTAATAGTTTCATAGAGAACAAACTTTAATTACTTGCAAAATGTTACAATGTATTTTTAAAATTTATTTTTGAAGAAGTACAGTTAGACAAAATCATTATCATTTTTGGTTAATCTGGATTGTTTTATGATCAACTAATTGCAAAAAAAATTATTTTCTAAACTAGAAACATATCTGACTTGAGTAAATTTCAAAAGTCAGTGTATTGATTAAAATTAATGTCATGTTAAATCAAAACTGCCCATAAAAATCCCTTAGATCCAAAAATACCGTGAGCTGTCTCTAAAAAAAGTTAATGAAATTAAATTTTCTTTTATCTATGTAAAACCACTATTTAATTTTAGTAAATTATAAATTTTTCAAAATAGAAATTTGAAAGAGACACTGGAGTAATAAACAAAAGAATTTCTCTTTAGATCACTATATCTGCTGATAAAACATGTACACTGAACAACGGTATTTTACAAAAGTAAAAATACAAGGTTATGTACAGCTAGAAAATAAATTTAATAGAGAAAAGGATGGCTAATTGGACCGCTTCCAATTTTTAGCTATTATAAAATGTGTTGTATAGGAGGGAATGGAATTCATATGAGAAAATGAATAGTAATGGAAACAAAGTCTTCATAGATAAGGAAGGAGGGATTGAAGGGAGGGCAGGGAAATGAGAAAAAATCAGAATCAAGATTAATTATGTAAATGTACAAATTTCCAACAATGAATGTCATTATATTTCATACATTAAATGTACCAGTAAAATTAATTTTAAAATAAGGAAAAGATGCTCTTTATCCAGAGCAGTTCACTAACTGAAAATAGTTGACATTTTATAAAAATAAACAAAGAAGTTGGCCTAATTTTATAGGAAGGAAATCAATATGCTTTGCTGATAATAATATTTTAAAACACAAATGATTCAGGATTTTTATTTCACTAATTAACAAGTAAATTTTCAATCAGCATTTGCCTTTAAAATGGCATTCGCCTAAAAATAGATACTGTGGATAAAACATAATAAAGAAAAAATATTTAAAAATGTGTTGACTTATGTTATTTAAAACTTTTTTGAGTCAATCTGTAAGAGTCTAAAGATCAAAATGTCCAAATTTGGCAGTTTACTGAACAAGTTTTAAAAGAGTTTTGAGGTCTAACACAAATAAAAATGGACTCATATTTTGTTTTCAAATTGTGGATAATTAATTTAAATATTGAAACCTTATGTAATTGACTTGTTTTTCACTATGATAGACAAAGGATTTGACCTTTTTTCCTGGCATAACTAAAATAGATAAAACTTTCCATCTCCAGTATCATCTGCATAGAATCACTATTCTAAATATTACAACAAAATGTAAATTTGTCATAAATGTAAAATCTGATTTAAATGTGAATGCTGCTGTGACTGAGAAAATATTAAACTTCAATTTGAAAGTCTGAATAGGGCATATGCCGATTGTGATAGTTAGGTGATTGTGTCAAATTGCATAGGAAATGCCCAACTAGCTGAATGGATTTACTGAGACAGGAGACCTAACCTGTGTACGTGTGGCACAGACCAATGAATGGGGTAGGCGGGGAAGGAAGAAGGGAGGCTTGCTTCTGCTTCTTTAGAGGAGCTCCAGTCTTTAATTTCACATTGGATGTTGTCTCTTGGCTACCAGGGCAGTCTTCAGCCTCCAGGACAGACCCTTCAGCCTCTTGATTAGGATTTGCACAAACTACTACAGTGAGCCCCAGACCTTCGACTGGATCCTTCGGATCTCCAGCATACAGACATTTGCATTCTTCTATACCTGAATCTGCAGGTAGCTCTTGCGAACCAATCCTATAAATTTTATATAAATGTATATCATGCATTACCTCTGTTTTTATAGTAAGCACTGTCAGATACATTGACTTTCTTTTCATCTTCCATTACTATTTGACCCAGCAGCAATCATGGAAAGATGTTCAGAGTGACTGGGTAGCAGAGAGGGTATGTAATTTGCAGCACTCAAGGTAATTTAGATAGTTCCTCAAGAACAAGTAGTATCAATACATGATTTGGCTTACTGAGCAATAGAAGTACATTGTATAAGTTCCTTACTGCAAGACCTAAAATTGCAGCCCTATATTCTCTTTCTCTGCTGCCAAATTCACATTTAGATGTAAATGAACGTGATTTTTTAAATATCCAGAATCAAACATAGGACATACAATTGCCGATTACAGCAGTCTATATTAGTTGAATGATTCCTCAACACAAGTATGTACCTTCCCGTTTCCTCAACAGTTTTATAAGTATTTGTCCCCTAACTCTTTCTAAAGTTCACTGTCTCAGAATATGTACAGAACTCTGGAACCACTATTAAAACACATAAGAAAAATTGTTCTAGGAGATTGAGAGCAGAATTTCAGAAACATTAAGTCAGAACACTCTTGTGCAGCAGGTACTTACTGTCAGCAGTGTATGTAGGCTTCTGTGTATCAGCATACATGAAAATGTTCATTTAAGGACTTTAATAATGGAAATAATGATTACGACAATCAGCAGGAGCAGCACCACCAGCACCATATCATTTTGCTCTTTCATCTTAGATTAAACAGTTAGTTTTCTGAGTAATATTCTGAAGTGTTTTCCAGTGACATTGTCCATCCAAAATAGAATTTTGTAGAACTGTTAAATTACCTACAATAACTATTCTACATAGCTACAATAACTATTATGCATTATCTTACCACATCATAGTATTTATAATACCTTTAGCTTTGCTAAACTGAAAAAATAATGTGATATCTGGGAAAACGTTAATTCTTTTGAAAACCCTGAAAGATTTAAGGGGTTTCAAAGTCATTTAAGGCTAAAAATATATAAAAAAGGATTCCTACCTTTAAAAAGTGATTACTGTTGTGAATTTGTTTTTGCCGCTCTAGGTTTGCAATTTGTTCTTTTCATTCTGATTAAAAGACTAATTAAGGAAGTATTTCTGAGTTGATAGATATTATTTGCACATAGTTTAATACTGCTAAAAGGTCAAGGTTGTCTCTGTAAGACAAGGAAGTTAAATTTGCAGATCAAGAAGTATCTGTATTATTAAATAAGGCTAATGGGAACATTCTAACTGTAACAGAAAATGTTCATAAATGAGTAACATAGCTCAAGTATAAGCAAATGGTCTGAATTATATATTAAAGTTGCATTCAAAATCCTGCCTCTGAGTGGGCCAATAGTTAATTAAATTCATCTGGCATGAATTCACAAGCTGCTCACCTTTTCAGAAGGTGAAGATTCAGCCTGTGTGATCAGACCAGATCAAAATAAGAGAAAATCGAATTTGATTAGTTTTGAGGATAACCTAGCAACCAGGCGTCAGTGATTCAGCAAAGTTATACATTGCCTTCACCTTCACCACACCCAGCAGGAGATTTACCTCACATATTTTTAGGAATGTGGAGCTGATGCAAGGTAGTTTCTTCCTCTTCATAATCAATGTCATTCTCTTACTCTTTTAAGTGTGTGTTTATGTGTGTATGTTTGTGTGTGTGTGTTTGTGTGTGTGCATGCTCTAAACAGCTAATAATATAATTTGTGCTATTTTAAGTTCATAAAGAACTTTTGACTGTATTAAATTTAGGTTTTTGAAAAATTAATATATTTTGCAGAAAAGTAAGAATTATTTGCTAATAATAGACAACACAATGTAAAATTTTAGACTACTGAACTGTTTTATCCCCCCAGCCTAAGGGAATATTTCAATGATCTTTCTATTAGTTCAAAATAGTCTACTATCCTGATTACTTATTTGCATTCATTTTAGAAACTTGTTGGACATTGAGAGATCATAAAATCACTGCCTTTACAAATCTTGTACTCTTATAAAAGCTGACAAGTCATAAGCAAATAAATTGCTAGTGTCAAGGAGAAGGTTAATTTTAAATAGAATAGTTAAGAAAGTCCTCACTCAAGAGATAACATGTAAGCTAAGATCTCATGGCAGATATATCCTTGGCTGTTTAGTCTCTATATACAATTTCCTTTCTCTTTCATATATACATGGATGTTCAGCTACAGAATACCTTTTTGATCACACCAGGTATCTCCATGTGGCTATCTGAAAATAAATGTAAGTGCAAAGAATGCACAAAAATCCAAGCATACTTTTTCTCCAAAGAAGTCTCTTTGACTTGTATTGTGTCATCATATATATATAT
>NW_022900942.1:18331538-18354747 GCF_012274545.1 Fukomys damarensis
ATATATATATATCCATGTGGAGAGTGGCAGTTATCAAAAAGAACAAATAAAAGTAAAGTGGAAAGATTATGAGTCCATCAACAGTTATGAGAAAAAAAGCCAATATATGTGCCTAGAATTTAGTAAAAGTTTGTGGACATATATAAATATCTATTTTACTATGATTTACTATAAAACACAGGTGAATACAAACTAAGATTACAAGATGGAGCAGCAGAAATGCTAAGTATGAATTCCCAGAGGCAGCATAACCTCGGCACATTTCAGGAATAATTGGAGACCTGGGAAAGAGTAATGGAGAATAAGAGTGATAATATCAGGAGATAAGGTCAGAAAAGAAACAGGGTCCAGTATATATTTTAAATTTAAATTTTTACTCTATATTACAAATTACAAAGTCAGCAATACTTACTAGTTAGTTTAAGGAATTTGACTACAAACATTTTGAGTTCATGTTAAAAGAATTAAGCAGAGGGACATAAGCCAAGATATAATGAAAAAATGATTTTTCTGGCTTCTCTGTTTAAACTAAAATGAAGACACAGAGACACCAATCAGGACATATTTCAGCAAGTTGATATTTTTTCCTCAACTCATGATGCTAGCTATTACTGTGACCACAATATAAAGATTGTGGGAAATGTTTACAATTTAGATATGATTGAAGCAGAGCCAGTCAGATTTTCTAATAGTTTGGATATAGGCTGTGATAAAAAAATAAATGTGTTCATGATAACCTCAAGTATTTTGGCTTGAGGTTGGGAAAAGATGAATGTCATATTGCAGGACAAGATTTGGAGTAGAAAGCTGTGCAGTGTAATAAGTCTTTGACTTGGTACAACTTGTTAGACATTCAAGTTAGTTTGATATCCAACAACTGCATAAAACTTATATAAACAAGAATGGAGTCCAGGGAGTACAGGAGAGGTGCACACTAGAGGCATAGCTTCATATTTCAGTGTTTTATGTTATTTACATTTTTCAGAGGCATGAGTCTAACAAGGGAGCAGCAAAAACAGTGAAGTGGAGGAGTTAAAGGGCTGGCTTTAGACAGTTTGATATTTGTGTGTCGACAAAATGATAAGAACGGGTCTAATAGACTAAGAAGTACTACCTGAAAAGCTAAAAGTGTGTGATCTCCTGAGAACCAATAGAAGAAAGAGATTTCAAGGGAAGACAGTGACTGCATGACAAAAAAACTTCATGATGTTGAAGGAGCAAGCACAGTGCATAGAAAAGTGGGTATGGTGGTGACCAAGAACACAAGCGGAAAGTCAATGTTTAATGTATTAGTTATTTTTCTCTCTCACTGCTGAGACAAAATGTCTGACACTCAAAGTGAAAGGAAGAAAGGTTTATTTAGCTCAGATTTCATAGAGACTTCAATCCATACATAATTGGCTGATTCCAAGGAAGGGTGGCGCATGGCAGAGGGGCAACAATTCATGTCAGTGGAAAACAACGAAAGCGACAAGGGAAGCTTAAAAGCGTCTTTCTGCTCCCTTTCCAGAGTAGCAGGATTAGGGCAGTGCCAAACCAATCAGTGGACTGATTGAGTAATTAGAATCCCAGGATCAAACACTCTAGATTCAGGCACCTCTGACTGCATGAGGCTTTGGGGCACAATTAGACAAAAGCCATCACATTTCACCCTGCGCCCACCCAAAGATGCATATGTCTTTATGCCAAAGGCATTTCATCCATCTCTAAGAGTTGTAAAGTCCTAACATTTTCAGCATTGCTGCAACTCCCAAGTCTGAAGTCTCCTCTGAGATTTAAGGCAAACTGAACTGCAAGCTCCTGTGCCAGTGAAAAGAACTTAAACATTTCCAACATGCAGTGGCACAAGATAGACATTTCCATTCCACACGTTACAAATAGGGGGAAACAAAGGAATGAGACCAAAGCAAATCCAAACGCCATCATGAAAACATTAAATCCAACAGTTCCACTTCCAGCATCCCTGGCAATCTGTGGCAAGTTGTAAAGTCCAAAGGGCTTTGGGTGGCTCCACCCCTGCAGCACTGGTAGTAGTTGTAGCTCCCATGGCTGCTCCACTCTTGCGGTTTTCCTCAGATGATCCACATTCCTGGCTTCTCCAAACTTTTGGGATACTCACTGAACTTTTGCCTTCACATTCACAGCTTTACACACTGCCCTCTCAGGGGCACACTGCCTGGCTTCCCAGGCCTTCTTCTAAATTCTGAGTGGAAGCCTTCCTCACCTCACAAGTCTTTTGTTCTGCCGGTACCTAAAATCAATACCAAGTGATAACACCAAAATCTGCCACCAGCTGTAGCTGTGGCCAGTCTTCCTTCTTTCTTGGCTGTGAGGGTCCAGGGCCTATGAATCAAATCCTGAGGAATGCCTTCCCTAGGCCACCACCCTTCTGGAACATGATTCTGCAGTACTCCCTTCCCAAAACAAAAATCTTTCACTTTTGAAATTTTAAGAATGCAAAGGGTGGAGTCCTGTTGCTTTTTGTGATGCCCTCAGATCATCTTCTCTATTGTTCAGTTCCATCTCAGCAATCAAGATCCCTGTGCTCTAGTTGCAGCCCACAGCTTCACTTGAGCTTCCCTTTTGGCCAAACCCCAAAGACTTTAAATCATCCTGCTGGGCTCTTCAGTCTTAATTCTCAACATAGATCTAGCTAAAAGCCCCCAGGAATCACCTCACCAATTCCTCAACATTAGACTGCCTTTATATTTCTTCTGTGAGATAAATTACTCTGTCACCCTTAGTCTCAGTGTCAGGCAAAGTCTCTGGATAGGAGCAAAATGTAGAAAATTTTCTGCCAATGCATACATCATATGGTATGTTGTCCAACAGCCAATGCAATCCTTCTTCCTAGTAGAAACCCCTGACGCCTGCTCTTTCCCAGATTTCTGATCTTCTGAGATCTGACTAGAAAATCCCATACAGAACATCCTAAGGCATTCTAGTTCTACTTTTTCAGCTGAGGTTTCTGAACCTTTCCAAACTCTTCTTCCCACAAGCCAGTTCCAAATGCTCCCAAGCCATATGGCAAGGGACTGTCACAGCAATGCTCCCATTTCTCTGGTACCAAATTCTGTGTTAGTTACTTTTCTCTCATTGCTGAGACAAAAATACCTGACATTCAAAGTTAAAGGTGGAAGAGTTTTTTAGCTCACAGTTCATAGAGGTTTCAGTCCATAATCAGCTGGCTCCAAGGCAGGGTGCCACATGGCAGATGGGCAACAATTCATGGCAGTGAAAGACAGCAAAAACAAGCAAGGAAAGTTTAACAGTGTCTTACTTCCCCCTTTTATCTTACCCAGAATACTAGGGATCAGGGCAGTGCCAAAGCAATCAGTGGACTGATTTAGTAACCACATACCTTCAACCCCAGTGTCACACAGATTCATGTACCCCCCTCAAAAAGCCCTATGTCTGCATGAGGTTTGGGGTGGGCATCTAGGTGAAACCCATATAATTTAGGTATAGCCTTTATCAGGAGGCAAGGTGGAGATGGTGTGATTTATTCAGGGTAGTTTTGTAAAGTCTTCACAGATTTATCTTTTATTCTCAGTGCAATAGAAAGCAAAATAAACTACTGAGACTGATATTGTTGGTGAAACATTTTAAAGTTCTGAGAAAGAAAATTAATTATTAAAGTCCACATGAAAAGTGTCTAAGGAATGCTCATAACTTCACAATGTTCTACAAACCAAATTAAAATATTAAACCAATGGGTTAAATAGTTCACTTTTAAAAGGTATCAATTGCCTTCAACAAGAATATCTATAAGACAGATTTTACTGAATGGAGTACCTTTATTACAGAAGACTCTCCTGATGCCAATTACTGAACTGCAACTTTTGGGCGTCACCAGAGGCTTTATACTTGACTACCATGTAAGCTTCATGAGAGCTAAGATTTGGAGACAGGATGTTTTTGAAATGAAGAGAAGAATTGGCACGACTTCAAGAGTCATCCCAGAAGATCAATTTCATGATGCGTACGTGTGAAAACAGAGGATTTTAGGACAAACAAGTTTGCCTTGTTAAGCCCTTCCATTGCCTGAGACCAATGCCTCCCTCCCCAGTAAACCACAAAATCTAGAAATTGCAATGTGACCCATTGGCCAAGTGTTGTACTTCAAAGTAGTACTCATGAGTTTTACTGTGTTCAAGGAACCATGGCATCTAAAACAGTCAACCTTAATGGGCCCTTCAATTAGACTTGTGTATTCTGTCTTCTAATTTTATAATATATCTTTTATTGTTTTCTTCTCATAGAACAATTTTATTATTTTCTTCCTCCTTGCTATATGAACTAAGTAATCGTTTCATTCATTGCCCATTTTAATGGCTTGATAAATGTCATTTTAATGGCTTGAGTATCATCTCACACACATTCACTCACAAAGATAACCCAAGGTTTCATTTCTCAGGTCTAGTGAATACCTGGCTCATCAAGGAGGGCCACAAAGCCTTGGATGCACAAATTCCCCCAGGAGAGTGTTGATCAAGACCATGAGAAATATATCCAGGCATACAAGTATCCAGAGGATGACATGGCTGTGAAGTTAAGGGAGATAAGTTCCTCAGTAATTCCTCTGAGAGGAGGCACCCTACCAATCCAATCACAAGGATTGCTACCTAAATAAAAAATAAAAACATTGCATTTTCAGTTGTCACTGTCATTTTTCTATCATAAGCAAAATGAGTGATTTCTTTGTTGATATACCTATATACATATCAATAAGGAATTCTTCAAATATTGCTAAATGTATATATTTGAACTCAGAAGACACTAATAAATTGTCACATTAATTTTGTACCCCAGGTAGCCAGTTAGTGAACATCTGTCTTCCTTTTTTTTTTTAATCACACAGCTTCTGTATATGTATTGTATGCTGGAGAAACCCCACTTAATGAAGCCCCTTTCCTGGAGAATATAAAGCAAAGGACAACAAGACAAAGCCTTGCTTTTCAGCCTCATTTATCATTACCAGAGTGCCAGCATGTGAGGCAGATTCTGTAGATCAAAAACTATTGCCAGACATGTTGATTCAGTGCCTGCTGAGAAGTAAAGATAACAGGGCCTTCATTCTGCCCAGGATATTGCAATTGCAGCAGTAGGGCTCCTGCAGGCAACAAGGACAGTGATTGTCACTGGGACACCCAGATCTTCAAGCTCTCCAAGTGGCCTGAAGAACTCCTGGGAATGTGCCTTTTGTTTCCAGCAGCATAAAGAGACTTACATCTCTTGTCCTCCATTATTCTGTGGGTCCTATCAGATCCTGATAACAAATTCCATATGTTCCCTAAGCTAGTGAGGGATTGACGGCTATTTGTCAGCTTGCCATTCTGGTTATTAGGAGCCTTCACTAAAATACTAACTGAAGCAGGTACCTTGCAGAAAGCTTCCTGAATGCAGTTTGTTCTTTTCCAGGCAGAAACTTAATTTTATTTATATCATCTTTACTTATTTCAACTGTACAGAAAGTGAATTTCTATATTTCAGTAATTATGAAACCTTTTCAACAATCTTACTCAAATTGCATTCAGCTAGGTGACTTAATATTAATTAGACTTTCTGGTTCTCCTTATACAAGGAAAGTATCCTGGATTATGCACTCTCATCTTCCTTTTTCATATTCCCTAATCTTTCAGGACAGAAGGTCCTCCACGCAGAGCAAAGACAGTCAGGTCCAGGAAGTGCACCTGCTGGGGACACTACATGTATCAATGGCTCCTTTCCAAGCTGTTTCAGATCTCTTTCCTATCTCTAGTTTGATTCATCATTGTTGTTTATTTTACAGAAACATGGAGAATTTCTGACTGTTTTGCTGCTGCTGATAACTCTTGTAATATTATCTCTTGTGATTCATCAAAGAGGTAGTTAACATCATTCATGGATATGAATCATGATGAAAAATGACGAAATATTGCTTCCTGGGTTAGAATCTGCCATGGCTGAAGTCCTGTCTGCTGGAAGCACAACCTGTGGCCCTACCTGTGTCCACCAGAAGGGTTTTTAGACATTTGGCACAATGGTTAAGCATATCATATCTCATTGCATAACTTTAAGGTACTATGATGAAAGAAGTTATTTTACAAGCTTTCCCAGAAAATGAAACAGAAAGCATCAATCAAAAGTCTAGAGAATTATATTGAGCTTAATATTCTTAATATCATTACTAGAAGACAGAAATCCAAGGGCAAATTGTTTCCTGCCAGAGATGTGAAGCAAGCCAAGAGAGGAAGCAGGAAGTTCGGAGGTGACACAAAGGATCTGAGAAAGATTTCTGACACAAAAAGGAAATACACCGTTTAATTTGTCTGAATAAACTAAGATGAGTCTTTCACAACTGAAGAAGATGTATGGCCCTGAATCAGCAATAGGTAAATATAAAAATAAATATGCAAACATACAACAGGCATAACAAATCAAGAAAATTATCAGTTGTGGAGGAAACACATGATTTGCAGAAAAGGAAATACAACCAATGAATATTACATGACTCAATGAAATAACATTTGTATAATCATATAAACACTGAATACAATATAACAATAATATAAGTGTAGCCAAACTAATTATGCAGAGCTACTTCCATTCTGCTTGATCAGAGTAGGAGTCATCCAGGTGATAAAATATTTTCACTATCTTCTCTGAATGTGAAGTACAGAATAGTATGGGACAGATAGGAGAACATGAAAATCTAGTAGGCACGGTGAGCCTGTGTAGTGATGGAACGTGTCTTAGTCACTTTTTCCTCCCTTGGGACACAATTCCCAATACACATAACTTAAAGAATTGTATTGTGGGGCTGGGGATTTAGTTCAGCGGTTTGGTGGCCTGCCTTGCAAGCGCAAGGACACAAGTTCAATCCCTGACACCAAAAGAAAAAAGAATAGTATTGTGGATCACAGTTTTAGTCCAAGGTCAGCTGGTCCAAAGAAAATTAGAATAACAAGGGGCATGGCAGTGGAAGAGGTGCTCAACTCATGGCAACCAGGACACAGAGAAAGAAGAGAAGCCAAGGATAAGAACATACCCTTGAAAATTTGTCATTAGTGACCACCTTTGAGCATGCCCTATGTCCTAACAGCACATTCAACTATTCTCATCGAGGTATGAAGACACTGATGGATACAATATCCCCAAGATCCAATCTCATGAGGTTTATGCAGGACATTTTTTTAAATCTCCATAACAGCAAGATAATTCTTTATCTTTTAAATTTGTTAATAGGCATTGTCTAAAAGTTAAAATTGAAATACTTCCCTCTAGGCATGCTGCTTTCAAAATGCCTAGAAATGTGTAGGAAGACACAAGGAATGTATTTTAATGTAAAAAAGGATAGTTACTTAACTCTTTAAAGTACATATATGTGCAACTTTGATAAAACACTTTTAAGGCTTCATGCGCTTGAATGGCCATTTGATTACTTTGTAATATCACTGCATGTGGGATTTGAAGTGAAATTTTAGAAATATGTAATAATTAGTTTTATAGTTTTCTCTTTAAAATGAAGCCTCAAGATGTAATGTTAAAATATAAATTATGTCATAGTTCCTGCCTGGAATAACCCCCAGAGATGCATGCATAAAAGGCTTAGTCCACAGTTTGAGGAGTTATTAGAAGGTGGCTAACCCATTAAGAGGTGGAGTTTTTGGTGAGACATTTTAGGACATTGAGTGTGCCCTTGAAAGCCCCTGGGGAACCCTGCTCTCCTGCTTATGCTTTTGCTTTTGCATCTTAGCCAGAGCCTAATGGCTTCTTCCACTCTGTAATGGACTGAAACCTCCAAAATGTGAGACAAAACAAGCCTTGTCTCTTTTATTATTTTAGTTTATTAGTATTTGTGTGAAGTATATAATGCATTTTCAATGTATAAGTTTTATCAATTTTATTATACTAACAGGAAGCTAATGTAGCTCATAAATCATTATTAGTAGTGCTTGTTTGTATACTTTATCACACACATAGATGGGTATATTAAATAAAGCCAGGAATTAAACTTGCCTTAAATTACATATTATAGGGATCCTTTTATATAGAATGGTTGTATATATTGGCCCTGATATTTTCAATTGTTATTTTAAAAGAAATGTTTAAATAATCACACTTTTGTTGTAGACTATGAGGTTTAAAAAGAAAGAAAAGAAAAGCAGAAAGAACCTGTGTTCTGTTGCCAATGAAGATGATAACTGTGTCACAGCAAATATTCTCTGTGTGTTTTGTCTAGGGAGAGAGGCTATTATACAGCCACATGAACTTCTCAAGCAAATACTGCCAAGTCATTCATGTACACAAAAGTGATATGGAAGTAGCGGAGAGAGACATGACCCTGACAAAGAGAATGCAAAGCATGGGCTGGAGCCGAGAGTCCCTCTGTAGTGGTCTAAGACGCTCTGGTGGGACATTCTTGAAAAATCACAGGATAAACAGATGCCTGCATGGCCTCTAGCCCACATGTCTTTGTCCTCTGTTCCTCCAGTGTGTACGCAGCCTCAGGACTCATTGAAGCACAACGAATTGTGAAGTAAAATTAATTTCATGACTTTCGGGATAAAGGAGGTATAATGCGTGAACAATTAATAGAAAATAGTTCTATTTGTAACTGTAGTATGTCATCTACCAATCGCATTGCTTGATGCATTATGTATATGCATATAGACATGTATGAGTGAAGATATATGTATACATGCATGTGCTGTATGCATATAACCATGTGTGTTTATTCCATTTTTATGTCTTTCAACAGTAAATGTTCAGTATGGTAGATCTATTAATGCTAGTCATTAATATTATTTTATTGAACAATTAATAGAAAATAGTTCTATTTGTAACTGTAGTATGTCATCTACCAATCGCATTGCTTGATGCATTATGTATATGCATATAGACATGTATGAGTGAAGATATATGTATACATGCATGTGCTGTATGCATATAACCATGTGTGTTTATTCCATTTTTATGTCTTTCAACAGTAAATGTTCAGTATGGTAGATCTATTAATGCTAGTCATTAATATTATTTTATTTTAAATAATAATTATTAATATTATTTTAATAGAAATATAGTATTCAGAGATTATGAATTAATGTTTTGATATATGTGTACAAGGTACACAGATTAATCAAACTAATTAATATATCTATCACTTCACCTGCTTACTTTTTGGTGAGACACTTAAACATTAGTTATTTTCAAATGTAGAATGTGTTACTGATTAAAATCACTCTGCTCTGCAATAGATCTCAAAGCCTATTCAAGTTCATCTAAATATTTGCACCTTTAGATCTGATTTTTGCAACTTCTAAAGAATTATTAACACAAATTATAAATTATTACATTTCTTCATGAGAAAACTTAAGTTATAGGACTAATTTCTTATTTAAAGAAAATATAAGAAATAATTAATATTAAAATATTATTAAGTAGGGGAATTCAAAAATAAAATTTTAAGATTTTTAGAAAGATAAAGCAACTTACAATGTACTATTTTAGAGTAATTTTCAATCATTGAAAAATAATAAAATCCCCTTAAAAACAAGTTTTCTAAAATCTTGGCAGAAGGGACCATTCTAAGGCGTTGCTTCTATAACTATATTTCGTATTACTTTTTTCTTGGATGCATAAGAACATTGGCAAGAAAATCATTACAATGCCTGAATTCTGCCTTAGTATCATCATTTATAGTTGCTCATCAAAGGTTTCTATGGCTTGATCATGGATTTTCATTGTAAACCCCACCAAAATGCCACTTCTCACCTACACATATCAAAATCTCAGCAGCCACAAACTGGAGTCAGTAAGAACTCTCCCCTACATAACTCAGAGTTTTTTGTAAGTCATTAAATTCACATTCAATCACAAATATAGACTAACCAACCAAACAGTAGCATTAAGCTTGAAGAATGTGTTATTTTCTTTGCAGTGCAGTACAAGACTCAAAGCCTTGGCTTTTCAAGGGCTTGAAATACAGGATTCTACCAAGCTTCTCATCATAGAGTAGTAGCTGCGGAAAGATTAGCAGGGTGTAAAATAGAAAAACTGGAATATTGAACCACATCCAATATATTCACCTGACTTTCAGCTTTCTTCATATTATAAATCTAAAATTGATGTTTTAAGAATACATTTAAAACACTCTCTTGTTTTCTACTAAAACTACTAATTTTCTCATTCCATCTTTATTTTGCTGAATTTTTATTGTCCATTCTGCCAGATGAGGACTGTGTATTTTAACTTTTCTATTCAAATCCTTAATGTGTCCTTGCCCATCCTCGTGCTCATATGAGGCCTATTTCTTGCTTGACAGAGAAAACAGGAACAATGAAAAATGACATCCATAGATGTGCGCTACCACAAATTCTCATCTTTTAGTTTTCCAGATATAAATTTTGTTTGCAATCCTTTTAATTTACATGTATGTTCTACCAATGTCTATAACTAAGCTTGAACACTAAATTCCATTCCTTTTCTAAGCATATAAATGTATAACTCAAAACTTTTTCTGCACTGTCTTAAACATCCTTAAATTTTCTCAGATATCTGCAGAATAACTTTTACTAACAAACATCTTGTAACACTCCTGATCTACAAAACAAAACAAACATTTTGCGCTCCCCCTATCTCCCTTCAGAAATTTACTCATGTCTTCACTTTGTTCACAGCAAATTTGCTTTAAAAAGTAAATGAAATTTGCCATCTCCAAATTCTCTCCTTCTTCATTTTTAATACATTTTAATCAACATTGTCCATGTTGTTCCATGAAAATTCATCCAAACACAACCTTCAGTGACTGACATCTTTCTGAGTCAATTGATGTATTTTCAGGCCCCATCATATTAGACTTGTGAGTAGAATTTGAAGCCATCAATATATAACTTATTTCAGAAACTGTTCCTTAATATACAATCCAAAATCCCACACTCTACTGAATTGTCTTTTCTGTCTCCATGGACTGTTTTAAATCTCTTTGCTAATTTTCCTTTATTCCTGTCCACTGAATGTCAGATATCCCAGATCTACTCCTTACTTTTCCATTTACATTGACTCTTTTCATTGTGTCATCCAACCTCAGGGCTTTAATTTGCATGCCATTAACTCTTAAATGTATATGTAATACAGAGTCCTCTCCTTTGAACTCCTTTACAAACATTTAAAAATTCACTAAATATCTGTCCTTGGATGATATAATAGGTACTGCAACATTTTACAAAATTTTGATCATTCGCAATTTTCTGTCTTCCCAGTTAATAGCATCCTCATGCCAAATGCTCAGTCTAATACAAATGGTAATGGCATCCTATTGCCTCTATCACAAAATAATAAAAATGCAACCTTTAATTTACTCCATTGCTGCTACCCTTGACCAGGCTTAAATGTTCCTCACCTGCTTTATTTTAATAACCAATATCTCTACTCCATTTTTACTTTCATGCAGTGCATTCTTAATACAGAAGCTAGAATGGATTTTTTAAACATGTCAGGCTGTATCACTCCTCTTCTCAAAACCCTCCTGTGGTTATTCATCTCATTAAAAGTTAAATCTTTAGAAGGCTCAGAAATCCCTGCATTTCTGAACTTTTGTAAACTCTTAGTCATCTGCTACTCTCCTCTCCCTTGCTCATTTCTTCCAGCTACACAGGATTTTCTCTTTTATGCCTGGATATTCATCTTCCAGATCATTTATTTGCATGCTGCCTTCTCTCTCTTTCCACAGGTCTTTCCTAACAAGTTACCATTCCAGTGAAATCTCATTTATCAGTGCATTTGCAATGGAAAATAGCCTCTGCACAGCCTCTATACTTTCTTGCTTTTTCTTAATGGAAATGATTACTACCTGAACCATATCAAAAGTATTTATTTACTTTACTGGCAACTCTTTTACCAGAATAGAGCATACGTTCCATGGAGTCACATATTTCTGTCTGTTTTATTTAATGCCTAGCTTAAATATTTATTGGATGAATAAATTGAAAGTAATTGTTGAAATGATGCTGCAGATTACATTGAGAACACTTAATAAGGGAGGAAATATACCTAATCTCCTATTTTGCATGTTGATTTTACAAATTATTATTGAACAACATAGGAATAAAATTATAATATTCATATTATAGTGAACATGGGTCTTATAAGCAACTGCCACTAATCTCAACTCAGTGCTCAGGGGCATTAAAAAATATATATGACCATAATCATGTTGCCATTCTTTTCCTCCAGCTGCTTTTATTAATTTTACTAATCCTGTTAATTCACTTATGTTTACTAAGTCAAGTGCTTATAAGCAGATTGTGGCTTTTGCTTTAACAAGAAAACAACCATAGAAGTGAAACACTTAATTTTTCAAAGCACAGCCTCCAAATACAGCTATATTTGAATCTGTCTTTTATGTTTTCATTTTTCAATACCTGGCCTTTACCATTTCATCTGATAGATGATTAAGAAGTTCTGCGCCCTCCCTGATCATCAGATTGCCTGGGAGTCTAAAGTGCTGCTCCCAGAAGGAAATGGCTCCGGATGCTGGCCTTCACAGGTAAAAAGGACAAGAGAGAGTTTGGACTATATTTTTGTTTTCTTGCTGAATAGATATTGTACTGAAAAGAAG
The DNA here is from genome assembly GCF_012274545.1 of Fukomys damarensis. NCBI lineage: Eukaryota > Metazoa > Chordata > Mammalia > Rodentia > Bathyergidae > Fukomys > Fukomys damarensis. Next base: position 18,344,140 of record NW_022900942.1, read on the forward strand.
CACGTCGGTCATTCAAATAACAGTAAGCAGAAGTTTCCTTCCTTTGTAATATCAATATGAGTCATATTTTTTAGTTTGAGTTATAATGCAGCACTGCTTTATCTTTTGCTCAAATTGTTCCAATTCTGACCATTAATAACTCTGATTTTTTTCCTGTGCACTGGCAACATTGTGGGTTAATGCATTTTATTTTTGAACACTTCCTTATCTTTTGGCAATACTGTATTCTCTAGTCTTATCTTGCATATTCCTAATTGGGTCTACAATCAGCCATTTCTTCAAAAAGTACTGAATTATCTCAGAGAATATTATGTCAAATCTGAATAGTCTCAGCTGACCTAACAAGGAAGTATACATATATATGCTTATTAACCTTTGTCCAAAATTGTATCTGTAAATGTGTTGGTATATAAGCATATCTGTGTATATTAAACAAAACAGGAGCTCAAACTGCTGTCTTAATTCTAACCCATAACCATGTAATCATTCCAACCGTCACCTTGATTTATCGGTAGCCACCCATGTCAACAGTGAGAAACTTGGCTCGCACATAAAGAATTCTCTAATTTTTCAATACATGTATAGTGGCTTAAGAATTGCTAACCCAATGGAAACAACTTCTTCAATAAGAGTACTCTAGTTTTGTACAATTCCTTTTACCTTAAGTGTTCGCTTACTTTCAAGCTTACTTAGGTCCACATATTTTTCATCTACTCTGCTCAGAGAGCTCATTTCACATATTTTAAATATAATTAGATTACCTTTGCACATTCTGCATTTTATACTGTGACACCCCTTGACTTCCTAAATGACTTCTTACAGGTTGTATATATTTAGACATTCTCTGGGCTACAAAGCTCCATGCGTTGTGTGAAATCACAGTGTTAGATATTTATCTATACAGTAGAATGCAGAATATTTTCAAACCCTTTAAAATCTCCTGCATTCACTTCTTCAAGTCTCCACACCTCCTCTGCCCCCTCACCTACTTCCGCTGAATCTGTTTGCCATAACTCCCCCCATGCCACACACACACACACGCGCGCGCGCGCACCAGAGCATCATATAATAGTTAGTTCGCTTTTAATTTATTTTATTTTGACTCCTGTATATTTTCTCATCCTCTTGGTCTCTCTCACTTGATGTTCACAGCATTTCCTAACCTCTTTCCTTCTGTGTTCATCACTTCATAATCTGTCCTAAACATTGCCATCATTTTTTTCTAAAAGTGATTTCATTGTTCATATTTTGTATTGAGGACCTTTAATCAGTCTCATGTATACATAATAAGCATCACAATATTTACTTTTGAAGGATTTTGCGGATCTTGATACTATTGAGGATATGGAATCCAAGAAACAAGATGGCCCCAGTTTTTCACCATCTCTTCTATGTACATCCTTTTGTTCAACAGCTATGCAGGACCCTCTCATTGTGAGAGGGCTTTTTGCGCCACATCATGGACTCTAAGGTTTGCCATGTGACTTGCTTTAGCCAACAGAATGTTAGCAAGAATTAAAAGCAGTGACTGACAAGGCATTTACACATACATATAGACATATGCATCTTTGTAAATATATTCAGATATATGTAAATGCATGCATATGTAGATACATTTATTTATACACATATACAGTAAATCCTCATTATTCACAGATTCTATATTTGCAAATTCATTTGCTTGAAAAATTATTTATAGTTCTTAAATCAACACTAACACTCAACATTCATGGTTATTTACAGACATCACCAGAGCACCCAAAGTTTTGAGTCACCAAATATGCATATTCCCTGCTGAGGATTCACAAAGTTACATTCTGATTTCATAATTTCAGCTATCATTCTGTAAATAAGCATCATTTTGGGAGATCAATTTAGTGCCAGGATGTTTGCATTTCTGTGGTTCTTCTTAGTATTTTCTCAATTTAAAAAGGATCTGAAATGTAGCAGTAAGTGATGTGTAGTGTCCTAAATGCAAAAAAGTTTAGATGTACATTGCATTTAAAACTTGAGTGCTATATAAGCTTCATTTATCCATAAGTTAATATAGTTTTGGCCCTGAGTGCAGTGTCAGTGAACAAGAAACATATATGAAGTAAGGTGTTTTGTGTTGATTGGCTTAAAGTGTACCCAGAAGATCAGACAGACTTAAGCATGTTTATTTCAGCAGAACCCAAATGTAACATAGTTTATAACAGTGGAGAATGACTCATGAATTGGACAGTACTCAGAACCAGAAAAGGTTTAGGGACCTCCCTTGAGCAATATGGGCAACATGAGTACTTCCAGACAGTACACTTGACTAACACAAAGAAATAGCTTGAATTTTTACAATGATGATTTTGCTTTATGAGGACATAGTGTGATCTCTTGAGTTGCTGTGACTGGTTGATAGCCAACATTAAAAAATTAGACTCCTAGTGGTTTGTTTATTTATAGACTAAATTGGATTGTCATTCATTACCTTGTGGAGTAATAGCCTCAGTTCACTATTCTGCTTATTTCATTTAACAGCGGCAATTTTGTAGAGTCAACCAACTATACTAAGAACAATTGCCTGTACATACAAGTACATGTGCTAAATAATTCATCCCTTTGCCTAGCTTTTATAAAATGGATTGATAAGTGCAGTTTCTTGACTGTTAGCACATTTAATACACATACATTTGTAATGCCCAAATATAGTTTCTACTTTCATGCTTAATAAATGTATTAAATATATTATCCTTGAGAAGAAAGCAATCGATTGGAATTAGATGATAAATTTAATTTGTAAAACTGTGTGACATAGACCATAATGCAGAAGTTCAGAGGAAAATGAAAGCATCAATGTTAATGTTGTGTTTCAGTCATTGTACACATATATTTCTGAGAATTTTAGAAAATGAGGCAATGCATATCAAAGTAGATAAACAATAACTGATGTTTGACAAATAACACATGGAAGAGATTTTATTGATGTATTATGGAAATTTTTCTCCAAAATTGATTCTGTTAATTTGAAATGGAATGCTGTTCTTATTAAGTATAATTAATAGCAGCAATTTTTAATATATTTTGTTTATAAAATGTAATTTCCATAATCAAAATCATTTTAGTCCTCTGGAAAAAACAAGATAAATACTGAATAATCTTTTCTAATTATCAGTTTATTCAATTGAATTCATAAACACTATCAACCATAAACTTACAGAAAAAAAGCAGAAGATTCAGCAAGAGTGATTAGTGAAAGTGATGAACTGGAGATGTAGTACTCAGAGAAGAGTCAGTCGCTGACAAATGCAAATACTAGGAAAGAGGGAAGGCAATCACACTCAGAAGTGAAAAAGTCAATCTGAAAGATGATCCACAAGGATCAAAACAAATATCTTAGCCAACAAAAAGAGGTTGCAGTTGCGACAACTCCACTTCTCCAGAGCAAGCATTTTGGGACAGGCTCCAAAAGCCTGGGGAAGGAGCCAACACAACCAGGCTCCTGGGACAGATTTTTGTTTACCCTTCTTCCCAGTTGGCAGAAGAAACCCAATGTGGAAGAACACTGGTTGGGGCCTCAGGGAAGCCCCAAATGGAATGAAGGAAAGAAACAGGGAAACGGGCGGCACCCTCGCATCCTCCACGTGCTGCTGAGAAGGGAAAGCCCAGCACTATAGGTAGAGACTAAACACTGCCAACTGGAGGCAGCAGGGAGCCCCCGGAAGGGACCTATGAATCACATCCCTGGAAACAAGGAGGGAGAAGAACTGAACAGTGTAGATTAGATGCTTCTCTATTATTTCCAGGAAAACCAGAAAGAGCTGAGATACTGGGAAATCCAAAACAATGACTATCATGTCTGGGGGAAAAGGATCCCTAAACCAATACCAGGGTCCTCTTGAAAAAGGGGGAGCTCTTGAGACAAAGGAAAAAAACCATGGAGAGGTTGGCTGGGAAACAGAAAAGCTGCTGGCATACTAAACAGAAAGCTCCTGGACTGAGACAACTGGGACCACTGTGGGACTTTACCTGCAGCAAGGGAAGTAGGAGTGATAAGGACATTGGCAGAAAGTGAAGGAGAGCTCATTGTCAGGCAAATTATTTCACATCCTCCTCTTCCCAAATTAATTGAGGTGACTGGATCCTGAGTTAGAGATAAAAGACTGCAGTCAACCATGCCCAAAGTATGGTTTGTAGGAAAAGGACAGGCACAAAAAAACTGACAGCCCTTACCACCCTGGAGGCTGCAGTTAAACAGCCTGCAGGCAAGGAGGAAGTTAACATAGCTGCTGCTGGTAAGTGGACTAGAAAGAAAGCGGGAAGGGAATTATATGAACACTGTTTATATGGCATAGCAGTCACGTTGAGACTGCTTATGTCTTGGGGTTTGTTTTTTTTTTCTTTTCTTTTCATGGAAGTCTTTTGGGTTCTTGCTGGCTATCTCTCTCTCTCTCTCTGTCTTTCTCCTGTCCTTCAGATCTTGCTTTTGTATCAATTCTATATTTCATACTTGCTTCTCTACTTTTTAAATCTCAAGGTTTGCTTCCTATATTCTTTTTCCAGTGGTTTTTTCTTCTCTTTTCTCTTATAGCAAAGGCCAAAGGCATCTGTATGAAAGAAAATAAGAGCAGACCAGAGCTTTAACTTGAATGATACCATTCATGGTCATATCAGGATAACTCCTAACAAAGTTGTGCTTCGAGGATTCAAAAAAAATTAACCACAAATACATCAATGGTTTCTGAGAACCTCAAAGCTTCTCTCAATCCCTAATTACACCTCACTCCCCCTGCACCCCACCCCAGCCCCCGCAAGTATTTTCTTAATGCCCGTCAACACTAATCCTTTACTCCAACTATAAAAGATCTCTGAGTCTGAGCCTTGCTTTTAGATATTAATATTTCTCCCATGTATCTTTCCTCCTACCGACTTACCCCTCTTTCTTTCCCATTCCTTTTTGTCTTCCTTTCCTGTCTCACTCCACTTTGCATGATGAGTTGCCTACTGTCTGGTTGGTAAAGGCCCACATACGCTCCTGTCAGAAGTTTTGAAAACAGAACAGACAGGGTCTGATCAGTAGGATCATGCAGAGAATAGTGAGGTGACCCAGGAAAGGAAGAAGCCATGAAAACCATTGGTCAAAGTATCCTGGGAGAGTGTAGCTGGTCGAGGTCTCATCTATGTTTTCCTATGCAGTTTCTGAGTTCCTTTACCTTGTCTCCAACAATGCCAGGTTGCTTTACAAAGTAGCAACATTCTTTCCCTAATGGGAGGCACATTCCCCCTTTTGCTGCTGTTATTATGTCTAGGGCCCATCTATTCCAGAGTACAAAGCCTGCCAGCAAATTGATTTGGGATTGCAGGGTGACCAGAGAGTCAGCTGCCTTTTCCACATCTTCGTTTAGCTCCTGGGGTAGGGAGTAATAGAAGTGTGTTGATGTTAAGATTCCTGTCATCTCAGTGCCAATTCCTGCCAGAATACGGGCTCCCATCAGAAAGGAAGTGCAGGGAGAGCACGGTTACAGAGGTAGAGGATGGTGGTTGTTGTGAGGCTAAGACTTGCTATAATAACTGGGTTTCTGCATAAACTGTGAGGGGAGGGCTAAGGAAGCCCACATAACAGAAGGAAGATGAGGTTGAGTTGAGACAGAGAAAGGCTTGGGAGTCACAGATGTAAAACAAATCCTTAGGGAGACAGTTTGTGCCTGGTTTAGAAATATGGATAACTTTAGCACAAGGGGTACAGTTGTACTGATCTGTGATGGATGAGTTTATACAGGTCCAATCACCATGTGAGGAGGGTTTTAATTGAGTTGCAATGGGACCTAATGTTGTTCTGATATTTTGGGGGGCAGGGATCGTCCGGTTAAGGGGAATCGGTATGGGGACATATGGCTGGAATCAGGGTGACAGGCACATCCAGCACTCAGTTTGGTTGCTTGGCAAGCTAAGCATGGTGCTGTTGAAGAGGTACAAGAGCCTTTTATGTGTCTCAGCAGCTTTTATCTGTAAGGACAAATCAAATTCTTTTATATGGGGGTGCTCTGAATCGTTTTTGCATATCTTCCTGTCATTGTTTTAATGATTCCCAGTATGTTTTTAGTGTCCAGCAGGCCCATTTACCCTGACTTTCTTTATACATGATATAATCTAGAGATATAATATTTCCCATAAGGTAGAGCTGGAAACTGCCAGAAGGGGTCAGTGACTGGAACTCATTTTCATACCTAGATTTGTTACTATGGCATTATTTTATATTTCTTTTGGTTATCCTTCCCTCCTGGGTGTTTAAGACCAAGTTAAAGTGAGACCTGTGTTAGTTAATATGAACATCTTGCTATCTATCAAGGTCAGTTAAGTCTCTTTAGGCATTATTTGGGAACCATGCATAAAACCTCTCGGCTCCTCTGTCAGTGTCAGCTGTCAGGAAGGGTCCAGGCCTTGCTTGGCCATGCTATTTTCAGTGAAAGCATGGGAGATTTTTCCTATTTGTGACCCTCCTTTGGGATACAGTATATTTGTTCCAGTGTATTTTGTGTCCAAAAATCTCCCTGCTCAGGAGATTGGTTGACTTACCAAAGAAATAAGATCTTGTAGAAAAGGTTCCTTTATCCTCTGGATATTTGATGACCTTGGAGGGCCAGGGCCAAAATATTGGTGGTCTTTTTAGCCCAGTTATCTTTTTAGTATTGGCCTTTGCACTTTGATGGTTGAACTCCTGGAAAAGAAGAACAGTGACATTAGTAGTATAGTGGGAGCAGTGAAGACAATCATTACAATTTTATCTGGATAGGAAGAATTTTGGAATCTAAAATACAGTTAGAGGATTGTTGTTTTTGTCAACCATGGTTGTTCTAGTAGTTGATTTTGAGGAGCCACTAAAATAATGATAATAATAATGATAATTTATATGACAATCATGATGACATTATCTTTGTAATAAATTTAAATATATATCTTAGTATAAAATAGCTATTGTTAAATGTATTCACCCCCTCCAAAACTCGTAATACCCAGCAAACTCTTACTTAAATTATTATCTTTTGATAGGATATTAATAAATGCATAAATGTACCTATAATCATGAATAGGTGGGGCAGAAGAGAGGATGAATACCTGGATCAAAAGGAGGCTATTGCCATAAACAGCGTGTTAGAAGACCTGTATAGTCAGAAAACATGAATACATTTTGTATACCAGAAAAGTAGTAATAATAATTATTATAGTTATATGGAACCTTATGTCTTGTAATGTAGCTTGGTACCAAAAGGATTTTTTTTAATCACATCTTGATTTTTTTCACAGAAAATTTTATTTTTTGAAGATGACCAATACAAACATATCACAATAACATATTTAGAACTCAAACCAATGCAAACATTTTATAACAATATATTTAGTGATGTTTATGGGGGATATGTCTTCCCATAAAGCTATAAAAATTACTGGGGCTCTCATTAGTGAACAAAGACCAGAATAAATTTTTCTGAGCAGCCACTTTCTTATTCACCAACAGGAGTCTATGTAAATCTAAAAGTTTGTATTTAATTATCATGACAATTTTTTATTTAACCTATAAAACCAGAGTGTAGCATTGATAATTTATGTGCAACACATACACACACACACACACACACACACACACACACATATATATACACATACACACACTTTTTGAGTTATTGAATGTAGGCAGCAATATGCATTACAATTAAAAGTCATCTTTGATATCATTTTGATCAGCTAGCAACCTGGAGAAAAGGGAGGCATGCCTTCAATAACTTTTACCAGAAATACAATTGGATAAACAGAGACAAACAATTGGACAGACACAGACAAACGTAAAAGACAATTCATGAAACTAGAGGTAAATTTTTTTGGCCAGATGATTTATAACATCTCTTTTAATTAAGACTAGTTAAAACTTTTTCAGGTCAATTAACAGAGATCTCTTGTCATTAGAATCAGAAGTAGTACAAGCACCTAACAACAGTAGCATAATCTTATGTTATAGTTATTGTCAGAAGTCTGTAAGCAGAAAGTAGAGAGAAGGTCAATTTAATCCTATAATTACAATTTAAGAATTGGTTATGTAAAAGAAATGTTTTAAATACATCGATTAAATATCTGGAAACCAAACACGGATCAAACATTAAGTTGAAGACAAAAGGTGCATTTGTCAATTAGCCAGAATTTATAATTTGATTTTTTTTTTAAGATTTTCTTGCCTGGCAGGACATCACAGCTGATTTTAACATGGAGCAAGAAGTCTATAGCCAGTACTGGGCTGTAACCTAGCATTTGGTTTTTGAGCCCTGATATTAAGCATTACATTTTCTTTGAATTGTTTTATAACCTTATATTTTATTTTCCAATTTATGTAGAAAACAATAGGGCTCCATGGAATTTCTTGGTCATGTACTGTGACAAACAAGTTGTTGATATGTAAATAGGCAGGGCCAGGACAGGATTTTACTTTGCAGAGTCTTGCTTCCCTCTCTCCTTCAGGGAAGCTGGGGAAGAAAAAGCGGGCAGAGCAGTGGGTATTAACTCACTCTCCTGTTTGGGAAGAGGGCTGGAGCATCAGGGATGGAGCAGGCATGTGGTGCAGAAGTAGGAGGGCTGGGTAGTTTTGGTTGTGAGGAGTGAAAGCACCGTGGGGAGGGAGAGCATGAGGGAGTGTTTGAAGGTGCCTAGAGGAGGGATTGTAGGGTGAAGGTACAGCAAGAGGTGGGTGGTCATCCTGATAAAAAGTAGTCATGTCTGAGTCTGGGCTGAGGTCATGGTTGGCAGGGGGTGAAGCCACACGGATAAGGAGCATTTGAGAGGTAGAACAGGACTGACAAAGAGAAGGGCAGGTGCAGAGGTAGATGAAAGCCTGCACATAGGGGACTTCAGACCATTTGCCATTGTAAAAACAGAAAGTAAGATCCTGAAGAACATTCAGGTCAAATATTCCATTTTCTGGCTATTGGGACCCATTATCTAATCTATATAGAGGCCACGCTTGGTTGCAGTAGAAAAAAAAAAGCCATTTAGGCTTAGTGTCACCAACAAGCGGAAGATTTTTTAAAGTTAGCCAAAAGGCATTCCAAAGGGGTTTAACATGGGGGTTTGCATTGAGCACTTCCCATAATAAAAGGAGGCCAGATATAGGGTAAGTCCCAGAAAACTGCTGAGAGGAAAGGCAAGGGGGAAGAGCATCGTTGTCCCCTTTGATGATCTCCAGAGAGAGAGTGAGAGGATCTGAGACAATGGGCTATCATCTAGGGGACACAGTCCTGGCCATGGACATAGGAGTTTGTCTGACTTAGAGCTAAGCATTTTTTGAGTGAGAACACTGAGAGGATAAGTCTTAATTAAAAGAGATGTTTTAATTCAATTGGCCAAAAATATTTACACTCTAGTTTAATAAATTGTCTTCTATGTTTGTCTGTGTCTGTCCAATTGTGTTTATCCAATTGTGTTTCTGGTAAAAGTAATTAAAGGCATGCCTTCCTTTTCTCCCAGGTTGCAAGCTGATCAAAATGACATCAAAGAGAGAGATAGGGACTAGTCTGACTACTCACCCAAGAATTGAAGGCTGGTGTGGATGTGAGCATTAGCAATAGCAAGGATGAAGGCCCCTAGTTAGGTGTCAGCTGGACAAGGGTCTGAGGACAGTCTGGAAGCCAGTCAAACACTGCCAGCAGGGAATCATCACAAAATCCCAATCACATCCTTCCTGGGATTTCAGCACCAGAAATGAGAGGATAGGAATTGAGCAGGAGACACAAACACCCAAAACTAGCCTTTTAATAGGGGGATAAGGTATAGAGAATGGGGTGCTGGGCTGTCTCGAACAATGGCAAGAGCAGCATCAGGGGCTGGCTGGGCGAGGTTTCATATGGGAAAGGGGTCATCAGCACAAGAGGCATAGTGGAGGTAGATGTTTGGCTGCAGTCAGAGGTGAGGTTTAAATCCATTGGCAGGTTTGAATTTCTCCGTGGGAAGAACTAGAAACGGGAGAGCTTTGTGGTGGGAAAGTTGAGTCATTGTTTTCCCAGACTGATTTATTATTTGCTGGGAAGAACCATTGATGATGTGGGGCTGCTGGAGCCATTTCATCTACAAGGGAACTGTATGAAAACAACATAATGATGCCCTTCAGTTTACTCATAAAAGAAAAACAGTCCAAATCCAAACCTTGTCTAAAAAGGGGAGTCATAAAGAGCTGAGAAGAAATAAAACAATTGATACTAAAAAGAAAAAAATGAATTGAAGTGTTGGTCTTTTGAAAGAAAAAAAATAAGAGAAAACCCTTATACAAACTTGTCAAAATAAAAAGGGAAAAGACTCATATTAATGCAATTAGAAATAAAAAGACAAAATCACAATAGAAAAGACCTTCAGAAAGAATATAATGCCAACAGTCCTCAAATTCTTTCATGAAGTTAAAAAAGAATAGTACTTCTAAACTCATTTCTGCAAGTTAGTACTATCGTGGTTCCAATACAAGACAAGGTCCCAATTAAAAGAAAAACTAGAAGACCCAGGAAGGACCCAAGGACCCCAGAGGGGGTTTTTTTCAGCTGCCTGCCTACCTGCCTGTCTGCGATCACCCGGCGGCGTGCGCGTGAGCTCCCGGCCTGCGCG
>NW_022900942.1:18360221-18410324 GCF_012274545.1 Fukomys damarensis
AAAAAAAAAAAAAAAAAAAAAAAAAAAAGAAAAACTAGAGGTCAATTTCTTTAATGAAAATAGATTTAAAAATCTTCAATAGGTCATTAATAAACAAAATACAGTGAAGCAACAAAACAATCATATGTCATAACCAGGTAGGTTTCGTCTCAAGGATACAAGGATGGTTCAACATATGCAAATCAATAAATACAAGTTGCCATATAAGCAAAAGCAAAGTCAAAAATCACACGATTGTATAAATAAATGCACAAAAACCTGCTGACAAAATTAAACACCCATTCATAATAAAAACCCTGAAGAAAAAAATACAAAATGTCCTTACTTCATTCAGATAAAAGCCATTTATGAGCTAACAGTCAACATCATATTAAACAATAAGAAGCTAAAAGCTTTCTCTCTAAAATCCGAAATAAGACAAAGATGTTCATTATCACCTCTCTGTTCAGTATAGTACTTGAAAGATGAGCCAGAGAAAACAGACAATAGAAATAAATGAAATGGATAGGTACAGAAAAAGAAGTCAAATTATTATTATTTGAAGATGGCATGAACCTTTACATAGAAGACTCAAAAAACTCCATCAAAAACCTTCTGGAATTAAAAATCAAATTCGGCAAAATAGCAAGATACAATCTCAGCAAAAAATAGCATTTTTGCACCTATGATGAATTCAATGAGAAAGATATTAGAAAGAAAATAATATTCTCAATATCATCATAAAAAAGTACTTGGCAGTTAACCTCACTAAGGAAGTGAAAGATCTCTGTAATGAAAACTGTAGAACTCTGAAAAAAGGAGATTAAAGAGTTTATCAGAATATGTACAGATATCCCCTGTTCCTGGATAGGCAGAACCAATATTATCAAAACAGCCATACTCCCAAAACTTAGGTGCATGGTTCAGACAATATCAATCAAAATACTAACAGCATTCCTCACAGAAATAGAAAAAAAATTAAATTCCTATGGAAGCAAAAGAGACCCAGAATAGCAAAAGCAATCTGGGGAAACATGAGTAAGCCAGGAGACATCAGAATCCTGCATTTGAAATTATATTAATATATACAGTGATAAAAACAGCGTGGTATTGGCACATAGATATATGGAACAATGGACCAGAATTGGGGATGCAGAAACAACCCCAGTCACATTCAGCCTCCTCATCTTTGACAAAAGAGCCAAAAACCTACTGTGGTAGAAAGATTTTCTTAGTAAATGGTGCTGGGAAATTTGTCAATCCACATGCAGAACGTTGAAGATAGACCCATATCTTTTACTATGTACTAAACTAAATCAAAATAGGCTGAAGAGCTAAGCATTAATCAGAAATACTTAAACTGTTGGAAGATAAAATATATAAAACTCTTAAAGATAAAAAAAAAGACAAAGGTGTATGTTAGGACTTTCTGAATAGAACCCAATTACACAATAAATAACATAAAGACTCAACACATGATTATATCAAATTGTAAAGCTTCCACATGACAGGGGAAACAACAGAATAAAGAGACAACCTACAGAAAGGTTAAAAATATGCCAGCTACATTTCAAACAGAGGACTAATATCTAGACTATGTTAAGAACTGAAAGAAATTAGACCCTCCATAATAAAAGATCAATCAAAATACGGGAAACTGAAATGAATAGACACTTCTCAGAGACACACAAACAGCCCATTGATACGAAAAAATGTTCAACATTGTTGGCTACTATGAAAATGCAAATGAAAACAGCACTGAGATTTCATCTTACTCCAGAAAGAATGACAGTCATCAAGAAATGAAATGATAAATGCTGCCAAAGCTGTGGTGAAATACGAGCCCTCCCATACTGTTGCTGGGAATGTAAACTAGTACAACCACAATGGAAAGCAGTAGGGTTTCCTCAAAAAACTAAAAATAGCGATTCCCTTTCAACTAGCTATTCCCCCAGTAGGTATAGTCTCAGAAGAGTTAAGGGCATCACATGACAGTGGGACATGCACGCCCATGTTTATAGCAGTGCACTTCATAATAGCTAAGCTTTGGAAGCAGCCTCATATGTCTATTAATGGATAAATGGATAAAGATGATAGGGTATGTACGTACAATGGAATAGTATTCTGGTATACAGAATGATAAATTTGAATCACGTGTAGGAAAATGGATGCATCTTAAATCCATAATGTTAAGTGAAATAAATTAAACATACTGGCTTAAATACTATATGGTTTATAGCAAAGTATAAGTAAACTAAAGAGCAGAATAAAAGTTAGACAAATGTCAACAAATAAATAGATTTTCTGCCAATGAGAAAGTGACTGTGATATGTAATCGACTGTGTCAACTTAAGAAATGACCATCTAAATTGGCTCTGCAAACTTCTGGGTGTGGAAGATCAACCCCCGAGAAGATCGTCACCAGAACAGTATAAAAGGGAAATGTAAAAGGAAGACTTGCTTTTGTTTCATTGGAGGAGCTCCAGTCTTCACCTTCACCTTTGATGTAATCTCCTGGCTTCCAGCACTGACCTTTCAGCCTCCAGATGCAGACTCGCATAGGAGACTACACGGAGCTCCGGGCGCTAGACAGAATCCCTCGGATCCCTAGTGCGCAGACAGACCCTCTGCACTCCTTCACGTTTGACTGTGTGGGCAGCCATTGTAAGCCGATCTAGCAAATTCTTGTATATTTGTATATTCTACATGAAATCTGTTTGTCTATTAAGAACAGACTGATGCAGTGACTGAGCAATGTACAGAAGGCAGAAGGGAGAGACGAAAAGGGGACAGACACAAAAATTAAGATAGGTCATAGACATGAATAGTCATTACGTATTACAAAAAACATAGTGCTAAATACATAGGAAAAAATCAGAGTACGCACATATATATCATTTTCCTAAAGCATTATTATGGAAACAATTTTCATTAGTATATTGATATTTCATGTTTACTTTTCAAACTATTTATGAACCCAAAACTTGAAAATCATTTTTTAAATATTTTTAGGGATTGTAGAATGTGATTTTCTGGTGTTAAATGGGATATGCTAATAAATTATCTTCTCGCACAAATTTAAACTTCCGATCTATTGGGCTGTTCCCTTTAATGTCACTTAAACTGTTTGTTGCTTTCAGTACAGATACTCATTTTCACTTCTGGAAAACTCTGTCCATGTACTATGGGTTGGATATGAAATGCCTTCCAAAGGCTTATTTACGGGTTGAAGGTTTAGGCCCTAGGGCTACTTAGTACAGAAGTGGAGATTTGGGGAAGGGATTGATCAGAGAGATCTAATCTCATGATGAGAGATCAGTGTACGAAAGTGTCCATAACTGAATGGACTACTGGGAGGTGGTAAATAAAAGGTAGAACGTGGGGCCTGGTTGGAGGAATCCAGTTCTGGGAAGATACACTGGAGGGCACACCTTGTCCTGAACCTGTCTGCATCCGCCTCTGCCTCTTCTGTGTCCCTTTCTTCCTCCCTCTCCCTCCTGTTGACCATGAAGTGAACCGCACTGCTCCATCACGTAATCTCTGCCACAATGCTCCACGTCAGCACCTCACCACAGGATACTGAACCACACAGCCAGGATACCATGCACTGAGGCCTCTGAGACACCAAGACAAAACAGCTTTTACTCCTTCAAATTGTCATTCTCAGATATTTGTCATCAGTACAAAAAACTGACACACTTTTCATGGGGAATCTTTCTAGCAAATTCATAAATGAATATAATTTAGAGAGGTGAACATTCTTTTCTCCGAAAAAGAATTTACTATATAATTCTGAGATGTGAACAGATCTGCGGAATTGTACTTCTCATTGAGTTTATTGGTACATTTTAGGTATACAGTACAGTTACATTCGTCTTTGGGATCTTGTACCTTACATGACAGGTCTTGGTTCTCATTTTTTCCCCTTGTCCCTGCCCTCCCTTCACCCTCTCCTCCCTTCCCTACTTACAAATACTTTATTTCCATTTTTGCATTTTCTTATATTTTTTCTTTTTCCTTATTTCCTTTCCCCTACCCTTTCCATTTCCCCTACACCTTTAGCCCCTTTCTTCCTATTTCACATTGTCAATTATACCATTGGAATCTTATGTAGAATTATAGTTTTTCACACCAGAGAAACTATTTGGTATTTACACATGTGTGACTTATTTATTACACTTAAGAGTACATCCTCAATATGTATCCATTTTCCTGAATGACTCTAATTTCTCATTCTTTATGGTTGAGTAGTATTCCATTTCATAGAAAAACCACATCTTTATCCAGTTTCCAACTGATGGGCAAATGGGCTATTTCCAAGTTTTAGCTATTACAAACTGTGCCACTATAAACATGGGTGCACATTTATCACTATGATATGATTATTTTAATTCTTTTGGACAGATACCTAGCAGAGGGATGGATGGATCAAATGGAATCTCCAGTCCAAGCTCTTTGAGGTATCTCCATATTGATTTCCATAGTGGTTGCACCAGTCTGCACTCTCACCAACCATGGAGAAGGGTTCCTTTCTCCCCACAAACCACCAACATTTGTTATTGTTTGATTTCTTGATAGCAGCCATTCTTTTGGGGGTGAGGTGGAATCTCAGTGTTGTTTGGAGGGGCTGATTTTTGGAGTTCTTTTTATATTCTAGATAATAGTCCTTTATTTGAGTAGCAGCTAGTAAAAATTTTTTCCCACATTATAGGCTGTCTCTTAGTTCTATTGATGGTTTCTTTTGCAGGGCAGAAGCTTTTTAATAAGATGAGATACCAGTTGTTGATTCTTTGTGCTAGTTCCCATGCTACTGAGGATTTGTTCATAAAATATTTTCCTATGCCATTGTCTTCAAGAGTTCTGCCTAACTTATCTTCCAGCAAGTTTAGTGTTTCCATTTTAATATTTAGATCTTTAATCCACTTGGATTTTAATTTAGTGCAAAGTGAAAGATAAGGGTGCAGCTTTAATCTTTGGCAGGTTGAAATCCAGTCTTTCAAACACCATTTATTAAAGAGGCTATCTTTTTTACACTGAGGATGGTCAGCTCCTTTGTCAAAGATGATGTGGCTGAGAACATCTGGAGTTGTTTTTGTGTCTTCTGATCTGTCACACTGATCCTCAGGTCTGTTTCTTTGCCAGTAGCATGCTGTTTTTATTGAAGTGGCTTTGTAGTATAGTTTCAAATTGGGAATTGTTATACCTGCTGCCATGTGTCTATTGCCTAGGATGACTTTTGTTATTCTAGGTCTCTTATGGTTCCAAATGAATTTTTGGATGCTTTTTTCTAGTTCTGTGAAATATAGTGTTGGAATTTCAATTGGCATTGCATTGAATCTGAATTTCTACTTTATAACTTTTTTGTACAAAAAATAAATAAAACGAGCTAAAGATTTTAAATACCACTATAAATTATTAAGTAAATATTCTGAGGCATTGTATATTTTAATGAGATTTCATATCTATTTATGAAAATATCGAGCAACATATAAAATTACTGAAGATAAATTTTCTTTACTCTTAGCCTTTTGAGGTAGGATTTTTGAAGTTTTGAAACAGGCATACCAATTGAAAGACTAAAGACATAAGCTTATCTTCAATAATATTTTCAAGTACAACATACAAAAGAGTAAATGTTTTTGATCCAGGCAGAAATGGTTCCTGGATTCAAAAATGATTTAAGAAATGTCTTTCCTCAGCCTCTCAGGGCACTTCTATTAAGCACAGAAATAACTAAGCTCAGCAGGACCTACAGCATTCTTCACAAAGTGGCTTCAGTGCGGCTCATCAGTCTCACTTACAGGAGCCCATCATGCATCACCCTTTACCACATGAACTATGTGGGCTGGCCAAATAATTTACACTAAAGTAGGGACAGTTTTGAAAGAAAAGTGTACAATATTAATAATTAAAGTGAAAGAACAGAGATAGAGTTGAACTCTCTGGGGAAACCATAACATTCAGTCACCCTAAACAAAATGACAGTTCCTCTTTATAGTGGGCACACCAGTTGGTATCAGCATACAAGATATGCTAATAATTCACTGTTTCATTAAAATATGACAAGTAGATCAACATTTACAAAGTGGATTGAAAAGTGTAACAAAGAAAATATAAATTAAATCTATACAGCAGAGAAGAGGAACATGTACAATGTGTCTAACAAGGCTTAAAAACTCAGTATGGAGCCTGCCACATATCACCTCTCTGGTAGTTTTGACATTTGTTGTTTGTTGGCATCAAATATTATTAGGACTGAGTCTCCTGGTCCTGATTGCTTTATATTAAAACTTTTTAAATATACAAGTGCCTTTATTGGAAAAAATATGGACAGTATAAAGTGATCCTTTAAAGCCAATATAAAAGAAAACAAGCTTATTAATATAAGGATGTGTATATCCATACAGTCATTCATATATCTTTATTAATTAACAATTCTTGGTATTTAAATTATTATA
Organism: Fukomys damarensis; assembly: GCF_012274545.1. Lineage (NCBI taxonomy): Eukaryota > Metazoa > Chordata > Mammalia > Rodentia > Bathyergidae > Fukomys > Fukomys damarensis. The sequence goes on from NW_022900942.1 coordinate 18,366,659, forward strand.
AGATTTTCAAATTTTGCAGACGAGTGAATTCAAGGCCTATTTTTTTTTCTAGTTTTGCTTCTTTCATAGCACATCAACTCAGTAAGTCAATTGTAGTTATGGGTCCAAATCCTTTTTCTTTTTTACTTAGTCTTCCACTAAGATTTCTATTTGTTTTGTCCCTTCAGTAGAAAGTTCAGGGCATTAATGCTGGGCTCTTTGTAGGAGAAGGGATTTTTCTCCCTCTTTGTCATTTCTTCTTCAAGGAGGAATATGTCTTAAGTCTGTTTAAATACTGTCACAAATTCTTTACATAGTTGTGACACCTGTCACATGATTGATTACTAAAATCAGTTGTCCTTTTCCTTTTCAGGCAGATTTAATTTCTTCCTAGTACTCAGCATCCCAGGAGGAATGTTTATCCATTTCTCCATTTAATTCCACAAGGACTGAGATATAACTAGGTAAGACATAATTACTTTTTAAACTTTTCTGCACACAGTTTGTCTTAACTTGATGTTCTGGTGGGTAGGAGAAGGCAAGGTCATACCTCCCAACACGTTCAGGGCTGATGTTCAGTATGTATGCTTCCTATGGTCTTATCTTTTTATGCTTGGATGCAATCATCTTGGGTGATCCAAGTCTTTGCAACTAAATTAAATATTTCGAACATCAGCTCAGCTCCAAGAGTTATTCTTTTTCTCAGTCTTTATGAGTGACAATTTTTGTCCTTTATGTACTGATTTTTGTTTGTTTATTATTTAGCAATTAGTTCATAATTCAAGCAGGGAAGAGTAGAATAACTTATTGATTCATTTAAAGCCCAAGGATGCTGTGTTATACTAATCTAGGGATTACTTCTCACTGTGTCTTTTATGATAAATGTACTCCCTGGAGTACAAGGATACAAACTCCCAACAAATAAATCAAATGAAAAATTACCTGCCTTATAGTACAAATGAGTATATTGAATTGTTTTTTAAAATCTGTTTAATGATTTTCATAACCCACGATTAATTCTGGACATTTATATCAATTACTTTTGTCCATATTTTTGTCTTAAGAGAAATTAAGTTAACTAGAAATACTGAAAATGCTAACTCACACACATGCATTATCTTTTCAAATCAAAATAACTCACTTCAAGGCAACAGGTATTTAAGAAACCTGATAGAATATAATAAATTAAATTTATTTATTTCCTGTGTTTTGTGACATCTTGAGTTGACCTTTGAGAAAGGAAAGAAAGGGCTTACATGTGACTTCTTCTTTTTATTAAGTTCAAAAACTTGTTCTACACCAGGAGTGCCATTCTCCTGATTGACAAAGGCAAGTGAACTTCACAGATGGCCTTTTCTTAACTCCCCTCCCCCATTTGATTTATCTGGCTTTGTTTGTCTTTAAAGTTGTCTTTGACACCTGGTTTAGTCAGTATAATCTTTACCAAAATATCAGGAAGAATGAAGCTAGAAAACATACAGTATGAATTTTTCCCCAGGTTCTACGCATTAGAGAGAAGACTCATTATACACTTGTTATTTAGAATGCAGGTGCACAGACACACATACACACACACACACACACACACAGAAACAGTTAATCATGGTTTCTGTCCTTAAGAAATCCAGTGTTTGGTTGGAAATTTTGGGCACACAACACATCCTATTTAAAAAGTCTTAACAGATGGAAGAAGAGAATAAATCATGAATCAAATCATTCTGAGAGACAATATCTTCTTCTGCTTTGCTAATTTTTCATGTTGATTTTGTAGATTCATATGCAGAATAAAGACACGATGTCTGTGCACATAAATGAAGGCTCAACATGTAACTGATTAATAAAGTGATTTAATAACAAATGTATGATATGTAGATTAGATATATGCATGCATTCACTCATGTCTCCAATCACCAACAGATTATCCCTTTCATTTCTAATTATTGATGGCAAATAACTAATTTTAAAGGATATAAAACCTGAAAGATTCCACAGAGAGAATAAAAAGAAACTGCCATAATTTCTTATGTTTGTGATATAAAGGATTGTGATTACACTCTTAAGAGCCTACAAAAACCAAACTGATCACTAACTTGAAAATCATGAGATTTATGTTAAGTAAAATCGTTCCATTTCTTGTCATCAACTGTGTAGGGCTTCACAGCGACCAGAAATTGGATTACAGGTAGAACTCCAACTGTTTAACCTATATTTCTGGTCTAACAGAGGAGGACAAAGAATTAGTATCACCTATGACATTTATGCCCAAAGTTATATGAGGTCTTTTTTTTTGGTACCGGGGATTGAACTCCGGTCCTTGCGCTTGCAAGGCAGGCCACTGAACTGCTGAGCTAAATCCCTGGCCATACGAGGTATTTTTTTTAAGTCAGGCAGTGCCTGCCTTTCCCGAAAGCTACTTCTCAACTCAACTTGAAGATGAATGACCATATAACCTCCTCATCATACAGATTCTGACTGACCTCTGGTTGGGAGGTTTCTGAGATAATCTTCTTCCAGCGAACATCTAGGTGATGCCAATGACAGATTTCTACAGGAAATTTGAAACAATTCTCTGGAGATTTTCTATCATAAGTCAAAGGGGCAGTTTTTAATAAACAAAGTTGCTCAATTCCCTTGCAGTTCCCGCCTTTATCTGGGAAGCAGGGAGGGGATTTATTATCTCTATTTGAAGTACATTCTAGTAAAAATAAAATAGCAAGGGGATGATCATAGCTCAAAAGTATAGAATAAAAGGAAAAATGTTAAAAATCTAATTAACTTATTGATTCTGTAGTTCAAGACAAATGATAAATTCCAAACATTTAGAAATGCTTCTCATGAGCTCTCTCTAGACCCCCAACCTGATGTTGAGCACTTACTTTATCTGCATTTCCTTACTTTCAGATTCCTATCTACTTACTCCCTTGAGGTTGTGCAAACTACAAGTGTTTAGTCAATTTTTTTTTGTAATTTTGTCATACGTTTAAAATTCTATCCACATCAAAAGAAAAATAAGGAAACAAATTACACAATTCTAAAGACTGGAAGAACTAAAACTATCTAAATAATATAGATTTTTTTCAGCTCATATTATTGATCACCAAAATCTACATTATTTTTTGTTTCAATTTGAGGGAGTAAAGTGTCTATATCAAGTTAATTATATTTAATACTGGCAGTATTTCATGCAGGGAACAATTAATTTAATTTAGATATACAAATTCTGCTCATTAAGATTATTTTTTGGCTTTAATTTTCCATCTTGACTGGGATATGTTGACTACTATCAGTGCTTATGTTTTGGGAAGTAAAATACATCAGTCTCTTCAAACCGTGTTTCATTCATGTTTACGGGGCACAATTTTTACACAATTCTGTTATCCCAACAGCTTTTGGTCATTTTCATTCTGATTTAATAATTCATTATGTCTCTAATTAAACTATCACTTTTTAATTTTACTTTCTTTTCCTTATACTAGTTTCAATGTAAAGAGAAGCCAGTTAGATTTTTTGATATGTCAACCATCCACTGATAATAGTTTTAACTTAAATACTATCATAGATTTAATCATATTCTTTTGGGTTTGAAATTCAAAATAGATTTAGTCTTATTCTAGTTTTTCTGAAACTCTTTGGTAATAATACAATTTAAAGTATCTTAGTTATAAGTAAATAGAAAAACCTAGGTTGGTGTGGATGCTTACCAACTCACAAAATTCTGTAACAATTAGATGAAGAAGCTGGCAGGCTGCTGGCAGCACTCATTCAGAAGTTGTTTTGGAACATTCATTCAAAACAACAAGTACACATACACAGTATACACAGTAAACAAGTACACGATGTCTCTGAAGACATATGTTTCACAGGAAAATGTAAGACTGCATTTTGAGATATCTAGCTGCCAGGTGAAACTCTGAAATATTGGCGTTTAGAAATATAAGTAAATTAACTGAAGCAACATACTCCAGCACTGAAAAAACTGTGGCTTAATGAGGAAAGGGGCTGCTCCTCTCCCATGCAGTACCAAAATGAATAATTTACCTTACTATTGAAAGCTTTGCTACTAGACAGTGGTATGATCTTTATAATATGATTATAGCCAAATGACCTGAGAAGCAAGAGTTGCAATTTCCATTTTTCTCTCCAGGTTTAAACAGATCAGACTGGTAAGCCATCTTCATACCCTACCCTATTACTTTAGTAGAACAAATCTAAAATGGTCTTGGTTAGAATTGAGGCAGGAAAACATCTTAAGTAACTCCTAACTAGGTGTTACTCCTAAGTAGAAAAGCTCCACATTTTCTATTGCTCTGAGCAGTAATTACCACCACAGCACAGGAAGAAAATAGACATCTGCCGTAACAGTTAGTATTAGCCCTCATAAAAAGTGACTGTCACACAGGAATACAAAAATCATGACATTAGGAGAAAGACCAATGCTTCCAGCTTGAGGGGGACCAAAATCTAGGCTATAATATTTTCAGTAGGACAAACAGCATGAAATAGCACTGGTTTGAATATAGTAGCAATGTATACTGCCATGTGGGACTTTTGATAAGTCTTAGCAGATTCACCTAGAGAGATCAGCAGAGGGCTGAGCACTCACAGTCCCTGATACATAGACTCCAAGCATACATATCCCCTCTTCTCGGAGACATTCTGAGAGAAGTGTGCAGACACTGGTTACTTAGCCTGCAAAAGCAAAGTAAATAAATTTCAGAGCTTTAGTCCAGGGTACAGACCTGCTCACAGACTATGCAAATGACAGAAACATCAGGCAACCCACAACTCACATACTCCCAGGGCTAGATAATGAATCCAGTATTTTGAATGGTTTGAGTGAGTCACTGTGTGTTAAGTCACACTGAAAGCCAACAGGAAAAATCACTTATTAAATGCCTCACTACAATACTATTAAGGGTTTTACTCCCAACTCATCTATAAATCTCAACACAAAACAAAACTTCAGAGAAAAATTCAGCAAGATGACTGAAAAACTCCAAAAGGCACAATTAGTCTTAATAATTGATAGAGAAGTAAAAACTTTCAATGACAAAAAATCCTCAAGAAATTGATGACCACTCCACGAGCACTGCAGAAAATACTCAGAATCCTACTCAGAAGCAAAGAGGCTATCTGCACCAAAAAGTTTAAAAGAAAGTATAGTTTACTGGGAGAATAGTTAGATAAGAGCAGGAAAAAAAAAAGAAAGAAAGAAAGAAAGAGGAATCAGCCCTGGTAAAATAATGCCTGACAGGATTCAATAAAACCTTACATTTAATAACTGTCTATGTCAGTGGTTTTAACTCTCCAATAAAGGAAACATACTAGCACACTAAATAACAAAAGAAAAATATATTGACTACAAGAAACACGGCTCATCCATACACAAGCTCAAAAGCTAAAAGTGAAAGAATGGAAAATGATACATACTGGTAAAGGGAACAACACAACAGGAAGAGATAATAATCATTACATATACACTGAATATCGGCACACCCAAACTTCACAAAATAAGGACTACTGGATAGAAAAAAGAGGGAACATCAATAGTCCACTGTCACAATCAAGTAGGTTATCCAGACAAAAATTCAATAAAGAAATACCAGAGTTAAACCACATTGTTGAACAATTAACTTAATAGCTAGCTATAGTGTTTCGTTCAACAAACAGGTGCACATTTTCCTGAGCAGTACACAGATATTTGTCCAAAATAGCCCAAATTTTAGATATTCATTTATGCCTCAATACATTAAAAATAATTGAAACAACCCCTTGTGTAATACTAGATCACAGCAGAGTGAAGTTAGAAATTAACAGACAGAAAAATCTACGGAATTTATATAAACACATGGAGATTAAACAATATATTTCTGAATTGTCACTGTTAAAATCATTCTAGAATGAAATGTCAACAGCAGAAACCCAATATGCCAAATCTATGGGACACAATGAAAGCAGCTCTTAGAGAAAAATGTATAGCTGTAAAGGCACATATTCAAAAAATTGAGCCATTCCAGATAAGTAATCTAATAACATTCAAGATTCTAGAAAAACAAGTACAATCCAAATCTGAAATAAAAAAAAATTATAAAGATCAGAGCAGAAACTAATAAAATTGAGACTAAAAGACAATAGAAAGGATCAATGACTCATTAGCTTTTTTAAAGTATGAACAAGATTCATAAACTCTCAGTCAAACTTTCCAAAAAAAGAAAGAAAATACTCATATCAATAAAATTAAAATGCCAAAAATCCCAGCAAGCACCTCCGAAATTTAGGTGATTAGAAGAAGCTGCTTATATGTATTCCAATAAATTGGAGAATTGTAGAAGAAATGGATAAGTTCCTATCCACATATGGTGTACCATGAGATCCTAATACTAAGCAAAATAAGTCAGGCGCTGGTTAAATAATGTATGTTTTCCCTTATAAGAGAAACCAAATGTATAAATAATTTAAAGAGCAAAATAAAAGATAGATGAGAGAAAACAAAGAGGTAGAATTTTTGCAAATGTAAAGGGTATATAGGTATGGAGACGGGAAAAAGAGAAGAAGAAGGGAAAAATAAAAAGGGCTAAATTGTGGCTTGTATGTATAGCAACTTGCCAAGATCGATTGAATGTATTCATTATGTTTCACAAAATTAATAAAAATAGAACAAAAATCTTTTTTTTTTAATGCATGTAACATTTTTCTGTAGGTCTTGTTATGCACTTCATTTCTGGTGGTAATCAAACACGTGTTTTTGCTTATTTACATGAACACAATTGGCTGATAGTTTGATCATTTTTTCACATAAATAAAAAAACATTGACATGAATTCTAAGAAGTTGCTGAAGACTGACTGTACAACAATTTCACACATATATTAGCAAAATGAGTGATTAGGGTTCTTAAGATTTGCTTACCTTTTAATCCTTTCATCCTTTTCAGGTTTTAGAAGGCAAGTACAAGTGGGAATGAGTTTACAACGCTATTTGAATTAATTACACATAAAAGATATTAAGTGGATTTAACTTGGCTTATAGTCTTGAGAATAATTTAAAATGGGCTTTAGTCATCATTATTTATATACACTTTCCAAATTTATATTAGAAATTCTGGTTTAAATGGTGATTTCATGAAAATACATTGTGTAATGACCATATTAGTAATTATTCTTTAGTGAACTCTTATTATATGATAGATGCTTTTGTACATCACATATTATTTTAAAAAATCTAAAAGATTTTTATCTAGAAGGTATTCTCTACAGAACAATATGGTTTCATCTTCTTTTTAACTCTATGAACCATTTAAAATAAATTTTGTTTGGTCCATTTTCTACCTTGAGGTGATTACATGCGTTTTTCTTCAGATCCTCAAACTTCCAAGCTCCCGATTATCTTTATTCACTTCTGATGGCTAAACTTCAATTTTATTCTTGGAATTATTTCTTTTCTTCAAGAAACTAGATCACTTCTCCCTGTTCCAAGTTATTTTGAGTTTTCAATTTTCTTCATAATTGCTTGTTTGTCTGAATCTTCCTAACTCCATGTATACCCCGGTATTTAATATGGTATCTGGTACCTAACTGTGACTCGATAAGAATTGTTTGTCATTAGATGTCAAATTCCTGTTTACACTGAAAGATACCCAAGTTCAGAGTGAAAGAGGGAGCATGGGAAGCGTGCAGCCAGTGAGTAGCAGGAGCAGGCCTTCCAGTAAGTTCATCTTCATTCTCAGGCCTGTGCTGCCTTCTGTAATGCCTGTGTCTTTGACATGAGCATGTAATTAGTTTATGAACTCAGAAATGGTCTCTGGGCTAATTTACTAACGAAATAATTTGAATATTGGGACCTGTCTGATGCATGAGCTACGTACACACTGTTTATTGGTTGCAGTGCAAAGGGTATGAGAGTTTATGACTTGGTTTCATGTTTGATTGAATATTAACCACATAAGAAGAATGTTTAGAAATATTTTGCATTATTCATTTATGTGTGATAATCATACAGAATGGAGAAGGAATGAGACAAAGAAAGACAGACATATATTAAAACATGTTTTTACACATTAAAATATATTGTACCAGCTTTGACCTTATCAAATTGCTGAAATCCCCAAGTACTTTTTGTGTTTAGATCTAGAAACAGGTATTACACACATTCCAGATTTTTACCATTTACAATGGTAATTTCTTGAATTTATTACCATAGTAATTAATATATATGTAATTATTTTTAAGTTTCAGCTAATTTCTTGTTTTCCTTTTTCCTTAAGCAGATCTGAAGAAGTTATAATATGATTGTATTTACATTCTAAAAATGGTAAAAAAAATCTTGGAATAAAGTAAAACTTTATCTTCCTCCATATAACTGCCTTATTAAGATTTAGTATATTTATGACAGTGAAATCCTGGTGTTCTCCATAGTAGCTTAATAAAATGGATTAATAAAACCACAATATTTTAAGATATTTTGACTCTTTTTAAAAAACTAGCATATACCAGACTTCTAAGTGTTCTGTGGATTGTTATCTAAAAGCATAAGAATTCTGCAGTCTCCAATAGGTTGTTTAAATTTATTAGTATTATTTTATTATGTCTTTAAAAGAAAATTAACTTTAGCAACACATACAATCACAAATTCTCTAGCAACATATAAAAATAAAAAATATTACAAATCTGTCTCTGATTCTGTCTCTGAGGGTTTCTTGATAAATTCATGTCAGGAGGCAACATGATATCATACCGTTGAGATAAGCACATTTGCCCAGGCCTGTCTTCTACATGTCAGGGTCTGCTATATGCTCTCTTATTACAGGAGCAAGGAAAGAACTTCCTGTCACTTAACAATTTGCCAGAAATTCACTATTCAAAAATGTATTGCCAAATTAAGATTTAATACTGCTCTAAAATATCAAGAACTGGAAAAAATTTTTTCAGAAATTCAGTGAAGTTCAACATCATTTTCTGCCCTATTGTGTTCACATATATATATTGCTTGTCATATCTCCAGAATCTTCAATTTTTTATTGTACTGATTCATTAATGATCAGCTCTTCTTGAGCAAAACATGACTTGATAAACTGTGCTTGAAAGAAAAACATGAGAATATTTAAATTTTCTATTGTGTTATTTTTCTTTCTCCTGCCTGTGCTGCTCTGGCTCCTCCAGTATTATGTTATTCTGTGCACCTGAGTTAAAATTCTAAACTATAGTGGGTGAAGACTGAAAATTCATCTTTTATGGCTTCAAAAAATTCAAAATAAAGAATTACTATGAAGTTCCTTATAGGCTTAAACTGGTTCATTTCCTTTTCGCTCTCTCCTAGAACATGTCTAGTAACACAGATACTGAATTCCTCATGTGCAACGAATTTTTTTCGGTGTGGAATATTTTTCTATTTATATTTGTCCTTCATTTATTTTTCTCAATAATTCCATTCAGTTTCATGACAATGATATAGATATCTTACTTCCCTAGCTTATTTTTCTATTCTCTTTGCGTGTTTGTAAATTTATATTTTAAATATGGGCTCATCATTTTTATTTTATGAATAAAGTTCAGAAAGTGATACATTAGACTTTATCATGTTTGGGATATTCTATAACAGTTATATTCTACTGTACTGCATTTGACATTTTTCTGGATAAACTATTATAAGCATCTGTCAATGAATGTTATGAATATATGGTGAAACAGTTATTTAAAAGTATTTGAAATAGAAAGACCTACAGTCCAGATCCACAGGCTTGATGTGGAAAATGGCATAAAACACTGAAGGTTACTGAGATAGTTCCTTGTAATCCTAGAGTTATGGTCCAATATTTTTGTCTTCAAATAGAATCTAGGTAGCAACAATTTAGAAAAAAAAAAATAAACCTTAGTTGTAATTACAATTTCTCTTTCTTACCAAATAGGTAACTTGGAATTCTTTTTTTTTTTTTCTTCTCTAACATAAAATTATGTGATGAATACCTTAACTAGTTTGATTTAATCTTTTCACAACACATGATGCTGTATATTGTAGATGCATAGAATTTTTATGTGCCCATTATACCTTAATAACACTGGGGGAAATGTGTACCTCATAATTCTTTGTGAGAAAAACCTAATTCAAATACCAGCCTCATTCTGAAAAATGTTTCTTATATTATCATTCATCCACTGGAGCATATAGAATGAAATAATAAAAAGATAAAATTCTGTGATCCTTTCCACCAAAACGTTAAACCATCAACTACTGTTGATCTTAAATATTCTGATCTTTGTTCATTTACCAGTTTCTGTTTCCTAAGCACCTTGGTGTGTGAGATGAATGCAAATTGCAATAGGGTTGATAATCACGCTCTGTTCTCAATTACAGTCTAGAGATGATTTGATATACATTGCTATTAGGCTATCTCTTGAACAGCATGTCAGACTGCTGCAGAATGTCAATCTTTCCAGCAAAGCTGGCTGGAGGCTGCGGTGTGTTGATCTCAAAGAAGCAAGAGACTGTTTTAATCACTGAAAGAGGGAAATCTGCAACTGCCTGTATTGTAATCTTACCCCTGCACCTGGCAAATCCAGATATTACAGAGAATTATTGTTCAGCCGAGTAAGAAAATGTTACATGGTTTTGTCTGTTTATATTTCTCATGAGAAACCCAATAAAGTTGAAGGCTATGTCAGGAGAATTTGTTAATTTTACAAATGGATTTCTAAAAACAGTACTATTTTCTTACAGAATTTTAACTTTGTTGGAGACTGAGGACTATATTTTCAACAGCTGAGCTTACTTGATACACCATATTTATGAAGACAGTAGTTAGTTTTTCAGCTCTTATTTCTCATCCAAATCTACATGGTTGAAAAACCACCATATTGGCAATATGTCTTCATTGAGCATCTGGAGAATTGGATTGCTATGCTCTTTAATTACAGAGTTAACTGCTGAGTGACCTTGTACAAGTCATATTTACTCTCTGGACTTCCTTTTTCTTTCATTTATAAAGATAACTATACTAGGAAACTTTTTATTTGGGTGGGTTTTAATTATGACTAAGCAGAATTGTATGGGGGTCTTGTTAACAGTAGAAAATCTAAAGTAAACTCACAGGGAGAGTAATCAGCACTCTGAAGTGAGATAAAAGTATTTATGTGTTAAATGTGCTCCCAAAATGACTCTAACATCAGTTTAGAAAGGAACCACTAGCAAGATGTGTCTCAGAATCTTTTAAATCCTAAAATGAAATGCTTCCTTAAGACAGATGATTGTTTGTACATCAGAAACTTTCAGAACTGAAAGATTACTGATTATTAGCAACCATTCCTAAACTTCATGCCATAACTGATGTGAGGCGGGGCCTGGAGAACAAGTCCCTATAAACACTCCTTTCATAGCCAAAGAGAATACCTGCTGCTCCGACAGACCTTCCGGAATGTTAGCTCTGACTTATTATTCATCTCATACTGCAAGTCTGCCACATTGATATTCCTTGCAAATCACACTGGAGGCATCTTTGGCTATTGGGATTTCTAGTAACTCATCCTAATAACATCCAATCAGGGAGAACAAGTCCCTATAAACACTCCTTTCATAGCCAAAGAGAATACCTGCTGCTCCGACAGACCTTCCGGAATGAGAGCTCTGACTTATTATTCATCTCATACTGCAAGTCTGCCACATTGATATTCCTTGCAAATCACACTGGAGGCATCTTTGGCTATTGGGAGTTCTAGTAACTCATCCTAATAACATCCAATCAGGGGTGTGTGTGTGTGTGTGTGTGTGTGTGTGCGTGCACATGCACACATATGTGGTTAAGAGAATGAGGAAGACAGAAAGGTGGGTAGAGACAGAGAGACAGGGAGATTTGTATCTATGTCTATTTCACTCCTGTAGTCCCTCAAGCTCACTGTATACACTTTCATTGGTTTATTGGATAGCTACAATGTACTGATATCAGAATTGGACAAACTAAGCAAATTTGGCAAGATTTCCAGTTTTACTGATTCTTACAAAGATAAAAAGAGCTATTCTACGAGAACAAAATCTACTGCATTCACTCCATAGATGGACTCAATATCATGAATGGTTGGGGCCAAATTCAACCAACATAATTGTAAAAATAATTTATTTTTAGCGCATTTATTTAGGGTGTTTTTCCATCATCTGTAGGCAAATTTAGCATTAGTAAATCTTCGTTGGGTTTGGAATCAATCTTTGAAAACCAAACCCATTAGGAAATTGCCAGAATTCTTTGAAATAAATTATTCCCACTCCTTTAGAAAGCATCCTCGTCAGACATTTTAATTAACTCCAACTGTAAGTCAATAAAGCATTTGTTAAAAAGCCAAGAATTGAGTTCTCAAAGAGTGCTACTTTTCTTTTTCTTTTTGTTCCAAGGAAATACATTGTGATCGGGTGGTGAAATGAAGGGAAGGCAAGGGGATGAGGAAAAAATGAGAACCAAGACTTGTCATGTAAAGGTACAAGATTCCAGTGGTGAATGTAACTGTACTGTATACCTAAAATGTACCAATAAACTCAGAGAGAGAAAATTAAAAAAAAGAGAAAGAAATTTCAACATTCCTGAAATATTTCTCCAGGGTACTCTTCAGGTATTTAATTTACGTGTTCCATTTCCTGACTTGTGTCAGGCACTGGGTTTAGACTTGTACCTCTGACATAAAGGGAAGATATGTCGGTGGGTGATGCCATTCTAGGACCTCAATTGATACCACATGTCAGTAACATATTAGTCACCAGTCTCCAGGAGATATCTTCTACTCTATTTTGTTTTGATTTTTGAAACTTATTTCTGTTAGAATTTGTAAATACATGCTTTGAAGTTTATACCCTGGTTCCCTGTGTCTAATGCTTTGTTTCAGTTATTAAATTCCTAATTGTAAACTATTGTTCACTCTTCCTTTATGCTAAGCTCTATTACTCTACCAATACCTTTTTTAGAGTCTGATCTCATCCAGTTTTCAGTTACTCTATAGGTGTTACAAGAAGTAACTAAAACTCTCAATTGAACTTATTTATAGAAACCTAGATGATATGGGTCCCAGTGATATGTGTGCCTGAGCAGATGGTTTCCAATTTTAATAAATAAGCCATCTTTAAAATACATTTATACAACCTCTGGCAATCCTGGGATAACTATATCCTTTCTGATTTTACTCTAATGTCATGCTTCTCATTTAATTGAAATATTTTTAATCTCTGTTTCCATGTATTATCATTAGTCATAGCCCCATTTTGTTGTCATTCTGGCTGATAGTCTCTCTCCTTGATAGAAGAGAATTTTTGCCCAGAGAATTAATGTGCATTGTTGATTCCTGACCTACAGTGTACCTTAAATTACACATAAGGAATTTGAGATTTATTTGAAGCATAAATCTGCAAAATGAACCTATTCATTGACTACACAGAATACCAACACATTAAAATATACTTTAGTTTACTCCCATTTTCTTCTGTCAGTGTGAATTATCACTTAAAACACAGATAATGTCATTTATGATGTCTTTTAGGTTAAGTTAATTTTTTTCTTTTTTGCTATTAAGTAGGAGAGAAGGGAAAGTTCTATTAAGAATATGTTTTTATTCAGAGTAGCTGCATCCAGAAAGATAAAGTATTTATAAATGTCTGCTGACAAACTAAGAAAGTAAAATAAATGGTTAATGGAGTATTTTGCTTACTTGTAAGTAATTTACAAATAATGTTATGCGTTATATTATATTGACTAATGAAGTCCAGCAAAGACTTACCTCCAAGTGACTAGTTCTGAATATTTATGATACAAATTTCAGTAGTATTTTGTCAAAATGAAACACATTCTGAAGGAGAAACAAAACAAACCATATCATTAACTTGAATCTTGTGAATATGACTATAGTCCTATGATCTACCTGATACTTTTGATTCAGCTAGTCAACTAAGTGAAATGGTAATTATTTAGGTTTATAGTAAATGTACATACCTGAAATAAGAACAAAATGAAACAAAAAATATTGTTCTAATGATCTTTCATTGTAGGAGTGAAAATCTTAGCAACAAGTGTCAGATGGCTTGTCTTTGTCCATTCTAGAATATTCTTTAAAGTTTAAGAAAATTAAAAATAGAAACATATTGTTCAATAATAAATTAAACTATGCTTTACATATTGGTATCAATAAACTTACTTATTATGAACTAGCAAAAATGTTGAAGTATTTCTTATAGTGACTAGTTAGAAAACTTACAATCTTTTATATTCTAAAGGTTTTAATAAGGAAATACGAAGTGATGATGAGAAGAGCTAAGAATCTTGCTTATCATCATTGACTGAGCTTAAACACCCATTGGCTGATGAATGCTCATGCATTTTGTGAATCAAGATGATCTGCAACATTTAGAAGAATATGACTATCACTAAAAGCTTAAAGTTTATTGTTTTATGAAAGTATATACCAGATACTCTTAAATTTAAATACTCTTATTTTTTCCATTAGTATTGGGAAATATTTATTGTATTTTCCTTTAGGAATCCATATTTCTCATTTTTTGAAATATAGCAATCATACATTTTAATTTATCTATTAAATGGAAATAAAAACTTCACATAACTATATGATAGCTGGACTAAAATATTGTCAATATTAATGTCAAATATAATTAATACAAATGCATGTTTGTAATACAAATACCATTTGAATAACAGATATATGTTGAGAAATATACTTAGATTTTCATTCTATATATGCTAAATTTGTCAAAAATAGTAAAATATATAGTTGTATTGTTTTGGTTTTTTTCCTTACAACGCTGAAAGTCAAACCTAGATTTTCATATAGGTGAGGCCAGTTCTCTGCTACTGAGCCACACCTGCTGTCCCAATAAAAATGTTAAGGATTAGTATATCTATAAAAATTAAATTATTAATTTCGCTATGACTAAGATAGGTACATGCTTTTTAACTAGCATTTCAAACGTAAATTTCTATATCCTTACTCTTTTTAAAATAAAACTGAATCATGTATGATGGTACACACCTGTAAGTGCAGTAGTCTGAAAGGCAGAAGCAAAAGAATTGCAAGTTTGAACACAGCCAGGCAACTTAGCAATACTGGGAGACACTGTCTCAAAGCAAAAAACAAAAAGCATTGGAGATGTACCTAAGTGTAAAGACTCTGAATTCAATATCTGGTACCACAAACAATAATAGTGATAGAGCCGGGGATTTAGCCCAGGGGTTCAGTGGCCTGCCTTGCAAGTGCAAGGACCTGAGTTCAATCCCCGGTACAAAAAAAAAAATAATAATAATAATAATGATAATAATAGTGATGATGATGATGATAGTGGTTAGTAAAGAAAAACAGTGGCAGATAGATAAAATATTGTTACACCTGCTATGTGTTACTCTGTATCATTTATCTAAAAAAGAAATTTATGTATTTATGCATGTGTGTGTTTGTGAGATGAAGCAACTTATCATACTCATAGAGTATCCGAAACTAAAAGTCTTAGCTTTAGATATTATCCCAGCTCCTCTGCTGACTAGATGTTTGTCTTGGTCGGACTAAACACCTGTTTAAACTGTTTTGTTTGTTGCTTAAATTATCTCTAGCATTGCAGTGGTTATGTTGATACTCTGTTGTTTAACTGTACTTACTCAATCTAAAGTCACTAGAGTATTATTGGGAATGTTTAAATATTTATTCATCAAGGAATAAAAGTTCATATTTTTCTCACCAAAATACACTAATCTGAACCAATATGTGCTGTTTCTTTTTTCTTCATTCTATTTGCATCCACAAGATCAGTCAGCTTACTATCTGTTAAATTAGAACAGTTTAGCCCAGTGGTTTTAACAAATCTAATCAAGTTTCCCCAAAATATGGACTCAGACAAAGTCTCTGCAGAAGTGTCAAGGCTGAGCAGTGAGTCTAAGAATGGAACTTCATAGTAAAAGCAGAGACAACATTTAACCATCAATAGCATGACAAGAAAATGCCTCACCACATGGTCAGCATACAGTGAAGAAAAAGTAGGCAATAAAGAGCTTACTGCACATCCGGAAGAGAGGAAGCTCAGCAACCAGAGTGGTGATGGGTTTTATGAAGTTAAGGAGCCAGTAAGCCATAAACAAAATTTGGAATTGTAATGCACTTTGATCAGGAGACGAGCCTGGGATGATTGTAGGTGTATTCCAGAGAAAATTCTGTCTTAAAGATCCTTTTCTAAAACATTTTTTTATCCAAGGCTGTCTTCATAAAATACTTTCTACCTCCTTTCTGAGAAATATGATTGACACAATATTCTCCCTTTTCACATTTCTAGAAACATCTATAACCATTACTACTGTATTAAGTGAAGAAGTAGTGTCACAAGTTTTAAATTTTCATCATAAATGCAAAGTGTGACACTGCCATCTTTGTCTCCCTCAAACTAAAGCCATTCCAAAAATAAATTACAAATTATTTTAGAAATAATATCAGTAGTGACTAATGTAAAATTGGCTATATAATAAAATGATAAAAGTAATGGTAAAAATAAAAGTGACAGTCATCTATGGATTCCTTACCAAATATGAATCAACGGATTCAGTGCTTGCCACACTAAGATAAACAAGGCACAGACCAGATCAGCCAGAGCCATGCTTTGTGATGAAAAGTTGTGGAAACTAATCTTGTGGCAGAAGGATGATTGTCCTACATATTGGATTAGAAGTGCTTTCTACAGGAATAGATTTCCAGGTGAGTTTGTAATTGGGGAGGGCACACTGTAGGGGTTGAACCTCAAGCACTTACATTTATCTGTCCAAAATTCATTGCCTCACTAAATCACCTCACCCATCTAAAAAGATTTGAACTATTATTATATTGACTTTTACATGTACAAAAGGAGATGCTAAGAAAGTTAAGGTGTTTTCATAAGATGCTCAGACATTCTCAAGACACTCACATATGAATTTGAATTTTGAACCTTGTTCTCTGATGCTATGGGCCCTGCTGAAAATTTCTTAATTCAAGAGCAATTGTGGTAGAGACATTCAAATCTTGACAAATATTTAAAAATAAAAGTGTTTCAAATGTTTTATAACAGGCTCCACTTGATTTAGCTCGGTATTTTGCTTATATAAATGTAATTCAATCTTTCTTCCTTCCCTTCTGTTATAATACAGCTAAATGACAGTAGGTCTATGTGCAAATATATAAATATATAGCTCTAGCCCATATCTATACACCTATAACATATAAAATATATTTGTCTCTGGAAGAGCTGCATAAAGAGTAGTTTGATGACATACCACCCCTACTCTGAGTTCACTGGCTCAGGAGTAAGGATAGTTCAAAGCATAACATATTGTACAAGGATTTTCTGTGTGTTCCATGACTTCTATCAGATTGGCCTTCTCTGTAATCTTTAGTGTTTTGCCAAGATTGTTCTTAATTCATATAAATGGTGCCTTCGTTTCTATAACAAACATTCATTTGAAAGTGAGTTTGTTATCTTTAAATCTTTCTTTCTTTCTTTCTTTCTTTCTTTCTTTCTTTCTTTCTTTCTTTCTTTCTTCACTTGTTCACTCATTCATTCTCTCCTATGTCCTTTGCTAAAAATTGTAAGAGAGTTGATAGGAGGGGAAAAATCAGAAAGAGAGAAGAGAGAAAATGCTTTGATAAGGAACAACTAGTGAAATATCTAAAAATTGACAGGGAGAACTCTTCTGAGCAAGACCAAGAAACAGTTATGTATAAAAAATTTCCGTCTCTTTTACCATGTTATGATTTTGGTGGTGTCTTCTTATTACTGCACCTACTTTGCTGCAACAGGTAGCTGTGATTTTTTTTTTTCCCAGCCAGGCTAAAGTTTTGATGTTCTTGAAAGAGCATTGTGTTGTCATACTTCCAAAGTCATTAATTCATCAAAATTAATTTGTAGAATTTCCATAAATGTCAGCTCAGTTGACATCAAAAGAAAGATAAAACACACAGCATTTTGAAAATTTAAAGAGAAGCCACTACTATATTTCATAGCTAAGCCTATATAGCCCCGAGCAAGATAGTCAGGGAAAGTCTGTATGTATTTTCTTTCTGTATGCTGGGTTTTATAGACACTTTCTCAGGATCACGGTTAGCAAGAATGTTCTCAACAAGCCAAGGAAAAATGGTGGATGGATTTGGTCCTTTCTCTTTGCTTGTGAGAAAGAAAGCTGCAAAGAGCTACCTACTCCTACCCATGCACGTTACATTTCTGATAGCAGGGCAGCTACACATACAATTCAGATCACCAAACCTCCTGTGAGAAAATAACTGTCTGCCCAGCTTTTGTTCCTTATTTTCAAAACCTTACAGGGTTACTTAGAAATTATCTCGAATTCTTTCATTACACGGGACATCCTTCCACTAGACTGAGGAAACACAATCTACTCCACTGACTCAGCCTGTTACATGGACATCATACACGTGGTCTGAGTAAGTTTTTCACCTCAGAAATGAGAATACAGCATGAGAACTCCAGAGGGCAAACTGGAGCCTGGTCGCTGCAGAGCCAATGCCAAGCTTGTATTTGCTTTCTATATACTGCTGTAGGCATTCGTCACTCACTTTCAGATTGATTTCTTAGAAACCAATATTTAAAACTTAGAAGTATGCATTGTTGTTGGGAGGTAGTTGACTGGACCGGCGCATTTTGTGCCATGTATTTGAATTTACTTTAAATAATTTGCATTCTTTTTACTCAGATATCATTCTCTTTGAAAGTGATTGTGATTGTGTTTGCTCCTATTAGTGCTAAACCTCTACAAAAATGCATCGTCGTTCAGCTGAATTGGCTGTTTTACAATGTCTATCTCTTTTATACTGCCACTGTGATTTCTCTCGATAATTTGAAATCACAGCACTTATCTGTTGGTTCAGGTTTTCCCTCTTGCTTAACAGTCTTGACAGAAGAATGAGATTCTTTTGCACAAATCTATGTTTTTCCTGTTGCAGCTTACACTGTATCTCTGAACCCTGCCTGTTTCCACTGTGTCCTTTTCTGTCGATAGGGGGATTATACATCATGAAGGATAGTAATTTTACATTATTTCAGGTTTTTCTATTTTGTTCAATGGGATTATCTAAAGTTTCCCACTAAAAAAAAGAAAAATCCATCCATATGACTATACTAAATAATGTGCAATTCAGTCCTTTGACATTTCAAATTTACAAAATTCCTTCTGAAATGTATTTATATATTGGTTACATTTTTGACTAGACATTCATATGTGTTACTTTATTTGTTCATCTCAACATCCCTTGAGTTAGACAGAACAAATGGTACCAAAAACTTTGATCATAGATGGGAAAACTGACACAAGAGGGATTTAAGTGACAAAATCACAGCGAACAAAAAGCCAAAAGTCTCTCTGTGTGTGTATTGCATGTTTGTATGTGTATGTGTGCATCCGAGTGGTGAAGGAGATCAAACCCCAGGGTTTGACAGAAGCTAAGTGAGTGCTTTAATGATAAGCTATGCCACCAGACTTCAAACACGATTTTTTTAAAAGCAGTAAAATGATTTTGTTATCACCTTTTTATATAACAGTATCACTAACAGCACAGGAGAATTATTTTATAGTTAGCAAAAGCTAGTGTTACTAGTGAGAAAGAGTTTGGACATTAAAATGGAATCGCTAGCTATAAATAAACATAAAGTATTATTTACAGTTTGACAATGAATTGAGGACAGTATGATTTCAACTTTCTTTTTGAGAATAAAATATTATCATTCTTTCACTATCTATGAAAATTTTTTAGCTAACAGAGATTCATTTCCTACTCTATGCCCAGGTTCATATTATTTATTGGTGAAAAATATACACTAAGAGCCTACTGTCACAGAACTTGCTTTCTAGAAGAAGCATACATGTAAATTCTATGATATTTCAGTGATGCCATGTGCAAAAACGTGAAAAAAGGAAGCAGGAAAACTCCAGAGTTGAGGTTGATTAGGCAAAGCCTTGCTGAAAAGTGACATGATAAAGAGAATTCATAAAGGCTGAAACCTGAGATAAAAGCTTTCAAACTGTATTTGAATACTTCCTGAAGGCCAGTCCCAAATTTGTCAAAGTAATATAAGAAGGGAAAGTGATTACTTTTTTTGGGGGATGGCATAGTGACAACTTTTTTAAAAAATGGTTGACAGAGCTGTTGTTCTTTTAACTAGAGCTTCTAATCTTGCTTTGTAATAATTTGCATTAAGTAGGCATTTTGCACATAAAAATTGAATTACATGTGCCACAATTAAACTCTTAATTTGTTCCAGGTGGAAGATATATATTTACCAGTTAGTCCTCAGAAATCCTCTTAAAGAAAATGTTACTGTGTAAATGAGACAACAGTGGTTTAATGAACTTAGGTGACTGACATGATCACATGTTTGGGATGTCAGATGTGTTAGATTGTTGGACAGTTGTCTAGAGGCAAAAATGTGGATATCTAGACATAATTTTCCAGCAATTAGTGTATGTAAGCTCTAGAACAAAATATTAAGTGAGTCTTAAACTCCAACACAAATAAGGATTGCATAACATTTTCACTGTGTACAGAAAAGTTTGAGCCTTTTTGTTACTTTGCCATCGCTTCAACAAAATTCCAGCCCCAACTAGTTAAAGGAGGAAATGTTTATATTGCCTCACAAATTTCAGTGAAATTAGCTCGTGGTTTGTTGGCTCTGAGGCAGAAATAGCACGGCAGTAAGGAATGGTAGAAGAAGGGTTCTTGACCCATGGTAGCCAAGAAGCGGAGAGAAAAAGGCAGAGCCAGTGTCAAGATAACATTCCCAGCCACCACCTCTGACCACACTTCACAGGCCACTAGCACCTTCAGCTCCTTACTCATTAATGGATGGACCCACAGATGATGGATGAAGATCCAATAATGTTCAAAACACATGACATTTCAGGGGGACATTTCAGATCTAAAAGTAACACTTTGCTCTTAGCACTCCCAAAACTCATTTCCATTTCATTATACTGAATGCATGTAATCGATCTCAGAAAGTTGCCAAAATCTTAACACTTCCAGCATCATGGATTCAAGGAAAACTCTGTGAACTACCATATAATTAAAAAAGAAAGTTAAGCACTGCTGACATCAAACATCACAGTATAAAGATTCCAAATCCAAAGGGAGAAATAGAGAAATAGGAATGGGACTGAACATTCAAGACTGGAACACTGCAGGTCAAATATTAAATCACTTTACTCCTTGTCCAGCACCAGAGGAATGTTATAGTGGGAGGTGAGCTCTAAAGGGCTGTGTATACCCACCCACTAGTTAATACTAGTTGCAACCCTCATGGCCAGTCCCTTGGCCTGACTCCTCTCTCATTTTGTGAATTTTCTAAACATTCATTCCACATTCCTGGCATCTCCGACTTCCTTGTGTCTCTTCTGCAGCTTTGGCTTCAGTGTCACAGCTTCATACATTGCTCATTCAGGGCTGTATTTTCTGGTCTCTCATGTTTTCTTTTGGAACTCTAGATGGAAGCTTCCATGATCTTGTACACTTGTATTCTGCATGCCTGAAAAATCAACATGTGAATGACATCAAACTTGAGCAGTGGCCAGGTCCCTCGACTGTGGCTGTGAGGCCACTGAAAACCTGCATGGCTGAGCATGGTGAAGTGAATCATGGGTAACTAATTCCCCAGGAGACCTTTCTCAAGTAAGAGAGCCCAAGGGATCTCTTCTCAAGTAGAATTATTATACTTTTACACCTATAAGCCTGTAACCAGTGAGTCTGTGATTCTTTGGATGCTTACAAGCCGTCATTCCTATTTTCTTCATGCAACTATTTGACTTCTTTTTTTTTATTGAGTTTATTGGTACATTTTAGGTATACAGTACAGTTATATCCATTATTGGGATCTTGTACCTTTACAGATTCAATGTAATGCAAATTGAAATCCCAACACTGTATTTCACAGAACTAGAAAAAAGAATCCAAAAATTCAATTGGAACCATAAGAGACACATGGCAGCGGGTATAACAATTCCCAATTTGAAACTATACTACAAAGGTACTGTGATCAAAACAGCATGGTACTGGCAAAGAAACACACCTGAGGATCAGTGGAACAGATTGGAAGATGCCAAAACAACTCCAGATGTACTCAGCTGCCTCATATTTGACTTCTTTTTAATGCTAACCTTTTCAACAACCAAGCTGTCATGGCCACAGTTCTGCAAGTGCTTCCTTTCTGAGGAAGCTGTAGGTTTTGTATAGCATTCAACTTTGCTTTATGCTCCTAATTTTCACTGTAGATCTGGGTAAAAGCAGTCATCAGCATTCAGGCTAAAGATGAAATATTGGGCTGCTTTAATATTGTCTCCAGCAGATCAATTACTCCACTACATTAAAAGACAGTGTCATACAAAGGCTTTGGATATGTGCAAAATGCAGACCTTTTTTTTGTCATAGTGTAACAAAAATGGTCTCTAATCTAATCGCCAATAGACTCCTCATTCCAAGTTGAAACCTCGTGAATCTGGCCTTTATTGTCTGAATTTCTATTAACATTTCATGTTCTGAATACCAATCAGAATCTCTAATCAAACTTAGCTTATAGTAGATTTTTCTAACCAGCATCTCCAAAACTTCCTAAACGCCTCCCACAAAGTAGCTCCAAAGTCATCTGAATCACATGATCAGGTAGAATCCAAATGATGACTCTACATCTCTGGTATCAAGTTTCTGTATCATCTCTGGTATCAAGTTTCTTTCCTGTTGCTGAGACATAGCACCCAACACCTGCAACTTGAAGAAGTTTGTTTTGGATCACAGTTTTCAGAGGATTTAGTCCAGGGGAAGTTCTCTCCAAGTCATAAACAACATGGCAGAAAGGCAAAACAGAGAAAGGGTGCATAAACCATGACAACAAGAGAGTACATGAGGAAGGGAGGAACCAAGGACAAGAATATACCTTGGCTGGGGATTTAGCCCAGTGGTTCCACCACCTGCCTCACAAACTCAGGGTCCAGAGTTTAATCCCCACTACCAAAAAAAAAAAAAAAATACACCCTTCCAGTACATGATCCACCTCCAAGCAGGCCCCACTTCCTAATAGCAGATTCAGCTACTGAACTAATCAATGGATGAATTCACTGTTGAATATAGTTACTCATGACCCAGTCACCTTCCAAACATGAGACTTTTGAGAGACATTTTGGATCTAAACCATAAAAATTGTCTTAATCTGACTCTGCAGTGATGTGGGGGTAGATTCAGAAACCAATAAATTCTAAGAATAATATAAAAACCATATTTTAAAAGTTGGCTTTATTGGTGGATAAATTATGCATTTTAATGACTCTAATGTTTGCAACAATTTTTTCATTGAGCTTTTTGGTACTTTTTAAGTATTCAGTACAGTTACATTTATCATCGGGATCCTGTTTATATGACAGATTTTGGTTCTTATTTTATCCCCTTACCCCTGCCCTCCATTCACATTGCCTCTGAGAAGGCCATCAAACACATACAAAAGAAATGAAAAACATTAAAAGATCTTATTTCATCATGTACATGTACCAATCCCTTACAGTGAATGTAATCATGTACTGCAAGCATGTACAAATAAAGGAAAAAAAAAAGAAACAATAACAAAAAAGAGAAAGAAACTAAGAAAAAAAAATCCAGGCATGGAGGCACAGGTCTGTAGCTCTGACACTCTTATAAGCAGAGGCAAGAGGAAAGTTCAAGCCTCTTCTGGGTAATTTAGTGACTTACCAAAACTCTATGTCAAAATTTTTAAGGAATGATAGGGAGACACTTCATGGTAAAGATCTTGATTTTCAACCCCAGGAACCTATATTTTCCTCAGGACACTATTTGTACAAATATACATATAAGGCAAGTAAGTTTTTACAAAGATGTGCTCACTGCATATGTTTCACATTACCTACATTGAAGCTACAGTTTTAACCAGATATCAATTTTTGTTATTATTGTTATAAGTAATTTT
The DNA here is from genome assembly GCF_012274545.1 of Fukomys damarensis. Taxonomy (NCBI): domain Eukaryota; kingdom Metazoa; phylum Chordata; class Mammalia; order Rodentia; family Bathyergidae; genus Fukomys; species Fukomys damarensis. The sequence goes on from NW_022900942.1 coordinate 18,390,604, forward strand.
TATTATATTGTATGAAACTTGTAGAATTCCAGTTATCAATGCAGATTACTACACATATAACTTGCATATGTCTAATTTATGTTTAGTTGTTTTTTTTCTTAGATATTGTACTTCATTTTTCTTTCTGAACACATTCTAGGAAATAAGAAAAACATATTTCCTCCTACTCAGATCTTAGCAACATGAAGTTCCATTTTTACCTGGGTAGTGGACACATTTTTATTGAGCATTAGTAGTAGCCTTTCTTATGCAAAGATAAATTGCTACATATAAAATATTTCCATATAATTTTTAAAAGTCAAATTTAAATTTGTACCAAATATAGTTGAAAAGTAAATGGAAACTGCTCTTGAAACATGGCAAATATTCATAGGTGATGTTTATTTCATCTCTATTTTCTATGGGGCCTGTCATTTTTACTCCAAGTCCCCTTCAAACCTTGCTTTCACTGACTATTGACTTTTCCTCTTTTATTACCATCAGTGTGTACTCATTTCATTATATTCAATAAGGCTCAGTCTTTTCTAAAGTGATTCAGACCAAGATCATAGATAGGTCTCATTTCTCTGTGCAGAGCCAAACCTCAGGAAATAAGACAACAAAGACAAGATTTCTTTTAGTTGCTGAAGAGCTTAAGAGGCTGAGAAATTCACAGGTTAGAATATGTGTTTTTCTGGTACATAACAAGTAAAGATTATTTATCATGATAAAATGTCATAAAATTGGAAAATGTTAGATAATTTCTGGAAACAAAGGAATCTGATGTAGAGGTTGAGATAGATATAGAATGGTAGATAAAATGTAACACAGAAACTATAGATTACCATGAAAGCTCTGAAATAAATCTTAACAATCAGCTAGAGCCACTTTGTAGCTGGAGAAACACCTTTCTTTAGATGTAAAACTGAAACATATTAGAGATTTAAACTCATATAAATCATGAATAAAAAGTCCTTACTAGTAAATGAAAACTGTACATATAAAATGGAGAAAAAGCACTAAAAAGTTATGCATACGGCATCCAATCTCCTTTCTTCTGTTGACTAAATTTTACTAAGAAATATTTTCTGCATGTGATTTGTTCAAAAGCCAATGACAAAGCCCATAATGATTATTTAAATCAGATACTAATGGAACTCAATTCCTGTTATAGTATGACATAAAAGTATAACTCATTGTACTAAATTCCTTAAAGGATAAAAAACTATGGAAATTTACCATTCTAGCTATGGTAATAGTTATAAAGATAAGACATAAATCACACTGCATATAATAATGCAAACCTCTGAAATTTGACTGTTCTACAAAAATTTGAGTTAGCCAAATATTTTGGAGGTATCAGTAAAACTCCTTTAAAGGAAAGCAAATATATATTTCAAATGTTAAAAGAAAATTTCGAGGACTTTGTGTACTGAATATCATTCTGAGTTTATTTAAGCTAACATTTATAAATAATTACTTGATTATAAACTGTATAGCAAAGTATTAGTAATAAGAGACTTATAAAAAGGCAAATGAATAAAAAAGTAGTAAAAGCAGCAAAGGACATTTTAAAGCAGATAAATATTTTTCAGTAAGCACCATAATTTTAGGTAAATGAATATTAATTTGAATATAAGACTATAAGAGCAATGCAATAATATAACAAAAACTTGCACCGAGTGGTTACATTAACTATGAAAATTATTGTTAGCTGTATTGCAAAATTCATAAACATATATTATTTCCTTTAAAAATATATCCTTCTGCAATAGTGAAAAACAGAAAAAAATTAAAGTCAGGAAGAGTAACTCTTTACTTACCCCAAAAGCTTACTTCACAGAATAAGTCAATTCTCTTTGAAAAACAAAGCTTTCATTCAATGGAAGAGTTTGACTAAGACTAAAATAATAATATGCTCTAAGGTAAAATACAAGTAAGCCTTTAAATGAAATATATGCACAGTTGTTCTAATAGCTCAGAAAAGAAAGATCATTATGAAGGGCAGTTGACACTTATGAGAGACTTCAGCTAGGTACGGAAGGATAGAAAAGATCTGAATAGATAAACAGAAAAGGGAACCTTCCTGGAAGGTTAGGATGGCAGATGCCTTATCGAGAATTTTAATAGCTGCACATGTGCTCAAGAGGCCCACAATGAAGGGAAGTAGCTGACATTCAGTGCTCATATGTAAGAAACGGTGAAATATGAGGACACTTGGAAAGTGTTTTTGAAATGCAAGGTTAATACCCCATGCATTTCGACACTTGGGAAATGAGAAGTTATTAAATGCTTCACTCAACAGAGAAAGGACACAATAAAAACTGCATAATAAGGGTCAAATGTAACATTACATTTAGGAGGGGAGAATGTAATTGGGGTGAAATGTAAAAGGAAAGCACTGGCATAAAAAAGCCTATTCAGACAGACATCAATAGCAAACGAGACACGAAGCTGACAGTTCTATGGGAATGGGAAGCATGAAACCTATTTTCAAACATAGGATGTTCAGAGCTTCCCCCATTTATTGAGCAGATTAGGATTCCTACAGACATACAGTAACTTAACCTAATTTGAGCCCCTTATTAATGCTGACGTTAGAACCCGAGTTCTGGTTCTCCATACAAGGACATTTTCTATTTTGATATATATTTAAATTATATTTCTTTAAATTTTTTCTGAAAAACAAAATAGCTTTCAGAAACCAGGCCAGAAGCCAAGAAATTGAGGCTTCATTTCCTGATCAATCCAGAATTGTTTACTTACCTTCACCTTCACCTAACTGGTGCCTTTTCCTTAAATCTCTGAAGTGAAGCTATTAATAATATTGCTGCTAGATATTCTTTAAAGAAGAAATATCATTTTTCTAAGAATGAAATACTGTAAATGTGACTTGCAAATGTAGCCCATAATGCAATGCATAGTAGCCATTTTTTAATGTTATGATGTACCTGTACCTTATTCACAAAAACATGTTTTTCAGATATAGCATTTAAATTTAATCTCCAGGGATACTTAGGTTTCCACTGAGTTTGGAATGAATTTTCACTAAGAAAAGAATTTCAGAATGTACATAATTAAGTACAACAAAAATTAAATTGCTATGGACAATTTCTAGCATTTTACCAACACATCCCCTCCTTTTTCTCCTCTGCCTTTAGTGTAGTGCTGAGTCAGCAAAGACCTTCTAGAGAAAGCTAATGTGATTCTGTTTTCTTCCCCAAGTTAACATCTTCAATTTGCTATTTGACAAAACCAACACATTTTACTCTTTTTAGCAATTTGTGCCACATTTTAATTTTGACTGGATTTTATTTGTGTCAAGACGACATACTCCTCAAGGCAATATATTTTTCCTTCTGTTTGCTTCAATTATGTGCAAGAATCTTTCTTCGGGTTCCCTGTTGGATAATCTCATTTTATGTTCATGTTCTCGTTTGGTAGTACTGTTAGGGTTTATGACTGAGTTTGTATCCCCAATTTCCAATGTCACCTGTGTGAATTGAAAGTTTCTTTAGTTTCCTCAAGACAGTCCTCAAATAAAGTGCAACACTAATAATCTGAGAGAGGTCAGCAAGATGGACTTCAACGGTCTTTTTGCTGTTCTTTAAGGTCATGTTTTCCCTCAGGTACTGTGTTTCTTTAATGGAGTTTTCAATTTATTTTATGCTGTTGTCTTTTTGTGATCTAGAAATAGGGAGTTTGTGGCAAACAAAACAGACTCCTGTTAGAGCAATACTTCAAGATACTCCTGTTGTTATTGAACTTTGCTCTGGCTTTCTGCACTAACCTTTATTATTTTTGCCACATTTGTGGATTGGTGCTTAATTATCCTGAAGAGTTCAATACAAAGAAGGGGATGTCTTGACAGGAAGGCAAAGAAGAGCAATGGAAAATTTCAGAATAGGCAGAATTACGGAGACAAGTCAGCAGCAAATTGTTGTGACTGGGCGGTATATCAGCAGATAACACGGCTCTGGGCACTTGCCTGGGGACTGAAAAGACAAGATCCATAGCCCTGTGGAATTAAGCTTTTGATACTGACATCTAGCTGCACACAGCATAGTTGAAACACATACAGACAAATTTATACCAAAATCCAGTCCCTAGAATTAGAATGCAAGTTTGAATAGGTCTTGAAATTACAAGAGTTTCTTAGGTTTGGTGTTTGGGTCACAATATTTGAGATAATTGGTTGCCATGAAAGTCCAGCAATTAGGTCCTCTTTCTTAAAATGATCATGTAATTTTTTCCTAAGTTCAGGATTTGTTCAGGATCTGGGTTCAGTCTGTTTTCAGATGGGTTGAAAATGTCTCAAACATAGTCATAAAAGGAGGGAGAAGAGACTACTTGGGCAATGCTTGAGAAAAGTGTCCAACTAAGTGTAAAAAGGGATGACATAGACGATTACATCTTAGAATATGAAAGTACTTGCAGTTAAATTAAAACAGGGAAAAAACTAAATATTATGGAATAATTCTTGACTTTCTTTGAGAAAAATTTACAACTATTTTGTAATCTCTAAGACTAATTTGGGAGGGATTAGAACATGATTTATTGCCCCCCCCTTAGGTACTGGGGAATGAACTCAAGACATCTGCACCAAGCTACATCTCAAGCCCTTTTTTATATGTCTAATTCTGAGACAGGGTCTCACTAAATCACTAAGTTGCCCAGGATAAGCTCAAATTTGTGATCTTCTTGCCAGAGATTCCCGTTTACACTTCCTCTCATTCCAACAGTATTTGCAAAATGTCTTGGCATATATACAGAGTTAGTACTGTACACTGAAGTGAGCAAATGCATCCATCCTAGTGTATGTCCTCCTGCTACTATTTTGAACAAAATCTTTTTTTTTTTCCTCCTTGAGTTTATTGGTACTTTTTAGGTATACAGTACAATTGCATTCATCATTGGGATCTTGTACCTTTACATGATAGGTCTTAGTTCTCATTTTTTCCCCTAACCCTTGCTCTCCCTTCACCCCCTCCCCTCCCCATTTACAAACACTTTATTTCCATTTTTTCATTTTTTCCTTTCCCTTATTACCTTTCCCCTACCCATCCCACTTTCCCTACACCTTTAGCCCTTTTCTTCCTATTTCACATTGTCATCTATCTCATTAGGCTCTTATGTACTATTATAGTTTATTCATACCAGAGAAACTATTTGCTATTTATACATGTGTGACTTATTTATTTCACTTACGAGTATATCCTCAATATGCATCGAACAAAATCTTAACGAGCATCTTGCAAGTAGATCTTTGACTTGCCCTCTGCTGTGTCTGGGGAGCTTGCCCCTCCAACCCTATTAGTTTGATGTATAATAGCTGTAAGAATGCGGATAAACTGCTTTAGGCCACAGGCGTTATACCTTCTTTAGAGTAGTATTAATGCCAAGATACATCTTTTATTACCTATATAACCTTAACACGTGGTGTTTCAAAGGTTTAATAAACTAAAATGTGTATAATCTGCCATATAAGGATTAAAAGAAAGGATAACACAAAACTACATGGAGCATATTTGACATAAGATATGTTATAGTTCTTTTTACTTGTTGTCAGTATGAAATATATTGACACATTAAATATCTTGTCTCTGTCTCTGTCTCTGACTCCCCTCCCACCCTGACTGACAAATATGACTGTTTTGGAATTGTGGATTTGCCTACAAACTCTAAAAAGTACTGAAGTTGTTCCCACTAGAAGTCAGTCAACAGCCCTTCCTTTTATATATACCCCTAGTGTTCTCATTGTAATGACGCCAATGGTGAAAATAGCTGATCTCAACAATAGCCACAGTTACTTGCAGATGGTGTGTCTCTGACCTGTGAGTAGTTGTTTCTAGTGACCATTATTACTATGGGTACATTCTGTGTGAGTCAGTCACCATTCATGGTGTTGCATTCATTGATGTCCAATAGGTTTGGAGCAAGTACCATCACTCTGGCAATGGGTTAAACTCTGAATGCACTGTGGTAATAAAAAGAAGCTGACAGGGTTCTAACTGTACCATTAAATGAGGGGACAGACATAATGTACCTACAGAAAAATAACTGAAATTGGTGCTGTTTTTGCATAATACCAATCCAGAAGAAAGCAGAACTGACCTTTAAGAGTAGCTCTGCCCTATCATAGTATCTCAGGCCTCTCTGCCTCCATCTGTGCTCTGTGGCTTTGATCAGGTAGCAGGAAAAAGAATAATGCAAAAAAAAAAAAAAGGTATAAGAAAGTCAAAAATGTCCATCATATATATTTAATTTTGGTCAAAATGTATTCCTTGGGGCTGGAGGTACAGCTCTTTGACAGCATTTGCCAAACATACACGAGGCCCGGTATTCACTACTTGCAAATGTACAAAATGTATCACCTGGCCATCGAACTGCAAAGGCATTGAATGTAGTAGTTCAGATGGTCACCGCACTACACCACAGAAAGCTATTTTGTTAATAAGGTAGAATAGACGATGACAAACAACTGGCAACAGCACCAAACTTGAGTTATTTCTTTACAGGCAAATTATATGTTCCCCTCACGTAATGGTAGAAGTAGAACCCCCTCTGCTTATTTTTATTACCACTGCATCTTCAGAGTCTAACTCATGGCCAGACTGCTAGCCCCTTGCTCTAAAACTGTTGAATATGGTGAATGCATCAGCACAAATGACAGCTGACCCAAAAAAGAAAGTCCCCATGGTTATAATGATCACTGGGAACAACCATTCATAAGGAAGAGATAAAGCTTCTGCAAATATATTCTCTTTGTGAAGATAAGAGGTTATTGAAAGTAAAGACTTTCCACGGCATGGAACTAACCTGACTAAGTATCTTTAGAAGTAAACATGTATTCAAGAATGGCTAAAAGTGCAGATTCTGGAATCTCGAAAGTTCTACCCTTATCTCTGCCGCTTAGTAGCTCTGTGACTTATGACAAAGTATTTAATGTGATAACATCTTAACTTCCCTAATTTATGAATAACAACAGCGGTTGCATATGTATGAGGCTTGGTTAAGTGGGTATAAGCAGAGCATTCAAACCCTGGCTGGCAGTAGTAAGTTTTTGCTGTATTGTTAATCCTACAAAGTCTTTGACTTGTGTTTTCCATGTATATTTCCTTATTAGACCACAATGCATGGACCATTGATGTGATTAATTCCAGGGGCTTGTTAGTTATGTCTTCATTGTACTTTCATCCATATACTCCTCTGGTGCATATTGCTTTTGTGTGAATGTGATAACGGTGCATTTGAGAAAACCAAATCAATCTGTGCTGCATAAAATTTCTTAACCTACAGAGCTGAAAAACAAAATTCCCCTCTGTGAGACAGAAGCAGCCTGTGAAGTGAGACCCCTTAAAAGGCAATGATAATAATGTGAATATTGCTTTTTCCTTTTTCGATTCAGAAAATCTCATATTCTTTTTTATTACCTTATTATTAAAAATACTCATGAGGTCTTAGTTAATACTCTCTTTGAAAAGCTTTTCAAAATATTCACCACAAAGATCCACCATAAGCAAAAAGGAAGATCATTTCTGTGATTTCAAATCTGGTTCAAGCCCTGACACTCTGTTGGCCAGTCCACAAACTATACTCTGGGTCATTAACTTTCCTGTCAGCTGCAGAATACCCCATAGGAACACTTAGCTGCCGGGCACTTTGCCCTGATCAAACCTGTGGCTTTTCTTTCTTACAGTGCATTTACAGTGCAACACTAGACCTATGAGTCATCTTACACCCAAATTAATACTGGCCAGTGACTTGGGAAAGGGGGTGGGCGGTGTCCCAGACAAAAAAATGTGTGATTTTTTTTTTTTCTCTTTGGAGACCGAATTTCAAATACTTGAGTTATTTAAGTGCCCTTTGATTGGAAAACTCTCCATTGCTAATTTCTAAGCACAACTTTTGTGAAAAATAAAATTTATATATTGTGTAGAATTTGTCAGTGAACTATTAACCATCAAGGAGGCTTTACTCTCCTTCTAACCATTCTCTCATAGATCAGTGTCACCCAGTGTATCTCAGTAATCACCATTAGTGCATAGAGGGCACAATGCTTCATTGTTTATCATACTTTACATCCAAGCACTAACAGCCAATTCTTTGTATCAGTATATTAACTATTTTCCCATTGCTGGCACAGAATATTCAACACTTAACAATTTAAAGGGGAAGATTAATTTGGTTGACAGTTTGAGGGCCTGATCCCATGGCTGGCTTGCTCCGAGACAGAAGCAGCATAGTGGAAAGGTATGGAGGAGAAAAGCTACTCATGCCACGGCACAGAGAGGAGAATACATTTTTCTGGGTAGCATCTGCACATGATCTGCCTCTTCTGATGAGATCCCAACTCTCCACAGCACATGCTGCCATGGATTGATGTCCTGATGAGTACAGAACCCCATAATTCAATCACTTTCCAAACACATGAGATTTTGGGGGGACATTTTAGATCTAACCCATGACAATGCGCCAGCTAGTTCTGTGTAGTAAACCACAAAGGAACAAGAATAAAATATATTCACTCCCAGGCCTTTAAAGGTGTTAGACTTTGGACCTAGATATTCCCCCAAAGTTCATGTGCTGAAGGATTGGGTCCCAACAGGTGGCAATACTGGGAGGTGGTGGACACTGGAGGTTCGGCCAGGTTGAAGGAATGGATGACTGGGGCATGCCTCTGCAGAATACATTTTGTCCCTTCACCCTCTCTCTACTTCCAATCCCTCTGTCTTTGTCTCTGTTGACTGTTGGCCATGAGGTAAGCTTTCTTTGAATGTTTTATCTCAGGTATTTTGTCATAGCAGCAAAAAGCTCACTAATACACAAGGCTCTAACACACTCAGGCGGATTTGTTCATGTTTAATAGTTGTCTCTGGGTGTATGAAAGATTCCAAGTTATATGTACATGCATATGCATACATATTTACATATGAAGATATATTTAACAAAAATAGGATGACACTATCCATATTTTCCACAGAAAGAAATTTCTTTTTTATTCTGGATTTCTTTGATGTTTTGATCCATATCAGCCATTAACTATTTAATTATCTAACTTCAACCCTGGGTGTTTTAGCTACTTATTTTGTCATTAAGACATAATTATTTGCCACTAACAAAAAATATGGGCTAAAAGTCACTACTGCAGGATAAAACAATGCATGCCATATGAATCTTGTACTCAGAGAAGGCCCATAACAAAGATTTAGAACATATTGTTGGCAATGTTGCTGCTTCCACTTGAGTTATCCGATATCATCAGCTTTACTATAAATGCTATAACTTTTAATGTTTCAATTGGATGTGCAATATCTGCTTAGATTTTAAATAATTAATTTTATTGGCACATTTAAGGTATGCGATACAGTGACAATCATCATTCAAAATTTGCACCTTTACATAATCCATCTTGGTTCTTATTTTTTCTCCATTCTGCTGCCCTCCTTTCAACCCCTCCACCCCTTCCCATTGGTGTATTTTATCATATTAAAGAATTGCGCCAAGAGCAATAATAACTACGGTGTGTTTACTTCTTCAACTGGGAAAGTGGTTTCTATTTTAGAAAGTATTTATCGTTTTCTGGTTTTTGGCATTTTTTTCTTAAATAAACTCTGCTTTGTCATTATCCTTTTTAAACATTGTATGATTCAGTTTTGCTTTTGCTGTAGCACGAAAGGAGATTTTATCAGTGTTAGTAATGAAAACTCTTGTCATTCCTCCCAATCAAACCTCTCATTTCTTTAATCAGTTTCCTTTTTTTAATTTACCATAACATCTTACATTTATTTGTTCTGTATTTTTTTGATCATTGTATGTTTTTGAAAATAATTGTTTTTATTTCAGAAAAAGTTAATTATGATAGAGTAACTAATATCTTGAATCCTTAAAAAGTAGTTTGACTTCATTTTAATTATATACTCCTGATTTTAAATTACCTTAATTATTATTATTATTATTATTGTTATTGCTCTTATTTTCTGCTCTAGAAACCTGTGTTACAATACAGTAATCTGTTATTGGTTCAATTTGCTTTTATTAAATAATTAAGATTTTCTGTTTTTCTTTATATTTTTATGTCCTCTGAAAGATTAGAATAGATTTTGGGGTTTTGAACTTGTTCCAAAATGTCTTTTTAATCCCTGTGACATTCTTGTTCATATTATGGGAATGTTTTCAACCCAAGGAAAAACAATTTTTGAGTTTAGGAATATTTTCTTTGATTATATATTTAATTTTTAAAAATCATTTTCTTTGCTTCTAAAAAGATTATTAAATTATAGAGTTATTATATCTAATCTTCATGAACCTTCACTTTCTTTTCTTTCTTTTCTTTCTTTAACTTTCTTTCCCTTACTTTCTTCTATCCTTGATTCTTTATTTTCTTTTCTTTTGTTGTTCTATATTGTCTTAAAAGAATCTATCTGTGCTGTCTGCAGAACAGCTAATCTACTCTTTAATGCTTTCCATGCATTATTTACCCATTTTGTTTTAATTTCCAAAATCTTTCCTATTTCTCAGATTTTTTTTGATGCCTATTAGAATTATAGATACTATTTTATATATTTACAATATTACTTTTTAAGGTAAGTGTTGTTTATCTGGCTTTGACATGATTTTATGGAGAATATTATTCGATTTTCTGAACATAACTGGTTTTTGGTTTTTTATGTATGAATGAATGTGCTAACTGATCCATACTGAGAGACTGTCCTGCCTTAGTCAATGTGAAAATGCCTTTACCCTGGCAGTGAATTGTCACTTTACCAGGAAAGAGTAATTGGAACTGGAAACTGGAGACATTAGCTTTAGCAGTATTTTCTTCAGAGTGTGCATCTGATTTGTCTTCTGGATGCCAGTATCATGGTCCCCACTTTATAATCTGTGTTGGAATTTCCTGTGAATAAACCCCCAGTATTAGATATTTGTATTAAAAATGTGGAGTCACTTTTTTGAGAAGATGTAGGTAGAGCTTTCCCTAGCACACTATTGGATAGTACAGCAAACCACACCACATTGTTGCACTATTGTTCTTCAGTAAGGACTCTGCCCACAAGATGACTAGCAAAGTGTTCTGGGGAGATCTCAGGTTTTCAAGTCTCTCTTCCACATACAGAGGACCAGAACATCTGTAATTCTTACGAGTTTTTCCAGCAATCTAACCACACTAGGATATATTTCCCAGAAGTTCCTTAATCTTTTTTTTTCTTTTTTCAATTTATGGCACAGCTCCCAGATTTTCAGTGCTGCAATACACTTATTTTATTTCATTTTAAGGGTATTTGGCAAGGAAGAAAAATAAACTCAGATTTTCCAACAAGTATTTTTAAATTCCCCATTTATTACAGTTAATATGTTATAACAATATTTGAACTGTATGCCTCATTAAGAAACTAAAAGTATGAAAATAATAAAATTCATTTTATTGGAGATTTTTAATATAATGTCACCAAATACTCAAAAATTTTCACATAGAATCCAAGTCGTTTTTATTCAAAGTTAATTTTATTTACAGTAAAAATGATAGGTTACTCTGAAAAAGGCTTTTTCCCCCAGATCGGTATACATTTGGACAGCATAAGTACTGTCACAACTTATAAATACCTGAGGTATATGTGAGTTAATGAGTTACATTGGAATTTTCTGTGACCTTATAAAATTACATAAAGCCGTTGGTTAAACATATTTCCTCTCGCTCTCTCTCTGTCTCTCTCTCTCCTCTTTCTCCCTCTCTCTCTGGTGAGGATCAAATGTAAGGCTCTTCACACAGTAGGGAAATGCTCTATCACTCCACTATTTCCCTCCCCCTTTTAAGGGAATGGGTCATGAACCTGGGAATTGCATCCAAGGCCTAGAACTGAGCTATAGTCCTAGCCCATTAAAAAGTTTTTTTTTTTTTTCATTTTGTTTTGTTTTGTATTTAATGAAAGAGTCTTAGTTGCTAAATTGACCTGGCTGGACTGGAATTTCCCAGCATTCTGCTTCAGTTTTCCAGAATACCGGATGTCTTACTATTCTTGTTGCTGAGACAAAAATACATACCACTTAAAATTAAAGGGAGAATTTGTTTTTTCAGCTCAAAGTTTGCAAAGGTTTCAGGACATAGTCTGCTCAAAGGCAGAGAGAAATGGAACAGAAGGGAAGCAATTCAAGGCAAAACAGGGATGGCAGAAGGCAGGGAGGCAACAAAGTAGTGAAGCAATAGAAGCAGCAACAGCAGCAGTAGCAGCTGCAGCCCACTTTCCTTTGTACCATATTCCATCAGGCTATCTGGCCTTAGGGTGGATAGTACCAACACCAAGGGTGGGGCCCCTTAATGCCAGCATCACACCTTTAATCCGAGTATCACACACTCTAGGTCCAGCCACCCCAGAAAAATCCCACTTATGACAACATGAGGCTTTGGCAGGAACATCTAGATAGAAATTGTAAAACTGGGATTGCAAGTGTGCACCACCAGACACAATTATACCTCCATTTTTAATGTACGTATGCAAATAATCACAGGAAAATGGTGACATTGTCTTTATTACAGATTCTTCTGTTAATCATAACTTGCAGGTTAATAGACTGAAACCCCTCAAAGAAGAACTGCTGCAATTCATTGGCAAAGTTCTGGTGTTAAATTAATAGTCTACCAATTCTTCCCAAAATGAAAAACTCTGAGGTAACTAACCGAGTACAGTAATCCATGACTTACAAATGACTTCTGTTCTGAGAGAACATACATAAGTCAAATTAGTTTATAAATCCAACATACTGAGTCTTATACAACTTTGACACAAATATATAATGTACAGTATATTGCTTTGTGCTTCTTAGCAGTCAGCGCCACATCTCCACTACTTTTTATCTTGCTTCCAGACATCCTAGGCTCTAATTGAGTACTGCACACTAGCACACTAGTACACAGCAGCTCTACTGTGACAGTGTCCAATGCAGACATGTGAGCTACTTTTTAATGTGTTCACATCTAGGAATGTTCATGGCATACTGTTACTATATGTGAAAGTTCACACCTCAAATATTTATAAGTTGAAGAGTTGCTATACAATAACATAAAGGAATATTTTCTCTTCACCTAAACCAGTTTAATCTGGAAGTCAAATTAATTGAGGTAATTACAATTATGAAAAATATTTTCCAAAGTGCAACTGTTGTTATTAACTATTACTGATAAAGGAGCTATTGGTACTGTTGTGACAATGCAGATCAGTGCCAGAGACAAGGGTTATAGCTCAGTGTAACAGCTCTGGATTGCAGCTACAAGAATTTGAAAACTGGAGAATTTGATAGCAACTCAAAGAGGTGGGGAAAATCCTTTATTATACCAGCAGTTTCAGAGGAGTTTGTACTCTGAAGTCTAAATACTGAAATGAGAGCCTCCTTTTACAGGAATACAAAGGGTAAGTAAGCAAGTTCACTGAAGCAGAGGGGCAGAGTTACAAAACATTCCTGAAAGGGGAGGACTAACAGAACATTTCTGAGAGGGCATGAAGTTCAAACATTTAAAGAACTTTTAATACATTGGGAAGGAGTGATGCTCAGCAGCACAAGCTGCTAAATTTCTGGGACAAAACATTCTATGAAAAGAAAATATGGAGGCAAGGCAAAGATTTATCTTATTGTATAGTATTGCTCTATCAGTATATACCTAGAATTGGTTACATTTTTGCAGTTTTATTCTAGGGCAATTAGTTGATATTAAAGTTTACCTTTTGTATAACTGACCTTGTAGTCTAAATTGTGATCTTTCCAAGTCATACATTGAGGCTCTATACTTAGTATCTAGGAATGTGACTGTGTTTTGAGACAGGACCTTGAAACAAGTAAATAAGCTAAAACAAGGCTATACAGATGAATACTGATCCAGTTAAACAAAAGGATATTAAAACACCAGAAACAGCATGGTGCCCAGGTAAAGACCACATGTAGAGGCGCCAAGAAGGTGGCCTCTGACACCTAGAAGAGAGGCCTCAGACGCTGCCATCTTAGGAGTCTCAGAAATCCAGGTTTTAGAATTTTGAGAAAATAATTTTTTATTGCTTCAGCTACCCAGTTTCTGTTATTATGTTATGGCAGCCCTAGCAATCTAATACATTGGATATACTAACTGCTGTAACTACAGCAATACCTGCCTTAAAGTTTTTTTGAGAAATCAATTTATAAATGGGATTAATAGGTCTTTGTTTAACTTAAAATGTGGCAAGTTTTCTCTTGTTCCCTTAACAGTAATTCAATCTTAATTAATCTATTTTAAAATATGCTATTCTGTTACTCTATTGTGACGCTGTCATTAAAAGAAATTTAAGAGAAGTAGAACAAGAAAATCCTCAGCAGTCATGATATATGACACAAAATATCTAGATTAAAGTTTATTTTGCTCATGAAAAGAGTCTTATGGACTCTATTATTTGCTCTTATATTAAATAGATACTGAAGCATTTTAATTAAATATTTTAAAAAATCTGTTAGCACTATGTAACATCAAATTTGAAGGGAAAGATGAACAAATAAAAGAGATTTAAGTTAACAGTCATGTAATACAGTAATTTGCATCCATTCATTAATTTTAAAAAGCAGAAATCCTAAAGCAACAGGCTCAGTAACTGTAGTAATATGAACCCATCCAATTTGATGGGTTTACAATAGATCACCACAAAATTAATAACTGGTGTCCATATAATAACCTAACTTCTTTAAAATGACATATTTCTTTAAAGAAGTAAAATCTCCACCCTATACTTCCTTCTGCCTTTTCAGAATGATTTATTTCCAAAGACATTGTTTACTCAGTGTTGTACTTTATATGTAAAACAATATGTTTTGAAGAATTAAAAAAATATAAAATACTACAAATAACAGAATTACAATAAAATCATTTACTATATCAACTTTCAACGGTACTAAAATGTGAAATTCTGAATACAGTGGCAGATAAAAATAGAGCTACAATATACAAAAGCTGAAAGTTCTAAAGTGTCATATTCTCAAGAAGCAGGGAAAGCTCAGTTTTGAAATAATGACACACAAATTACAATCTTAAACATAATATATAATGGAATATCTAGAATGAAAGCTATTTTGGATGAGGCACACAATCCAACTACACCAAGATACACCAAGTCCTTCATTTATCAAATACACACACACACACACACACATGTGCACACACACACACACACACAATTTTCTGGGAAAACAGTTTGCATCGAGAAACTTAAAATGAATAGCTCACTGAAGGAGCATGTAATTTTTAAGGAATATAAAACATGTAGGAGCAGGAAGAAAATTTAGTGAGCTTTTAATTGTTTCACGTGAATAAGATGGTAATGTGAATCTATCAGGTTTAGACAAGCTTAGTGCTAAATTAAATTTAAAAAAAAATAAGAAGAGAAATAATTGCATTGCTAGGAAATATATAACTCCGAAATTTTAAAAACTATAACTGTCATTAATGACCTGGTTAGTTAAATAATTTTTTTCTTAATCATGAAATTACCAAATAGTTGTTCACTAACTGGAATGGAAGGAGTTTTATTACTGGGAATGGAAAGAATGACAGAAACTTTGAACATTTGTTTTAAAATGACACGCCATTGTGGAGAACAAACAGGATAGAGGTAGAATTCGATCAATTATGAAGAGAAAACTAACAGGCTCTGAAGTATCAGGCCAGTGAACAAGAAGGAATAAAAGGCACAAAATTTTAATTAGCACATATAAAAAATAAGCTTCACTGATTTTGAGCTTTGATCTAGGTCTGTGCTGATATTGGAGGAGTATCCCCCAAAGTTCTTTGTCTTTCAAACGTGATCCCCATAGTGACATTATTGGGAGGGGTAAAAACTCTGATCGCTGGGACCTAGTGGTAGGTTCTTGGGTCATTGGATGTGCCCTTGAGGGAATTGTGGGATGCTGACCTCTCAGTGTCTTTCTGCTTCCTGATACATGATGTAAAGCTTTTTGTTTTCACCACAAGCTTGCCATTGTTACGTCTAGTGAGTGTGACCTGTCGGGGTCACGAGACGCACCTTCACTGGGTTTGTCTTTTTCTCCGAAGTAGAAAGAGGAAGAGGAATCAGAGAAAACACACAAAAGTGGCAGACATTTTTCACTAGCTTCCATGAAAACATAAATATCAATTTCATTCTAACTTGACATGTCCTGAACTCTTTGGACAAAAAACAGGAGAATTAAACAATATGAACAAAATATTAGGCTCACAAATTCACTGAAAACCTAAATATACTTACATTTTTCTACCGTGGAAAACCAAGCATGTATGGATATAATGTGCACAATTTCATAATGAATCTAAGCCTATAAGAACCCATGAATCTACTCACGTACCTTAATGTAAGTTTGGAAAAGCATAACTCCAGTAGAGGAAATGGTACTGGATATTTTCTTTCATCTTTAATTTTAGGGCAGTTTTATTAGAACAAATAAATTTATTGGCAAGTCTGGGAACCTTTTCTTAACCTTATTTAGTTAAACAAGTATAATGATCACTAATTATTTGTGTGAACCCAAATATGATCTTTTGCACTTCTCTAATTCAATACATTCAATGATCTCCCACAGTTCTTAGAATGATTTTTCCCTTTGCCCTTGCTTAGGCTATGAAACTAAAAGCAATGTGGCCAATGCCATCTTCATTAGTTTTTGGAACACAATTCACAACAGCCTCATTTGTCATCATTAAGATTACTGTGTCCCTAATGTCTTCAGAGCACTGGTTGGAATTCCTTTCTCTAGAATGAATTTTTCTCCCATTCTCTTCTAGCTAATTCCTAATCTTCTTTTAAAACATGTACCAAACATCGCAAATCTTGAGAATTTCCTGAATTTTCCCTGCCACAGATCATTGCACCCATCCTCTATTTTTCTGTGGCAGTAGTATTTGAATTAATGGGTACACTGTGTTGAGTGACACCATTGCTAAATTGTGCTTACCCATTAAAATGTATAGAGACAAGAGCAAGGACAGTCCTCACCCAATAGTGAGACCCTGATTCCTATTATACTACCTTAAACAGTGAAGGTGATCAATAAATACATGTTTGCAAAATAAATGAGTGAGACCAAGTGCAGCAAAATATAGGCAATAAGCATATAACTAATACAAAAGTCAATTTCCCTAACGTGCATACAGAACACTTTTTTTATCGAGTTAACATTAAACTTACCTAGGATTTAGAAAACTAGATTGCATTTTTGCACGTTCAAAAGAATATATAGGCTTCATACACTGGTAAATGACAGCGTCAGTGACAGATGTGTAATGAGCTTATTCTAAGTGTATTCTGAATAATTTTTACTATTCCTGGAATACCGTGTTTAATTGGTCATCTCAGAAAAATAAAAATACTGAGGAAAAGCTACAAGTGATGATATTTGTCATAGGATAATAGGTAGAGTTTGAAAGATGTGGAAATGTTTCCAAATATCTCTGGAGCTACTATAATAAGCTACTTTTTTAATAGTCTTTTTAATATGATACAATAAATGTCAGTAACTCTTGCACTGATGAGGGTCAAGATAAAAACTTAACATCATGCTAACTCATTACCATGTAAATGATCTGTATACTCCACCATGAGATATTAAAACAAAATTGTGTTTTAAACCAACATCAGTATTAAAATTGAGTTATACAGACAGATAAGCACCATCACACAGAATTTAGAATATTTGAATCAATACCTTCAAACTCATCGTTTTAAAAAAGTGTCTGTGCTAGTGCTGCTTAAAGAACCTTCTGGAAATTTTACTCATACGAAAGCTGTTATGAACTAAGCCAACTAATTTCATATGCTCTTGAAGTATTATCCATTAGCATGTGTTGATGTCTAGAAGTTATTAGACTACCTATATTTTTTGAAAAAAATGTTCCAAGACAATTCCGATCTGAAATAATGTCCAATTTATACTGATTTGTTGATTTATTAATCTCTTAAAATATTAAAAGACACAACAATGGATGTTTCCTTCAGTGAATTCTATAAATGTCTGTATTTATTATTTAACACAACACAGCAAAGGGTCAAGTTTAATACAACCTAAGGTAGGCAAGAATTTCTAATTTTAAAATACTATTCATCATAGAATATTATCTTTCCTTTTTCATGAGTTTCTTGAGATGTCTGTTAGTTATTTTAAAAGTGAGCTCTTCTGATGCCACATGAACTTTTTTGTTGTAGTTCATCATGAATTTTATTTACACTGGTTTTTGCATAGGGTGGGATAAGGATTGTGAAGGACTTCCCAATTTGACACATTACTGTGCTTATAATAAATCCATTATCTAATCTCTTTCCATGTATTAAATTCAAAGATGTTAATTCTGAACCCCATCCTCAAGAATCTCTAGAAATCACTTAACATTAATTCCATGAACCAATGCCATGTATTCTATATGGCTGAACTTAAAATTCATATGATTTTTTTCTAATATGTGCACTAATTCTCATACTGACATTTTATTTATTTTTGTAAATTTATTCCAGTGTTTTTATACTTCAGCATACTATTATGAGAACAGTTAAAATCACCACTAGTCAAGTGTAAATATTATTATGATTCTCATATTTTCTTTTAACCTGTTTGTGATTATCTATATGACTCCCACATCTTTCTTTATTTTCTCTGTCCCATGACAAGATCTAGTATTGGTTTCATCATGCTAAAATCTTTATATTTTGGGGGCCGGGAATTTAGCTCAGTGGTTCCACTGTCTGCCTTGAAAGTGGAAGGTCCTGAGTTAGATCTCTGGTGCTACCAAAACAAAAACAAAAAAGAAAACTAAAATCTTTGTATTTTCCTCTTGTAAAATTTTTCTAACATATACTTATGGGTTTCTCTTGGACTTTCTTACATGCTAAAATCTTTGTATTTTCCCCTTCTAGAACTTTTCTAACATATACTATTGTTTTCTCTTGCACATTCTTGCTTAGTTTATTTATTTCTAATGATAGCATTTAGCTTAAAGGAATGCCTAGTTCTTTTCTGTCATACAAGGGTGATCAAAATATATGGTCTGTATTTAAACTTTTTAAAATCCTTTTGCTTCAAACATACTGTTTCCATTGCTTCTGCTACTTTCTGAAGTGATTCTGGAAGTTCTCCTTTGTGAGTGTCTTCATGAGATATGATCAAATACAGTAAATAGTAATACTGAGTGGCATCCAACAGAAAGTCAGTCTTATAAAAACATGACCCTGTGTCCTCATTCAGCTTAGTCACCAGATGTAGTACCTCGTGACTCCCAGCTGGTCCACAAAAATCTAAATAACGCTGAAAAGTAAATATTGAAAGCAATTCAGGATGTGGAGATAGCCATTGACAGCAGAAATAAAGACCAAAAGAAAAGCCGGGCGTGGTGGCACAAGCCTGTGATGGCAGCACTCTGGAGGTTGAGGCAGGAGGATCACTGTGAGTTCAAGACCAGCCTGGGCTATATAGTGAGTTCCAGGTCAGTCTCAAATACATAGTGAGACCCTGTCTCAAAACAAAAAACAAAACAAGAAAAAGAAAAACAAAAAACGAACAAATAAAGATCAAAAGAAGACTTCCAGAACCGCTTCAGCAAGTGTCAAGAATGATAAAATAAATATATTTAAAGCAGGGTGGGAGTATATTGAGGGAAATTAGTGGCAATGTGTATTTTACCATAATAATATTTAGATATTTAAACATTTATTGCTTTTTTTCAATCACACCTCATATCCAGTAAATAA
>NW_022900942.1:18410403-18442574 GCF_012274545.1 Fukomys damarensis
AAGCCTGAAGCCTGTGATGGCAGCACTCTGGAGGTTGAGGCAGGAGGATCACTGTGAGTTCAAGACCAGCCTGGGCTATATAGTGAGTTCCAGGTCAGTCTCAAATACATAGTGAGACCCTGTCTCAAAACAAAAAACAAAACAAGAAAAAGAAAAACAAAAAACGAACAAATAAAGATCAAAAGAAGACTTCCAGAACCGCTTCAGCAAGTGTCAAGAATGATAAAATAAATATATTTAAAGCAGGGTGGGAGTATATTGAGGGAAATTAGTGGCAATGTGTATTTTACCATAATAATATTTAGATATTTAAACATTTATTGCTTTTTTTCAATCACACCTCATATCCAGTAAATAATTAGGTGCTTAATAGATAATTTAATAAAAGGCATGGGAAATACCAACTAGAAAGAAGGACAGTCATCAAAACTACCAATTATAAGAAGTATTCACATTATTAATTGCTTTGGAATGTGTTCATATAAAGAACGGTTCCCTCCTAATTGATTCTGACACCTCAGAAGAGCTGCTGATAGCAAGTATATGACTCACCAAGGGAAAAACAACAGAAAAAAGCTCCGGATTTGGTCCAATTCTCTGCACACATACTCCTGAAAATTATTTTGTATTTTAACAGTCTTAATGGTATCTTCAAGAAAAAAAAAATTAGTTCTATTATCAAGTAAGAAAGAATGGCTTAAAATATTCACCTTCTAATGGTATTCTATCCAGTACTAGGACTTCAAGGTTTCAGATAAGTATACATATTTACTGAAAGAAATTCTTATCTTAGAGAAACTCTGCCTTCATATATTTTCTTATGTATTACTAGTATTTAATTTATATTTTAGTGAGGGAAAGAATTTCATCTTTCCACAACTAAACCTACAGCTTTAGAAGAATCAAATAGCCTAAAGATTTTTTAAAATTTAATCTGACTTTGCTATGTTTTCATACCTTTAAATGGAAGTATTTACAAATAAATAAATTTTACAATCTGAAAAGTTTTAATATATTAATACAAAAATCTATAATAATTATCGTACTTTATAATTGGAGAAAATACAATCTTTGACCCTTTAACTTTTCTCCCTTGATTGTAAAGCTATGCCAAATATGAATTTTATTTTGATACTTCAAGAAATATATTATGTGAGAGATTTGTGTTTAAAATGAATTTAGACAATGTCTCAAATGACATTAGTTAATTCTCTAAGACTAATTGCACAGTCTTTGAAATAACTCAAAACTTTAGTATTTATGAATTTTATGTGGTTTATGTTGGCTTTTTAAGATATAAGATTTTAACTGTATTTATAAAATATTGTACACTTATTACACAATAACATTTATTATATAATATTTAATAACCTAAGAAATTAATGAGTGAAATAAATTTAAGTATTACACACATATGCATACAACGTGACATACTAGAGTCAGACAGTTTGTAAGTCTAGAAGATGCTGACAGTTCTTATTTAGAAACTTTATAATTTCCTAGAGCTTTTCTTTCATAAGAAGACAAAAAAGGTCATTTTGCCTGACCATGATTTCATAATCACATTGCTTTAAGCCTACAGAACTGGGGCTTCTCTTGCCTTAGATATTTCCAATGTTTTCCAGACATTTATTTTGTTTTTCAAATGAAGAGGGGGACAATAAAGTGACATCCTGAATTTAAAGCTATAATCAAGTTATTTTGTCATAAAACCAATGATTAAACTGAAGCTACACAAAAAGAGATAATGTAATATAAAATTAAGGAAAAATATTTAGAATATTCCAAAAGATTTAAAGTATGAACAGGACATTTTACAAAATGCTGTATGAGAAATAAATTTTTAAAACTATAAATAGAAACAATATTATACAGAATACAAAATACAAAGACAGAAATAGAAAAGTATACAGTCATCTGCTTTTTACACATAGAGAAATTAACCCAGTCTCAATAAGTAAATTGGATGTAGTTTCCTATTTAGCATCTATGATCACTTGTCTGTACACCAATGCTATGTTAAACATTAGGAGAGCAGTGAGAGAAAACTATTTTAATTGGTTTCAGTGGAATTTTTGAAAGTTCAAAAGTAAATTTCATCAGAACCAAATAGTCTGTGAATGAGGCTTTTTCTGTAACCACAGTTCTGATTAACAATTGCTAAAGAGGAAATAATTTCAATTTTGTGTGGTTAAAAAAAATTAGATTTGCTGTGGCTGAATTAAACCTAGATGGTTTGGCATAAGCTAATAAGTCTAGGCCTGAACTAGACATAATAAATGATATGGTAATAATTAAATGTAGCAATAGCAACTCAGAGAAAGAATTGGATTGTCTGGAAACAAAGAGTAAAAATTTAACTACAAGTAATATATTATGGAAACTCAGTATTAACAACTGTTTTGAACATTATGCAAAAAGAAAAAGAGAGAAAACCCTCACAAGCCAACATTCAAGCATAAAAACTGAGGAAACATTTCCAAAAGGGTCAGAAAATTGAATAAAAATGTGGGACTTTCCATAAAAACAATCTGACAAAAAGCTTTAATGAATAAAAACAACAATCTTAGAAGTGTAGCTTTCTTGTTTATTATTCTGTCATCTTGATTCTTTCAAATTCTGGTCTCATGTAGCTCTGTTCTTATTTACTCATACACTGTGATGTGTTTTTAATGTTCACAACTATAAGTATGGCAGGACCAGGGAGGAAGGGACAGAAAAAAATGACAAGATAATGACAGAATGAGAGGAAAAAGAGAAAGACAGAGAAGAACATTTTTGTGTGTGTTTCCACAGTGCAAATCTCTGAGTCTTGTGGATTGCTTGCAAACTGTACTACAGCCAACAAAAGCAGAGTTTATAGCTTAGAGGCATTTTTTATTCTCCACTGTGTCTGGAATTCTTACAATGCAAGGTTACACATTGATCCAAAACATTTGCATGGTTAGATAAATTTATTAAATTGAAAACAGTGTAAGATAATGCAATTAAAAACTAAAGCTAAAGTTAGATGGAAAGGTCTCAGTGTTAGAACATTTTGAGTTCAATGATTTTCAAAATCAACAAAACTATTTCATTTTGTGTTATTCTTACATTTACTGTTAAGCCTACAAAATATTCATTTCTTACTTCTAGTTTCTCTCACTAGTCTTCTAGGTTTCTCATGATAGCTAGCAGGCATGAAGATGCTCTGTTTGCTTCCAGAAATATAATAATATAGGTACTTCAATATTCTAGGCAGAGTTTTCTCTCCATTCAATCAAAGGAAATGTGTACCCCAGTTAAACAGAAGCAAATATTTACTTCACAATGGCAAATAATAATAATTAAAAGAGAATCTATATTTCGATGTCTATATTAAATAAGACCGAGTGGCAAAATATAATAATGGTGAAAACGTTAGATTCTTTTGTTCACTTAATACCAAAAAAAATCCATTTTAATGTCTCCTGTGGACCCATTGTTTCTACAAAGAAAGAGCAGTTGTCTCAAGTATTAAATAAATGGTTTAGGTAGTTAGATGACAAATCATCATAAAACCCCTATAAAGGAAAACAGTTGCATGACTGCTCCCTGAATAAGAAACCGGAATGCATTACTATGTATTTCTCTTTCATCCTACTCCTGTGTGTCTCTTCTGGTGTCACTTCTTTAGCAAAGTATGATTTGATTTCCCCTTCACCTCGGCCACTGATTTAACCGGAGTGTGTGTGTTTTTTTTTTAATTGTCAACTCTTAGTAGTGGAAAACGCATGCATGCACAATACTACAGTAAAAGTACACATAAACCCACAGCCGGACTACAAATGCAATAAATAACAATGAGTGAAGACAAGAGTTGAAATGAGATGCCAAGTTAATATGCATTCTGGCCACTCCCTTTTGTGGTATTTCTCTTTCCTAACACACTTCACTCCCTTCTCCATTCTGTCTCTCCCTCTCTCATCTGTTTTTCATCTACTTACTCTGTATCTATATATATTACCCTTGAACTCTTGGTAACGAGACTATATTTGCTGCTAAAAGTCAGGACAAATGTTCCAAAAGATGTAGGAATATGAAAGTTTTTCATTTGAATATTTTCATATTCAAACATAGTTGTATCTGTTCTTCAGTATCCACTTCTACTTTATCAATAAGTGTAGCTGTATGTTATTTCTGTGCACTGTCAAAACAAGATGCTATTTGAACACGATATGAAATAAATGAATCCTCTTGGAAGGGCTTTACTCTGTTTACTATTTGAACAAAGAGGTTAAATTAAATGTGATGGCTCTAAGAATGGGACACTGGTAATTTTTAAGCAAAGTTGATCCTATATTTTGCAAATGACAATTAAACCCCATCTTCCTTGCCTTTTTGCACAAGATGATAGGACATTTATACTGTTCTTGATTCTGAATACTTGAAAAATGCTTTGTCCTAAATCACTGTGTTCTGGTTCTATTAACTGGGAGGTTTTTCACAGTTGCCTAGTATAGCATGGATATAGTTAGGTATGAATATTTCGCTCACTTGAACAACTATGCCTTGGATAGTGAATAATCTGTATAGGATTTGGAAATTAAGAAGATAAAGATCTTATCTAACAATCCATAATGCTATGTTAATTTTTCTCAGGAAAATACTAGGGAAGAGTCACAGAAGGCATGCCAAAACCACTCTTCTCAGGGTGACTGAATCCTAATTCACCTCATCAAGAGGTCAGAAGTACCCAGTCTCTCTACATGTTAAGTGTTGTGCACACTTGTTGTGAAACTTTTGACTACTGTTGGAATGATAAAAGAGAGATCTGCTTTTTATATACATGAGGAGGATAATTTTCCTCTGTTTCTCTCTCTCTGCTCCCTCTCTCTCTCTCTCTCTCTCTCTCTCTCTCCCTCTCTCTCTCTCTCTCTTCCCCCTTCTTCCTGCTCCTCTCCCTGTTCCATTCCCTCTACTTCTAATTCCTCTCTCAGTCCCCTGCAGTATTTTCAAAATGAATATTTAGAGTAAGGATTTACTAAGAAATAGATTCACTTCTCTTGGAAATTATTACTCATCGAGAATTGTGTAGAACATTAAAAGTTATACGAGCATAGTTTAGAATGAGGAATTCACCAGAGTTTAAAACCTATCTTGATATTTTTTATCTCTAAGGTATATGATTTAGCTACTTTCACAGAAATATTATATGAAAGAAAATCATTTCAAACAACAACATGAAAGGACATTTTGTCATTGGATGCTTTTGAAAATTTTGCATACCCTTCATTTCCTTACTGAAAAAGAAACAAGGAAAATTATTTTTATGAGTTTTCCAGACTTTTAGAGTAGTTTCTTCCATGACTAAGATCATTCCCCAGTGGCATTTCCATTAAGAAAAACCACAAACAATTTTCTGTTTTTTTTATCATATGAACTTTAATGGAAAACAATATCAAAATAAAAAGAAGCTCATACTCGAACTATTTTAAGATTGCCATGAGCTGAATTTCATGGTGTTCTGAGTCAGTCTTGGAAAATGTTCTTTGAATTTTCCCTGAAGGACACTAAAGCATAATTAATTATTAATGACTTTTAGGGAGAGGATTGTAAAAGGAAATCTCTTTCCTACCAAGCACATTACAACTCACAAATCTCACATAACCACAAATACCTGACTAATGCTTACATCTGGCTACTATATCAGGGGAGAGAGAGGACACTATGTTGCCGAAGGAAGAGAGGCTTATAAATGTGGTCTGTGATTCTGTCACACTCTGTTTTCTTTCAACGTTTGCTGTTCCATGTTTATGTTGTCATTGAAATAAAAATAAGCTCATGATTTGTTCATGTTATAGCTGATCTATTTTAAGAAATTTTCAAATATCAAAACAGTTGCAGGCTGGGAATTCAGCTCAGTGGTTCTGCTGCCTGCCCCACATGAGCAAAGGTCCTGAGTTTGATCCCCAGTACAAAAAAAAAAAAAAAAAAAAAAAAAAAAAAAAAAAATTGCAGTCAACTTTCCCAGCCATAGACATAGTTGATTTGAGAATTCAGATATCATTATTTTTATCCTAAATATGTAAAACACTTTAGTCAGAATCATTTACACATATTACATACTACTGCTAATTTTTACATATTTTATACCTTATAATAAAAAGTGTTTCATGGGCCAGGGATTTACCTCAGTAATTCCACCACCTGCCTCACAAGCATAAGGACCTGAGTTCAATCCCTGGTACATCCTGAAAAAATATTTCATTTAGAAATTCAAAAATTTCAAAAAATGAAAGCATTTTGTGCATTTTTCTTCAAGTTTATCCAAGCTCAGCAGTTAATTCTATGGTCAGATAGAATCAAAGTTGGTTTGGTAACCAGTTAAAACACATTCCATAGACTGTAGCAATGGAAAGCGGATCCTAGTGGATCTCACTCATACTGAGTTTCCTGAAAGAATGTGTTGCTTTTATGGTGCTGTGTAATTCAAGGTGTTCAGAAATAACACCCAACCGTGCTGTGCCAAAATGTGACTTGGACTGCATTCCACATGCCAAGCCAGACAGCTGAGAATATTTATGCTGTGCTCCTAGCCGAGAGTGTCCAAGTAGGCTTCATTTTCAATGGGAAAGACTTGTGTCATGGTTAGAGGTGGAAAGCCTGGCAGGATTTTGCAGCCCACATTGAAGTTGAGCTGAATATAGAAACTAGACATAGGCCAAGAACAGACTCTAATGTGGCTTCACAAATTAGAAACCACAAAAAGGAACCATGAATTAAAGAGGATGGCTAATTTGCTGGAATTTGATTTCCATTTGATATTCAGAATGAATTGAGGTAGTACATCAGAAGAAAATTGATGAGGAAAATTGATGAAAGTCTGGCTTTTGCTAAATTTGTACTGCAGGGTAACTGAAAATTTGTTACAGGTTTTTTTCGTTTTTTCTTGCACAAAGCTTTTCAATGCCAAAGCAATAAATTACAAGACAATCTAGCTTTTAATTATGAACTAATCATGGTGTATTCTTTGAATTAATAAAGGAAACTGATCTTTATCAGAAAATCTTGGTATTTTAGAACTGGAGAGAAGCCATCAGCTCATCCAATTTGTATCCATTATTGTATGCATAAGAAAGCAGAGCTGAGGGTGAGAGTGTAAATGACTTGCTTAGATGGCAGAGAGAAAGTGTTAAAATCAAATTTAGAACATAGAATGCTGACTTTTATGCTGATTCACTCTATTTCTTAAGTTGCTATTCAACTTAATAGACTGCAAAGGATAATTTTCATTCATTTTATGGGCTATAAAGCAAATTTAAGGTAAAAAGGCAATAGTTAATGCTATGGATTAAATGTTTGTGTTCCCCCAAATTTATTTTTCAAGCCCTGACCCCCAATGTGCTAATATTAGGAAGTGGGGGATTCTTGGGTTTATTATATGAGGTCGTAAGGCTACTGCCCCATGGTGGTATTAGCTCCTATAAGAAGTGGAAAAATTGCCTGAGTTTCCCTGTTCTGTGAGGATACAGAAGGTCAGTGACTGTCTACAAAACAGAGAAGGTGTCTTCATCAAGAATTCAACCATGCTGAAGCTCCAAGCTTGGACTTCTACCTTCCAGAACTGTGAGAAATAATTGTCTGTTGTTTAAGGCACCTAATCCGTGGTATTTTTGTATGCCATCTCAGAAAAACTAAAACAAGCAATGTTCACAGAAATGCCAGTGGTGGGTTAAAAGCACATGGGAAAGTCTTCTACAAGTGTGTACTAAAAAATAATAGACAGGTCATCCAGGTCCCAGGAGTCACTGTCATGAGTGGCCCTGTCACTTTGAGAATTTGACTACATCTGATGATGCTGACTGGTTGGATGCTCCAAAGCATTTGCTTCTGACATGGCACAGAGTTATCTGAGAAATACTGCAAAGCTATAGAGTATAAATAAAATTTTGTATGTTAAGGATAATTAAATCTTATGTTTAGATCTATTTTGAGATAATATCAGTGAGCAAATATATTTAATAATCCATTTGACCCAAGTACATAAATATGTTGTAAACACATTAATCATACTCATATATTACAAGGATTTGAAAATACTATACTGTTCAGATTATGGGAAACACCTCTCCTGACATAGAAATCTAAAGATACACTGCTTTTATTCATTTTAACCTTCAGTTCAGTACCTTTGGGAGTTAAGGGAAGAGTTTTGAATTAATATTAGTAAAATCTTGGGAATAGCAGAAAATATTTTGAAACAGTTTGCTTTTTATTTGACTTGTTTATTTCAAATATTAGTATTTGTACATGACACAAGAGTTTTGGGAACAAGAATTTTGTATGAAACCCTACACTAAAATCCTGAGACACTAAATAAACTGCTTTTTATTTAAAATAAAAGTATAGAGATTTAAATTAAAAAATATATAGTGTGGAATGCAGAGACAGGAACACATAAAAATAATTCAAATTCAGAGGACTTTGTCACATATGTGATGAGTACAAAGGAATTTATATACAAATAAAAAGGGAGGAGATTGTTTCTGAAGAATTCATGGTTAGAAGGCATATTGGGAAATGTGAAATCCTCTTCTAAAAAGAATAAAACTATAAGCTGGGTGTGGTGGCGCACACCTATAATCCTAGCACTCAGGAGGCTGATGCAGGAGGATTGCTGTGAGTTTGAGACCAGCCTGGACTACATAGTGAGTTCCAGGTCAGTCTCAACTACATAGTTAAAAAAAAAAAAAAAAAAAAAAAAAAAAAAAAAAAAAAAAAATAGAACGATAGAGATCAGTTTTATGGAAAGAAATCACCACAGGAATGAATATAAATTTATGACAAAATTTCAGGACCTGAGCCCTTCTGTACTTCAAGGATATAATGGTCGCAGATATGAAATGGAGAGCACCAAAGGAGTTGGAAAAACAGTGACAAATCAAAAAAGGAGAATCCTACATGCATATGGTGTCCTGTAAGCTCGGTAAACATGTTTCCAAGAGGAAAGTGCGATACAACATAGAAACACTGCTGATTGGTCAAAGTAAAATGAAGCTGAATCACTCTATTTAGCAATCTAAAAATTTCCACTGACTTGTACAAAGCAGTTTGGAAAAGTAAGGGGAATAAAGCTCAACTGAAATAAATTTTTAAAAGACTATGAGTGTTTCTGGTTTACCTAAAACTTCCAGGGTTTACACCAATCTCCAATCATGATTCATGTTTCTTTTCACTCTCAGTTACGTCCTGGTTACCCAAAGAATTGAGTCATAGTATAGATACATAGAGAAAAAGAGGAGAAAAATTGGAGACAACAAACATAAACAACTTCGGAAAGAATCACTGCTGAAAAGAGAGCAGGGAAATAGCTAGAGAGGAACTGGATCAGGAAAGGGTTTTTGTTGTTGTTTTGGGGACAGAATTTAATGAAGTGACTTGTATTCATGACTACAATCACTTAGAGAAGGAAAGTTTGATAATGCAGCAGAGATAATGAAATTTCTGGAGCACCGACCTTTAGTACTGAGAAAAGAACTGTGATGAAGGATGGAAGGCTAGGCCTACAGAGGGGCCCTTTAATGTAAGCCACTGTGGCATTAACACAGTACATTTGTGAGTGGTCGTAGGAAACACGCTCAGCATCTATAGGTGAGGAAGGAAGGTGTTTTGAAGAAGTGAGGTGAGAGGCAAAGGTATCAATTACCCAGGAGATAGTAAGAGTGAATGGAAAGTAAAGTGTAGGAACATTACTCAAAGGCACTATTAGTCAGCTTTTAATCACTGTAAAAAAAAAATGCTTGAACAGAAGGCAGGTAATTTACTTCACAGTTTTAGAGACTGAAAGTCTAAATGTCATAGCATAGGCTTGGTAAGGGTTGGCCGTTTGCTACACTGCTTTAAGTGGGAATAGCAACAGCCAGAGCAGATCAAGCAATCAAAACCTTACCACAGAAGCAGTGAAAATTTGGGTGGGGCCAGGCTTTCCTGTATAACAACATGCTACAGTTAAAATAGCTTGTGAAAAGAAAAAAACAAATGCTAGCCAGGATGTGCAGCAAAGGGTACACTTAAGTGTTGTTTGAGGTAATATAAATTAGAAGAGCTTATATTAATAACAAAATGAAGATTCCTCAAGAAACTAAAAATAGATTTACCAATAGATAGAAAAACCCCAAAGGAAATGATATCATATCAAAAAGAGATGGTATATATTCATTTTTGGGCTGCCCTATTTCAATACCTAAAATACAGACTCAATCTAGATGCCAGTTTACAGTGATAGAATTAAGGGTTGCAAACTGAATCAAATTCAATGGCTGGGTTCAATATTATGGGGAAATTGAACTGGGTTTGCAATCAATTTGGTTTACAATCAGGCTTGCAGAAAGAATTGTTTATGAGCCAAGGTGCCCGTAAAATTAGAATGATAATCTAATATTTGTAGAAAAATGGATAAACAGTTGACATTATATTAAGTGAAAAAAATCAGATGCAGAAAGACACACATATTCACATGTGAAGGGAGGACAGAGGAAAGGGGAAAAAATGAGAATCAAGACTTGCCATGTAGAGGTACATTATCCCAACAATGAATGTAACTGTACTGTATCCCTAAAATGTACCAATAAACTCAATAAAATTTAAAAAAAATAAAATAATATAAAATGTTGATTGGAATGTAAAATGGTAATAGTAGGAAGATAATAGGAAGTCAAAAATTGGATATCCTAACATACTTAGACAAAAGTAATGAATTCTAGTAATGAATTCTCACTGAGGTGAATATCCTTTACAACAACTTCTTGTGTATTTTATGAAGAATTAAAAGTGAGGAGCTTGAAGGCTCTAAACACAAAGTAGCAGTAAGTAGAAACATAAGTTATCCTGATTGAACAGTGCATATTATATACATATATTGAAATATCACATGGTATCCCATAAAGTGTACACTTACTGTGTGGTAATCAAAAAAGTTAATGTATAAAGAGAAAGCAACCTTGACTTCCATCATTTGATCTCTATACACTGTACCCGTGTATTGGATTATCATACTGTACTCCATAAATGTGTATGATTAAAGTAATAATATCTTAAAAATATTTACAAATCTATTTTGGAACGATCACCATTTCCTAGAACTGAAGGAATTTCTACCTTTTCAGAACATGGTTTCTATGACCTCAGGACTTCTTGACACGTGCAGTCTCTGGAGAAGTCAAGCGCCACTCAACAGCGCTGTGCTCCAGCAACTCTCCAGTGTAAGGCTAGAATTTGATAGAGATTAAGAAGCATGATCGAGATTTTAAAATTTGGCTAAAATTTGAAAATTTGGTAAAAATGATTTTTTAAGGCTCAAACATGGCAGTTTGGGGGCAAGGAAGATACGAGTACATCGAGGAGTAAAAAAATTCTGTACTTTAGTTATATCCAATATTTAGCGTACAGTGTGGTGAACAATAAACATCATACAAGCGTTGGTTGAATTTTTAAAGCAGATATATCAGAATATACAGAATACACAGCAGGAGATGGTCACTCATAAAGTCTTCTCACTCAAAGCACTGCATGGACAGATGAGGTAAAGAAATAAGGAAATGCTGTAACTATCACAGAATAGAGACATCTCTATTAGTGTCCTTATAGGAAGAGGAGTACTGGTATATCTAATAAAACTGAATTTTTATTTGATTCACCCTGTCTCTCCAGAAATTTTCATATATTTTAAGTGCAGATTTATCAATCAAATAAAAATATCCAAACTGTAGAAATGTGATACCAAATAAAGGCACTTGCTGATTTTAAAATGCTTTCAGCAATGCAGGGATAAGGTCACAAACCTTGTAAATGGAATTCTGTACATTAACATTTATAGTTAGAATTATACATGTGATAAAAACATAAAAGATAGTGTGGCACCATTATATATAACACATTAATATAATTTATAATCATTTTCAAAATGTATACATTTGTGTCCTTTAAAAACATAAGGTAATGATTAAATCAGCAAAGAAAAGTATAGTTTCTCATTTTTCTGATTTTGGTAACTCATAACAACTCATTAAAATAGATTTAACACTTCACAAATTTTAGCCAGCTATTATTCTTTCTCCATAAAAAAAAATGGTTTTCATATTCTGCTAGAACCCTGGTTCTAGTGATGGAATAAGGTTTAATTATACCCCTCCAATCCTGAGTAGCAGCAAAACTTCAATTTATGATGAGTTCTTTCATTTCACAAAGCTCCACTGAACACTTCACAGAAGCCAATGAGTCTTTTATACAAGGAGCTACAATGAGAGAATTTTGTTTTATTTTGAAGTAAAAGATCCCTTGCTCCACTATACCTGACTTTTCCCCACTGTGTTATTCTCACACTAATAAAGAATTGGAATTTAGTCACCACAGTGTTACCTTAATACTACATAAGAACAATAGGTTCTTTTGAAAAAGACTTGGTCTAAAAGCCTTATGAAGTCATCTTTGGCTCTGGAGTTTGAGTGTTAAGTAATCCCAGAAGAGATGGGAAGCCACTTCTACTTTGCTATGCGTCCTCCCTTGAGAACCTAAATCTCATCACTGAAATATCATCTGAGAACCCATCTGGCTGACTGAAGGATCAGCTGCTTTTTTGAACTGTGTGCAAGATGTAGGAAAAAGTATTGTTTTCCTACACTGTTTTTCCCCTGGTATATTATGTGATTTTTTTTTTAATCTTACCAGCACACCCAAGTGAAATGTACTTTAATATTAGTCTTTGACTAGAAAGGATCAAAAGGCAAAGCAGTGACAAAAAAAAAACCCTGTTCTTTGATGTATTTTTTATTTTTCTATAGGATGAAAAATAGTGATTCTGAAATGGGTTACTTACTCTTCAGTCCTAATCACTGACACGCTGTCTTTTTCAATAAGACTCAAACATGGAGCTAAACAAAGATGGGAAGGAGAAAGGAGCACAGAGATTTTCCCCACAGATACTCACAATCTCATTAGCATGCTTTCAACAGGTTCTGGTCAGTATGTTTGCTACCAGACATTGAGACAATACAGCATCAACGCGTAAGTGGATTTTAAGCAACTGTTTTAAAAATTTTAAATGTTACAGTTGAAATACAGTTTGAACCTAACCTTATAAAGTCTATTTACATATTCTTATGTTTTTTCAACTAGAAAGTAAAAGATATGAACTGTGACAGAGTGAAAAAAAAGAACTTTTTATGTACATTTCATTAGGCTGAGTTAAAGCCAACTCATCAAACAGGCATATTTATTTTAATTTTGGTGCTTGGTTCACTTTAGAAATGAACTATGCAATTTCTAAAGCATCTGGTTTTAGAAATGAACTGAATTTTAAGTGAGTAGGTGTCAAAGAATTCAACCCTTTTACCTCAACTCCTTCCCACATGATTCATGTCTCTGTGATACAAAGCGAAGGAGCCACTAGAATAGGAAACATCAGTACAAAAAGCCAGATCACGTTAAAAAAGACAGATCTCAGCCATCACCATTCCTCAGAATGACATCATTTCAATGCTGCAGAAGCAATGTTGGCAAACCGGAGTTCTTGGATCTTCTCTCTCTACCCTAGGTCTCCTTGGAAGAGGTGTTAATAAGCTGGCAGACTTAGTCCAAACAAAGGAAGTGCTAATAGCCAGTGACAGAGACCTGTGTGGGCAAAGTCTAACATAAAAGGTGAAGAGATTAGTTCACAAGATGGGTAAATGTCTCTAAAGTGTTAGGAATTTACTTAATTGCACAATAAGCCTCAGATGTTAATATTACAAAGTAAGAAGGAAGAATTTTGAAAACAGCATTAATATAGCCAGCTGGACTGTATGATCATTTCAGAAACAGAATAAAATGATAAATGAGTTTCCTCACTGATAGTTAATGGTTGAAAAAACAGAAATAACATCAAGAACAATAATAAATACTACATAATACTCATAGTATTGTATTGTTAGTATTTTATATAGCACTATATCGCACAGTGGTTGACTGTTTCTGTAGTATTACCTCATTTGGTTGTCAGAATAACTGAAGTATTATTATAATTATAATGTCCCATAATAAAGCTTAATTTTATATAGCTATAAAAATTTCAAATTAAGTGTCAGAATCAAGGTTGAAATTTGCATCCATAAGTAAGGATGATGGTATTTGGGATACAAAGTAGAAACTCATGGAGACAGAAGCACAAACTTCATCTAAACTCAATTTTACTAATCTTTTCCACAACCTAATTAACATAGCCGTAAGTATGTTAAACAAAAAAGGAGGGAAGAGTTTTTAACAGCTGTAGGGAGGAGACTATTTTAGGCCAGTATGTTTGCAAATTGGCTTCACCCAAAGAGAAAGCGAAGTTTCTCCAGTATTTGATGAGGTAATTTTATTACTAAGAGCAAAATACTCTCTGATGTTAAACTCCAACTGTCCTATCGAACCTCCTTGTTAAGCGCTGGTGTGCTCTTCCTTTTTTCCTTCTTTTTGTCTTATTTTGTTGTTTATTTGGGTACTAGGGATTGAAAACAGAGCCTTCACATAGTTAGACCTCCTCAGTCCTATTTTATTTTGAGAGAGGTCTTACTAATTCATGAAGTTGCATAGGCTGGGCTTCACCTTCAGCTCCTCCTGCCTCAACCTCTTTGTATCCTTGGATTACAGACATGCATCTATTCACCTGGTTTAGGTGGTTTCTTCTTCCTTAATCTCCCCTCTTCCCTCATTGCTGAGGATCAAATCTGGAGACTCCACATAGAAAAGGCAGTGATCTTAGCTTTGAGCTACATTTTCAACCCAATGATTATGTTTCAAAGGCTTGGCTCCCAGGTCTTTGAGAAAGCTATAAAATCTGAAAGAATCTTTTTAAAAGAATTATGTCTTAAAGTAGGTAATCAGGTCCTGGGAATACTGGGACCTTCTTGGTCAATGATATCCATCAAGTTTCACTACCCTTCCAGATATAAGATTCCATTGTAGTAAAAAACAAATTAGCAAAGAGAAAAAGTCTTTTTACTTTTTAATTTAAATTCATTTTTAATGGATAGACATGAAGTTTGTACATACTGATAGAGTACTACATAATTTTTGATCCATACGGCCATTGTGTTGACTAAACTAGGGCAAACATATCTAAAAGGTATTTTTTAATTCCCTATTTATTTCTGTGCTTCATATAGTTTTTTCTTCTCTATTCCTAAAATGAGATGTCTTTGATGTGTAGATTATGGATCACATATCCCAAAGCTCCAGAATTGCTAGGGAGCTAAGAGATGCTAAAGATCGGCGAGGGAGCTGGGCAAAGGGGCAGGTAAATCTACAGTGCTCTCCTCGCTCTTCAAGGAGAAGACATCCGTATATCAGTTTTGCAAATGGACTTCTGCTTAATGTTTTACTCCATTTAAAAATTAAATCCACGAGGAGAGGATTTTCTTGGCAAGAGTGTAACAGCCACTAGACAAGTTATGATCTCCTACGATTCTGTCAACCACTACAGATTTCAGAACTTCTGAAGGTCAAAAAGATCCGAAGATGGAGAACAAAATTAACAACTTCTCGTCTTTTATAGGAATTTCTATGTTGGACATCTGGCTATTATATTCACCAAAGGCCTGTGAAGACATGATCCATAATCCATTCTAATCATATATGTAATATGAAGGCCCTACTGGGGAATAGGCCAGCCCTGCCCCTATGCCCCATAAATGAGTGCCCCTACATAACAGGGTATGTAAACCATTCATTTTCAAACTAGGCACAGAGCCATAGGAGATCCCCTTTGACTACATGTTTTTCTTTCATTGGATTTTTAAAATAAATTAAATACAACATAATATTCTTCACTGTGATTGGAGCATGAGCTAAAAAACCTTATTCTTCCTGATTGTGATAGAAGAAACTTCTGGCTTATAAAATAGAAGGAAAGGTGGTGAAATTTATAGCCCTGAAATGAAAATTATTGTATCCCAATATTATGTTAGTGCTTCTTTGTAATACATAACACCCAGTTAAATAATTAACAGATTAACTCAGCATTTTTTAATACTTTTAATATTCTTAAACATTCTGTGAAACACACTATGGTCAATACACTAGATATTTGTTCACTGGGTTCTGGAAACCCACAGCTTTTTTTTTAATCTCCTCATTGTTATATTTGATTAGAAAATATTTTCTAATTGAAATAAGATTATTGATTGTTAGTGCTTTTGAAGAGGTCAACAGTGCCTAAGTTTAAGCTTGTCACTTTTTAAAAAATCATAGTCATTGACTCTGGAGACAAACAGTTCAACACATCGGAAATAAATATTAAATAGTGGAAGAAAGGACCGATTTAAGGTAAAGAAAGGAGCTGAACTGCAAGACTGCAAAAATGTAGACTTGCATAGTGATCTTAACCTTGGGCACTTTCCTAGTTACTAACTTATTCTCCATCACTACCTCTGGGGAAGCTTGCCGGCCTTACTTTTCCTGACCTACAACTTTAAATTGTTCCCAGTCTGCTACTCCATTATAGAATGGAATAATTCCATGCCTTTTGAAACTTGTGGTTTTATAACTTGGGGTGATAACAAAAATAAGTAAATGTAAACAATATTTTAAATAACTTTTATATATCTATATATTTATCTTCAATATATATATTTTGTATGGTCCACTGCTCAAAAATTATACATAAGCAACGTTATTGTTCTATAAAATGTGTGCTGGAAAATCAATTCTCAGAAAGAAATAAAGCACTTCAATATATAGCATTTGGTGATTTTAAACTATAAAAATTTTCATATTTGATGATTTTTTCAAAATAATGTCACTGAAAGCTGAGTTTGAAAGAGACATGCTACAGCCTACACCAACACATCACTGATGTTATTGACATGTCAAAGATGGCAATCTCAATTCATACATCTTTTGCTGTACAAGCATGTCCATTGCTACAAAAGATAATTATTACATAAGAATTTAATTTCTGGACTTTAGCACTCTGCTAGAATTTGATAACAGTGGTGCTTGTGCTCAGAGTGGGTCATTTTGAAGTTGGCCCTTTTATTATAGAAATGCCTTTAATTCTTTGATGATATTGACAGTTTGGCTTGATGTGATTTCGAAATAGAACAATGAATAAAATTTCAGTCTTAAGGTAGAGTGGCCTCAAAGGTAATATGAACTGTGTGTACTAAACATACTTTCCCAAACCTCTTCAGAGCCTTCTGTGGATACAATCTAATCATCTCCCCATTGTTGGAGAAAGGCAACAATGATGATGATGAATCTGCTTCATGAAAGACAGAATCAAGACTGTTTTGCCCCACTACTAATTTTCTCCCATGAAGGGTAAAGTCATTTTCTGTAAAACTTTTAACCAATAGAGAAACCTAATGGTTAAATCTTTTGTTTTGTTTTTGTTTTTTGAGATAGGGTCTCACTTGAACTCATAGTGATCTTCCTACCTTGGCTTCTGGCAAACTGAGATTACAGCATGCGAAACTACACCCGATTTAATAATTAATATTTGAGGCCACATCTGTCTGGGATGTGTTCTTTCAGTGTACTTTTTGTACCTGGTTGCAGAAGGTGACCATGTTGAGATACTGCCATCAGCACAGCAATGTTGTCCACTAGAGTTACCGTGCTGTGTTCTGTCCCCTAGAAAGTCATTTATCTGATATGAATGTTGGCTTGGGGCCCCTTCTCCCTGACTGCAGTCTCCTCTCTTGGTGACTTGTTAAATGTACTGGAGCATAGTCTGTACTCTGCCAGAGAAGCCAGTCAAATTCAATGCAAGGACATTTACTAAGCTCATTTGTTGCATTCCCAAACCTTCTCCTTCAATGTGACTTTTTTCTGGTGGAAGAAAGCTGGTCTTTATCCAGAAATTCTCAGAAGATCTATATTCAGTCACCTTTTCTTATTTCCCTTGTTTGAAGTATTTTTAAACACCACTTCTAACACTGAAAGTATGGAGTTGTTTTTTTGTTTTTGTTTTTCCCCATGGCAGGCAGTTCGCCAGTACCAGCTGAGGAAGACACAATGAACTGAAATGAATTAATTCTGACACTAACTACCCAGAAGTGTTATCAGGCGGTGCAGATTCAAGGGTTCAGTCCACAGGACTGCTCTCACCTGACAGGTCAGTTGCATGCTGGGGATCCACAGGTTACCCACATTATGTCCAATTTAGCTATATAGTTGGGGATTCCCATGACTTTGCCATGTTTTATAATTTTCTAAGATCCCTTGCAAAACTCAGGTGAGCACTTTGAATATCATTGGCTTATTACTCAGATTAAGGGAACAACAGATGAAAGGCACATAGGTGAGCTCCAAAGGGGTCCCTGCTTCAGTAAATACAGACATTCACCAGTGTGGAAGCTTTCCAATCTCCAACATTCAGTAGATTTTGTGAAAGCTCCATTCTGCAGACAGGACTGATTAAATCATTTGGTGATTGGTACTTATCTCAATCTCAGGGATATAAGGCAAGCAGGGCTGAAAATTCTAACCCTCTAGTCTAATGGTTGGTTCCTCTGTCAAGCAGCCCCCATCCTGAAGCTCTCAGAGAAGCACCGAGCATCAACTCATCAGTAAAAACAATAGATAGGGGTTTCATGAAAACGACAAAAGCCCCTTCTCTCACCCTAGTCAATCAGGAAATTTCAAGGATTTTAGAAATTTTGTTTCAGAAACTAAAAGAAAATCAAAGATGCATTTATTACATCACAATATCCCACTTTGCTTTATGGGAGCATGTCTCATTATTCACTTACTTTCATTGTAGTGGAGTTTACGGAGCAAGTAACGATAGTAGCTGTATTTAGTTTCAAGATTTAACCTGCCCATCTTTTTTACTGTAGCATTAATACTTATTGAACAGGACTCTGGGAAAACTAGAGTTTGATTAAGCACTGATGAGTAACAAGTGATTTGATTGTATCTTTGAACATTTAGAAACTTCTTTTTGTTAACTGCATGATTCAAATAATGATCCAGAAAAGACTATTCTGTTGTCAGTTTATTGTTTCTATAGGAAATTAATTTCCAATTGATATCCTAAATAGAAACTAGGAATAACTAAATTTACTTCTTAAGTGCTGTGGCTGATTCTTATACAACACCTATTTTTAACAGAAAAAAAGATGGACCATTAAATTATAAGATAAGAAAAAATAGAAGAGATGCAGTTAGGATTGCATGGTGACATAGGAAAGACGGAACAATTTTGTGGAGTTCTAACAACAAAATCAAAGTCCTTGCTCTGGAGGAATAACTTGGCAGGCTGATTTTCCTCTTCTCCCTTCCTTTCCTTTTATCTAGTGCTTCTCAAACGTTAGCCTGCATACAAATCACCTAGAGGGTTTTTAAAATTCACATTGCTGGCTCAAGCCCCAGAATTTATTGGATATTATCTGAAAATTTGCATTTCTAACAAGATCCAGGTGTTACTGATGTGCTCGATAGGGAACCTCATTTCAAAATTCCCTTCTAGGGCTGGGTATTTAGCTCAGTGTTTCTGCTGCCTGCCTCATAGGAGCAAGAACCCAAGTTTGATGCTCGGTACCCCTAAAAAAAATCCCTTCTAGTACTACTACGCATATCCTAACTTTTATTTATCCAAGGACATGAGGAGAAAGGAAGAAATATAGACTTGAAAGAAGTAATACATAGAGATGAGAAAATTGTTTTAATTTTCAAAATCTGTTCTCTATCTAAAATGCACTTTGCACTCATATATTCATCAAAAGAATTCCAAAGATTACGTAAAACAACCAATATAATTTCAATGTCATTATTTATGTCTAAAAAAAAGGGTGATTTCTTTTTTTAGAGTAATTCCAGAAACATTAACTCACTTGATTCTCCTAAGAATACTTTGAGGTTAATAAACAAGTTAAAATTATTACTGTTTTACTTTTCAAAATGCATGGCTTTCCACATTTATATGGCTAAGACGTTCCAGACAGAACTAATACCCATGTTTTCTTACACCTATTTTTTTTTTCTACTACATCATTCTGGCTTTTAAATAAGGGAAATATGGGAAAGCAGGAGCAACTCACAAACGTAGTTCTGCGACAGCCAGTATATAAAGCAGAGATCCTTCATGGTAGGAGTGAGGTGAAAGTGAGGCAAAGAGGTATTCAACTTGGGCACCAGATTTCACGGAGTGACAGAAAACAAAATAATTAAAGAAAGAATGATGTAGTACAATACTTTTAAAGGCAAAATGACACCAATACAATTTTTAAAAGCAAGATTAATAGTGATAAAAATAAGACTGAGAAAAGTAAATAAAAAATCAATGATGACACATTTAAAATATAACATTCTAAAGATAGGTTACTTGGTTAACAATGTCTTATGTTGCAAAGAAAACAATCTTGCACTTGTGCTATTTTGCCAGGAGAATATTTCCTGTTAGCCTGTGGTTTCTGCTATTCTCCCAGCTGGGAATTGATCCTAATATCAACAACTGGCTGTTGACATATCAGCCAATGTCAAACTAGATGAAGTCGTGTCTCTTGATTGGATGGCTTATCCTTTTTACTGGGTTTAAAATATATGAAAATATACTGGTAAATGTTCATGGGGTCTAGATTTCTTCTTTTTCTTTCTGTTACAAAGTAGCATTTCATAGGTTAATTCTTGCTGCATCAAGGATATTTAGTGTACAAATTAATGGGATTCACTCAGATAATCCCATACATACGTATTTCATGCATGGATCATATTCTCCCACCCTCCTTTCTGTTCTCTCCTCCACTTCTCCAGTCTCTTTACCAGTCCTTAATAGTTGCTCTTCTTTCTGGTAATTTTTGTTTTTGCGATCCCCCCACCCCGCATATGAGAGAACACAATACTTTCTATTCTGTATTTTGCTTGTACTGCTTAACATGATGTTCTGTTGAGATTTGACCGACAAGAAAAGAAGGCTGGAAAAACTAATTTAACTTTATTGTGAAAGACAGAATTTAGTTACATATCACATTAATAATGTTAGTGGCAGAGAGGAGTAATCACTTTGAAAACTGACTTGGCTTCTCCAGAAAGGCAATTAATTCACCATCCAGGTTCACAATTCTAGAAGCTCCTTAAGAAAAGAAGTGGCTAATTTAAGAAGTTTCAGGTTAACAGCTATCTGAGATACATTAAGTATGTTGATTTGGCTCCAGCAGTTTTTGTCGGCTATCTCATGGTCTGTAGACTTACAATCTTTATGTGTGAAAGCTATTTGTGTGTTTATATCCTATGGAGTTCACTTGCAGATGATTTTACCATAAATGATTTTGACAAAAAAGCCTGCATGAGATTTTTAAATTATCTGCATACCTTCCCCCACAACTTCAACCATTCAATTTTATATAAGGAAGGTAATTATAATTGTCATTGTTAGTGGCACTGTATTGAGAAAAATAATTTTCTCTGGTGCTTTTAAATAATGCAGATTCTCACCCTCCTAGATACTCTTAATTCATAGGTCTGGTATAAATGCTAACCATTTGTATTTCTAATACGTGCCTTGATGATTGTGATATAGATGGCAACTCACAGGTCCAGCTCCCTAAAATGTAAGATTTTTCTCAGCCTGGCATGGTGGCTTATGCCTGTGATACTTGCACTGAGCTAGGAAAACCACAAATGTGAGCCCAAGCTAGGCCACTTAACAACTCAATGAGATCCTGTCTCAAAATAAAAAATAATAGAGGGCTAGGTATGTAGTTCAGTGAAAAGGTCTTGGGTTCAATTCTCAATACCCCCCAAAAGAAACAAAAGCAAAGCTTAAAAACATTTCATTGGAAATGCTATCCGAATCAAGTCTTGTGTTGAAGACACAGGTAGACAGAGAGATAAAACACACAGGGGGCTCAGCTATGTGTAGCTCTAGAGCTGTCTGGCTCTTCAGAAATGGCTTAAAAATGAGAATCTTTTATGGTCATTTTATTAAGGCTGTTCCAAGGAAAGAGACTTGGGCCTAAAGAAAACAAAAATTTATCTAAGGGACTGGAAAGACCACACCCTTCAGGCTGTGCCATCCCACTTTCCAGACATAATTCAGGTGAGGCAACTCTCTAGGATGCCAATAGGCACATTTCACTTCATTTCTAAACAAGATGGTTTAAGAGGAAGCATATGAACAAAGATATGTCACCCACTACTGCACAGGTAGGAGTGGCTAAGTCATATTAATCACACATATAACCCCCGGAGAAGAACAGCTTCTTCTGTTATACAGCACTGCACAGGGGCTGTGCTCAGGTGCAGAATGAGAGGCAGGCTTTCAGTAGCAAGAGGGCAAGGTGACTGGCACCCTCACGAAAATGCAATTGCTCTGTTTCAATAATGTTATGGAATGGCAAAGAAGTAAAAACCTTTTAGTTGAGACCAGGTGGGATGCAGCTGATCTGGCAGGTAGGGAAAGTAGTTGGGTGGGAATCTTTTCTTGTGAAGTAGCAGGCATATCTATCAAAACAAAAATTCTTGGAGAGCCTTTAGGATCCTGTGAAGCTCAAAGATATCTCTGGGAAGTACCCAAAATTTCAGGTCTTATAATACCCAGTCCTAACTAAAGAGTATGGCTCTGTCTTCAATAAGTTACTAGAACATTTTGTACATTTGCAAGAAGATAATTTAAGGCATGGCTGCTGGCATACATGAAATTGCAGTTACAAATACATTTCATTTTTTCAAAATTTATTGTACATTTTATTCATTAGATGTATAGAAAAAAAGTAGATCAACATACTGAGATGAATATATATATACATATATATTTACATATATATACACATATATATATTTACATATATATATATATACATATGTATATATATATGTAAATACTATGAGGAGGAAAGTAATGAGATTTTGGAGTCATTTAATTCTACTTGAGCGTCAAAACAAACAGCACATCACTTGTTTTTTTGTCAAATGTTTTTGAAAAGGTGACCTGGGCAAACAAACCTTGACTTACTTTGAATATGTGCAAAATTTCACTACTATTCTAATATGACTTATGTAAAACCATACTTAAGAGGGTAATCTGCGAGAGTAAAACATATCAAATTAACAGGTTTTATTCACTTATTCATCATTATATATAAAAGTATTTGTGTTCAAAAGATTACTGCTTTGGCCTTCATATATTTTAAGATGGAATAATTACTAAAAAATTATGATATACCAAGAGAAATTTGTTTTGTTCATTATAATTTTTTAATTTAATTTATTGGTATATTCTAGGTATACAGTACAGTTACATTCATTACTGGGATCTTGTACCTCTACATGCCAGGTCTTGGTTCTCATTTTTTCCCCTTGTCCCCACCCTCCCTTTACTCTCCCCTCTCCTCCCCCCCCTTCAAACCATTATAAAATTTTGTTTGTTTTGTTTTGTTTGGATAACGGGGATGGAACTTGGGTCCTTGAGCTTGCAATGCAGGAATTGGAACCACTGAGCTAAATCCCCAGCCCTCATTATAAATTTTGTTCAGTTTATAATTCACTATAACCTGTTTATAACTTTGCAAGTAAAAGAACACTAGTTGGAAAATGTCTATTGTAATTCAAACTTGATACAAATATAATAATTTTGCATTCAAAAATTTTAGGAATGATTAAGAGTGAGAAATAGTAAATATCATATGTTGGTTTTCATAAAGTAAACTTTCATTAAATCTTTCTTTTTTCTCCAGTAATCTTTTTTTCACATTGATGATGCTGCTGCTTGTTCCTTGCAACAGCCTGATAAGCTGTTGCTGTCCAGCCACAATTGTGTTTTGAGAACTCTGGGTGCAGATCTGTAAGATACTACTGAAAAACAAGGCAACCATATTAAATAAGTTACCTGCCTCATATAGATTTTCTTCTCCATGACAGTAATCAAGGTGACACTTGTTCTGTGATATACAAAGTATAATTTAGTTAACAAAGGAAACATCTGTTCAAAAAGTAAAAAGTCAAATTTATAACAAAATCTTTAAAAACAAATTATTTTGTCTGACAATTAAAAATTGTCTGATTTAAGAGAAGAAAGAAATGTAGGCATTAATATAAAATGATACAATAAAATCATGTTATTTAAAAGGAGTTTAAAAAGAAGTAAAATCTTAGACATAGCAGCGAAATT
The DNA here is from genome assembly GCF_012274545.1 of Fukomys damarensis. Lineage (NCBI taxonomy): Eukaryota > Metazoa > Chordata > Mammalia > Rodentia > Bathyergidae > Fukomys > Fukomys damarensis. The sequence goes on from NW_022900942.1 coordinate 18,434,492, forward strand.
CCATCAGAATAATGTATCTTTTTTTGGCAAATCAGTATTTGTCAGTTACATACCTTAGGTTTAAAGTTCTTTTACTTATATTTTTCAAAGCCATTAAAGGATGTGGAATTGAAATTGGTATATAATTGTATATATTGTATAATTGGTAGTTTATAAGAGTAATAAAGATTATACATATATATATATATATATATATATATATACACACACATATATGGAGAGAGAAAAAGAAAGAAGAAAGAGAAAAAGAAAAAGAAGGCATGAACAAAGCTCATCCAAGTGAGAATACAATAAGAAAAAGTTAAATTCAATGCGGATAATGCAATCAGAAAACCCTGATCAAATGATAACTCTCTTCTCATTGAGAAAGTTGTTTCACTTTCCAGTTATCCTAGTGTGTCGACGACTGTCGATGACAAAGGGACAGAGGCCACTTAGACCATTCCGACTAAAGCCCAGTCAGTGGACAACAGTGGATGATGCAGACAAGATAGTCCCACGTCTTTCTGACATGACCTGTGCAGTCCAGGGGTACTTTTCAGGAAGGAGGAGAAGGAAGAAATAAACTTGAATTAGAAAGGGGAGATAATATTATTCATTTTATCATCAATTTATTATTAATTTTATACAGTAATTCCAGCTGAAAATGTATCATATATGTAATCAACTCCTTTCAAAAAGAATCACAGAAACTAATAAATAATCAGAGTCTGTTCAGAAGTTGTCTCCACATGGCACAAAATTTCTTCTTATTCAAATTCATTATCAGCGTCTGAGCATTTCTGAAAAATAAAAATACAGACTTTGTACACATACATTTCCAAGGTCAAAATTGTACCCAAGGCCCTCTGTAATTTGAAATAGAGTAAGAAAACTGCAATTATCAATGATAAGCCATTTTTTAATGAGAAAACTCATTAACATAGCTGATTCACCAAACTGTTATGCAATGCAGACATGACATAACATTTTATTCAGTTGACCATGGGGAAACAACTGAAATCCAACTTTTCTCCGGATTTAACTAGAACTACTTATCTTATAAACACACAGACCCACATACATAAACATGCACACACACGTGAAACGACATGGTTATATAGTAGTATGTGATTCCATATACATTATATTTATATATTTCTATCTGTAGATATCCCAAATAATCTTTATATAACTGCTACGGGAAAGAAATTATAGGCGCTTATATTTTGCCATTGTTCTCACACTTTCAATAATCCCAAGCCTCTAGGGAATGTTTCTTAGACAACACCATCATCTAAGATTCCAATGACCTAACTGTAACTTACTTTTACCATGTAATTACTTGGTTGCTTATTTTTTCCTCACAGCCTATAATTTTTTGAGTTCGAAGAAAGTCTCTTTTATTTTATGTTTCACATCACTAACAAAGGACTAGATGCATCTGAACAGAAAAAAAAACATTTTAATCAGTAATTTTTAAAAAGATGGAAGTAAGAAAGAGATGGAAGCTGAATAGTGTTTTACTCATTTGTCTCCAGTGTACAATTCCCACTAGGTGCTCTACTCCTTCCTAGACTAGTGTAAAATTAAACCTTGAGAAAGACCAATCAATACTGCATGATATTTGCAATGATTTCAGAATTTTGTTCAGTCTTTTGTAATGCAGAGGAGAAAATAAGATCATATTGGAACTGATACTTTTCCTTATAGTTAAAAAAGAAAAGTAAATTTTCTAAGAATATATCACTTCTCAACTATCCATAGCTTCCTGTTCTACATATAACTCTTTTATATCTCTACTTCTATTTATATTTTCTTCCTTACCGTTCAACTTGATGATTGAACAATGGATCAAGTGAGTAAAATATACCCCATAAAAATATTTTTCGAAGTTTTCTTGGACTAGACGAGGAAACATTGTCCTTTCTCTGTGTTAACATCTTGTCTTGTTCAAAAGTAATCCTACTCTCAAAAAAAAAAAATCGAAACAGAGCATGCAAAAACAGAAAACATCCATAACAGAATCAAGCCTAGGCAGTGCTATGCATCAGAGTATGTGTGTAAAAGATTGATGTGGTAGAGTAGGCTGGATCCAGGAGCAGAAGACTTCACCAGGAGGACTAGAGTCACCACCAATCTACCAGGAAGTCAGTCAAGCTGGCTGTGCAGTTGTGCATTCCACCCACATAGCCACACTACAAAAGAACTGAGGGAAAACTCAAGTCCTTCTTGGTCATTTTTCTTCCAGGGTTCAAGATCAGCAAACCTAACTAAGCAATTTTAGACACCTGACTGCTGTGATTTACCTATTGCATAAAAGTGGGCACAAGTTGGTTTCTTATTAAATTTGTGTTACTGACCCATGTAATTATGAGGCGTGATGTCATCCACTTGATTCATTCAGTGATTCCCAAACTTTACAGTGATTATATGTACAAGAAGTTTTCCTAGTGATCTTTTAAAAAAAGTAAATGAAGGAAACATGTAACTTGAATTGTCTTCAATATGAGGGGTTAAAATATATGTAATATACCTTTGGATATGATAAAAAAGCATAAAAATTATAAAACATTTCTGAATCAGATATTCAAAATCTATATCAATATTAATACTACTTAGATTTATGTAATATAATTAGTCCAGATTAAAGTACATGGAAATTCAAATGAAGATTTTAGTTTTGTTAATAAATATATGAATATATTCAGTTGATAAATTTAAATTTATGTCTAATGTAGAGGTTAGGAAAATACATTTTTATTCCTGCTTGATTAAAAATATTTTAAGAAAAAACAGGAAAATAAAAAAGCACAAGATCATAGTCAAAAAATTATGTTTGGTCTGTAGTAGTTTATAGTTTGATATGCTAATGTCTGCTATACAATGACAGATGATAGCAAAAATGTTTAAACTAGCTGTTTTTTTTGCTTTTTTTTTTTTGAGATAGGGTCTCACTATGTAGTTGAGACTGGCCTGGAACTCACTTTGTAGCCGAGGCTGGTCTTGAACTCACAGTGATCCTCCTGCCTCAGCCTCCTGAGTGCTGGGATTACAGACATGCACCACCATGCCTGGCTAAACTGGCTATATTCTGCAGTGCAGGAAAGAATGACATATTTATGAGCACTGTTCTACAGACAATGAAGAGCCTTTAAAACTTTTGGCTTTCCCAAAATTAAAGAATGATACAGCAAGTGCTATCTTCAGGAAAGTGATCTCACATCCAGCTCCAGAACTCTACTCAGAATGTACTCAGAGTAGGGAAAGATGAGAGAGAGGAAACCCATTGGGAAGCCATTGCAGCTTCCCAGAGTTATTGGAAAGTGAATTAGTATAGCAGCAGGAAAGAGGATAAATGATAGGAGTTTTAGATGTGGGACAAATAATACCTTACAAGTAAATAGAGATGGAAGTAAAAAAAAAAAAACAGCAATGATGATGACTAACAAATCATTAACTCATTCTCCTAAGGACATTTTTAAAGGGAAAAGATTCTTTCAAAGTGAGTAGAATATTCCAGAGAGATAAATAAGATGCATTATGCCACTGAGAAACTTGATACCAGGATTACATTAGGTTTTTAAAAATTAATTATTGGTTCTGAGCAAAGAATTAAGAGCTCTATTTACAATGTTTCTGCCATTTCTTTTCCTAATATTTGAAAAATAGTTATCATTACGCCTACATTTCTTTAAGATTGGGTGGATGTTTAAGGAAAAAGAAAGCTTGATTTAACTCCTAAACCTCAAAAAATTTTCACAATCACTATTTTTAAATTTTTTCTCATTGAGTTTATTGGTACATTTTAAGTATACAGTACAATTACATTCATCATTGGGATCTCGTACCTTTACATGACACATCTTGGTTCTCATTTTTCCCCATACCCCTGCCCTCCCTTCACCCCCCTCCCTTCCCTATTTTCAAAAACTTTATTTCCATTTTTTCATTTTCTCATGTTTTTTTTCTTTTCACAATCACTATTTAACAAAATTAGACCCTGCTTTAATAATCCTTTGTTTTTTTGTGTGTGGTGGGTTTGTCGATTCAGTTGTGTAAGAGTAGACGAAGTTTCAGTCTGAGATAAAATAAGGGTTACTTTTGTACAGGATACAACATTGCCACTCTATTTTTTTCCCAGTTGTTTTTCTCCCATCTGTTGATATACAAATATCCATTACAATTATGAGCCCTCTCACAGTGCTGGACCAGCCAATCTCTTTCCCCACAGGGTTCTCCAAGGTTCTATGTTGCCTTAGAGGTCCCCAGTGCTCTGAACTTTTCCTAATCACAGGAATCCATCACTGTGTGTGTGCTGCTCTTGCAGACATCCAGAGTGCCTTGCTTTCCATGTGAGAAGAGCTAGTTACTATAAAAACTAATCATCTTTAAACATTTACTGTTAAAAAAATCAAAAGGCAGGGACTATGTATCTCAGTAGCAGAACACTTGCATAAGATGCTCAGGGCCCTGGGTTTATTTGCCAGCACATCAAAGAATAAAAAAAAAAAGAAGTAGTTTGAAGAGGGAGAGAGAGAAAGAGAAAGAGAGGGAGAGAAAGGGAGAAAAGGAAAGGAAGAAAGAATCTCAAAATTTTAAGAGTGATTGGGAAAGATAGTATCTTTGTGTGTGTGTGTGTGTGTGTGTGTGTGTGTGTGTGTGTGTGTACAAGCTGTGGAAGCTTTAGGAAAATTCAAAGGCATAAATTTCAAAAATCAAGGTTGAAACAATGCTAGAGAAGCTTTGTTAACATAGTGTCTCTCACAGCTACTCCATTGGACTTGATTCACTGGTGTTAGGATTACCAGCCGGAGGATCCTGCTCTACTTACTGACTGTGGCACAAGGCAAGATACTGACGTGTAGTCCTGTTTCTTTATCAGTGAGATAGTTAAGATTGTATTCAATTCAATTCACAGGTCTTTGGAAAGAAGATTAAATAAGATAGTATGTACTGTTTCCTGCATGTTAAGGACTCAGTGCTCACTGGCTCTTATTCTTGTAAGAGCAGATAGCTTTCCTACTCTTCTTTTCCCCCCGCTTCCTCTTCTCACTTCCCTTCTTCCCTTCACGGTGAAGGATTCGTTTCGCTTCATCTACACTCACAAGCTCTCGGTCAGGTCTAAAGCCTGTAGTTGTGAGACTGTTTAGACTGACTGTCGCATGCTTTGGTAAAAATTTCCACCACAGCACAGAGCAAAGCTAATTGGTCCCGAAGGGATACCTTTTCCAAAAATAAATTACTTGGCCGAATATAATGGTATTATTTTGTAAAACAATTCATTATAGATGCTCATTTGACATAACCAAACCATAGAGTTTTTAAAATCGTATATTTTAAAGTAAACTACATGTTTTCTCATCACCAGACAGCACTTTCAACACTTTTCTACACTGTATTGTCTGTCTGTCCTTCTGTCTGTCTGTCTATCTATATCTATCTATCTATCTATCTATCTATCTATCTATCTATTTTGGGTTTTTGAGAGAGTCTCAGGTGTAATTCAGGCTAGCCCTTGAGCTCACCGTGTAGCCCAGGTTGGCCTCAAACAATTGTCCTCTGGCCCTAGAATCTCAAATGCTGGGATCACAGGCATGTGGCATGATGCCTGGCTTTAGAATGTATGTCTTTAGAATGTATGACATCATATCGTTTGTAGAGCTGGCCATTCTACAGTTAACCAATATGTGTATTCATCCATTTTTCTGCGTGTCAGATGCTGTGGGAAAGATCTGAGCTTTCTCCTCATCATCCATTTACAGCCACCTCCTTGGTGCCAAAGACATAATGAATTAAAAACCAGAACAAAAGAGTTTTTTGGAAGCTTCTTCATCTTTCCTTATTTGTATTTAGACACACAAAGAAATGTATTTACCTGCACCTAAAGGTTACTTTCTTATTGTGTGTACACACAACACGTGTTATGCCCTTTCCTTTTGGTTTTCTCACTCATTATTATGCGATTCCTTCAACACCCAGTTCTGGTCATATTTCTGATACATACTTTTTTTCCTGTCGTATTAATCTTCCCTTATCTAAATAAAGCCGCACTGATTCAATAGATTTAGTCATGTAACCTCCTACATCTACACTTAAATTTGTGCTTGTAAAATGTTACAATCTTACAGGTGCTGCTCCCATATCCTAGACTTTTGTTTCTGAGAGTGGTATTACTCTGACAGGGGATCTGTATAAAATGATGCCATTATGTTTTACATTTTTTGAATACATATTCTCAACCACAAGGGCAGCAAATAGGTATGACAGTCTTGTGTTGTTATTTATTTATTCATTTCCACTGTGCTTTGATGAACTGGGAAAAAATTTCAGTGGTATCAAACTTATCAGTACTCTCTTTTATGATCTGAGTTTTAGTACTTTTATTCCATGTGAGCATAATGATTTTCTGTACTTCATCCTAAGTTTTTTTCAAGCTTTCCTTTCATATATAAGTCTACGATTTATTTGAAGTATAGACTTCAGAACACTATAAGGCTCAGGAGCACATTCATGTTTTCTCTCTGTGAATAAATTATTGTCCAGGTGCCACTTACTGAAAGGTATTTACTTTCATCTAACTTATAAATTGTTTCCACATGTGAGTCTGTTCTTGGATTTCTACTTTCTACATTAACTCAGGCCTCATGTTCCAACCACTAAAATTTACAGAGCCATGAAATTTGAAGTTTATGTTTTCCAGTTCACCAAATGTCCTTAATGCAAAAACAGTTTCAGTGCTTTAGTTTTCAGATTTTATCCTGTATTTCACTGCTAATATTGCTCTGATTTATTTCACTTCTTTCAATGCACTTTAGAAGTTATATAGTTTCCTGTGTTTTAACCAGCACTGTTGTCATAAGGAGTCCAATTTTGGTAACTAGCACTTGCATGGACATAAACAAATGTCATTTTATCTCCCATTTAGAAAGCATTAATTAATGTGGAATGTATTATTTGGATGAAGATAAATAGGAATTCAAATTTAGTTTAAGACTGCTTGGCAGTGTTATAAAAATAAGATATTTTCTGCTGGACCTGGTGGTGCACACCTGTAATCTCAGCACTCAGGAGGCTGAGGCAGGAGGATCGCTATGAGTTCAAGACCAGCCTCAGCTACATAGTGAGTTTCAGGTCATTCTCAATGACATATTGAGACCTTGTCTCAAAACAAAAACAAAACAAATATTTAGTAATATTTAATTAAGCACCTTCTCTCTCCTACACACAGATAGACTTACACAGACATACACACACACAGTGCACACCTACCTATGTATAATATTTAATTACTGTTTCACAATCTAATTTATTTTTATCTATTATTTATGTATTTTGTATATATTCCATCAATTGTTTTTTAATGTCAGGCAAAAAAAGACCCACATTTTCCCATATACACCACAAAATAGTTATGTCCAATTGCACAAACAAGAATAAAAGCAACCAAAGAAAAATTCTAAGTATAATGTTTCCTTAATTTATTAGTACAACATATTTATTTTATATAATAATTGATATTTTTATATTAATGACCTCATTACATATCATCTCTTTCCATTTGTTAAGAGCATGTTTTGTGTTCCAGTGAGATATCTTTATTAATTAATCTATAATGTTATATTCATAATTAAATATTTTCTTGTTTTTTATTTTGAATTGGAAATTTCTAGATCATTTATACTGAAACAACTCTTAAATACTGGCATAGTTAATAATTTTTAAGTTTCTCATGGTCAGTCCCTTAACAAAATTTCCTATTAAGTTTTTTTTTGTTTGTTTTGGTTTTTTTGTTTTGTTTTGTTTTTTTGTTGTTGTTTTTTGAGACAGGGTCTCACTATGTAGTTGAGACTGACCTGGAACTCACTGTGTAGTCCAGGCTGGTCTGGAATTCACAGTGATCCTTCTGCCGCAGCCTCCAGAGTGCTTGGATTACAGGTGTGTGCCACCACGCCCGTCTCCTATTAATTTTAGTGGTCTTTCAAGAGCTTTTTGTTTTTCTCTACATACTCATTAATAATTGGTCTGAACAGTTCTGGCCTTTTCCCCTAGAAGTTATTGAAATCATATGTATGTGTGTGTGTGTGTGTGTGTGTGTGTGTGT
>NW_022900942.1:18442599-18495696 GCF_012274545.1 Fukomys damarensis
TATATATATATATATATTCGTTTTTGTGTTTGGTACTGGGGATCGAACTCTGGTCCTTATGCTTGCGAGGAAGGCAGTTGAACCACTGCCTAAATCCACTGAGCTAAGCCCCCGGCTCTTCTTAATATATTTTGTATCTCTCTTGGAGAAGGATTTCTACATGGTGATAGCACTGTTATTTTAACTTTTTTTGGTAGGGTTAGACATGTTAGTTCTTTTGTTCACCTATAACTTGTGAAGAGAGGAAATATCTGTTCTTTTTTTCTCTTTCATTGAGTTTATTGGTACATTTTAGTTACACAATACAATTACATTCATTATTGTGATCTTGTACCTTTACATGACAGGTCTTGGTTCTCATTTTTTCCCATTGTCCCTGTCCTCCCTTCACCCCCTCCTCCCCTCCCCATTTACAAACAGGAAGTATCTGTTCTGATGGAGGAAAAGAAAGAGCACTGGAAATCCAAGATGATGTGAGCAGATGAAATTTGTTTCAGGTTCAGATTTCGGTCTTCCAGCCAGCACAAGCCAGTCTTTCCTGAGCAAACTTTAAGTGCCTTTGTACCATTGTGTGACAAAGTTCCAAGAAATGGAACGAAAGCAAACGTGGAAGGATTTCCTTCTAGTCCGGGCTATAGAAATGCCTGTCCACACTCCTCCAACCTTGCTGCCTTTGAATAAACCAGCTAAAGACAGCTAAAATATGTATATACACTTCAGGAAAAAGCAGTAAAATGTTTTTCCAACAGATGGTGCTACTTTCATATGGGGGACCCTAGAGGATGTTGTATATCACAGAAAATCCGCTATGCTGCCGGCCCTCAGAGAAGAAATTAAAAATGCATGTGCAGCAATCTCAGTGAACAAGGTTACCCAAACAGCAGTTTACCATACTGATGAATGTCTCAAAGCTAATAGCTAACACTTTGAGCAACTCTTGTAATTGTAGAGGCCAAAGGCAACTTGTATTAATCTTCTGGCAGCTCAATAAATTTAGTATTAAAATATTTATATGGGTTTTTTTTTTAGTGAATTCTTCGTTACCTGAAGTGTGTTCACACTTTTTTTGGAGGACTTTGTATGTATGCACAATGGAAATTGGAATATATCACTCTTTTTTTATCTTCATAGGCTTTCCTATTAAAACTATGCTTTCAAAAATAAATCAGGGAGCTTTTCATCTTTTCCCAATACCCAAGATGTTTTAAATGTCATTATTGTTTGCTATTAGGCATACCACAGTCCAACTAAACTCACATTAACTTTTAAGTGCTTGATTTTCAAACATTCTCAGGTATTGTTTTCTATTCAACTCTACTTCTTGTATTACTTATGATAATCTATAGCTTTCCAAGTAATAGTTCTCTGCTCAACTTCCACTGAATAGTCCCTAATAACCTTTTATGATTCTATGTATGTTATAGCTGTAGTTTTGCTTCCATTCTCATTTGCAGAGATTTCTCCTTCTATCTCTTTCTCTCTCTCTCTCTCTCTCTCTCTCTCTATATATATATATATATATATATATATAAAACTATGTATCACTTTACATGTTTATTAATTATATTTTGTTGTTTCCTAAACTGGCTTTCATATATAATATTCTGGTGAATTTTGAATTAATTACTTCTGAAAATTTAAGTTGATATATCTAGAAATTTTGGATGCAAACCAAATATTGAGTTTCATGTTTTCAAAAGTTCCTCGATTTTATTTTCATTACAACCACTTTAACTGCTTATCTCGGGAGAAAAAGAAAAGAAATATTATATTTTTCTCAAGAATTGATAACCTACAAGTTGAAGGAGTACATGAGTTACATACGGTTAACTCAAAAGAAAAATATATAAATATATGAGGCCAGGACTTTAGCTCAGTAGCACCATACCTGCCTTGCAAGTACAAGGTCCTGAGTTAGATCCCTGGTACTGGAAAAAAAAAGACTTGGGATTTTATACATAGATGAAAAGGGAAACATGAACATAACTCTAAGCAGTGCTGTCAATAGGTACCATTTATTTCTCCTTCATAGCAGGGTTGACTGTGCTTGAACAATCTATTGTGTAATTAAATGGTTTACTGACCCAATTTTTAGATTGAAATCTCCATGACTGTGGAAATTGTGGATATTTTATTTTATTTGTTCTGTGTTTTGGAAACAGGGTCTCACTACTACATAGCTCAGGCTGGCTCTGAACTCAAGGTAGTTTAGGCTGGCCTTGAACTCGTGGAAATCCTCCTGCCTCAACCCCTCCAGTGTTGGGAGTACAGAAGTGTGCCACTGCACCTGGCTGCTACTTTATTTTATAATTTTATCTTCAATACCTTAGTGATCTTGGACAACTAATGAATATTTTTTGAAAATCTGAAGATCTTGAAGGATATCTGAAATAATTCTGAGTAAGAAATAAGCGAAATACTGCTAGTCAGAATAAAATATGTTATTTCAAGCTAAGTGTGAGGAGAATGAACATCTAATTAAAAATAACAAAAGGGGAAATTTTGTTTATAGATCCATACCACACAGTGGGAAAAATGCAACTGGCTGTATGACTGAAACGATCAGGGAGTATAGCCCTTATTAAGGTTTGTCCATCCATCATGAATTTGAACATTCCACCCTGGAAAAATCATCTGAAGTCTGTGATCCATAGATTCCTTTATTTAGCTATATTTTAATGGAACCTAATCAAATCTTAAAAGGTACAAACAAGGAAACATACATTTCCTGCACAATTTTTTACTTAAGGTGAAAGAATTGAAAACTGGGAAAAAAAAACATTATTTGATGAATAAAACTGGCTGTGTAGTGGCTGAAGCAGACAGAGCTTAAATTCAGTATTACACCTTTTTAAATCTTTGAGCTCAATGAATTATAAAAATAAACCTATTATTGAGTAAGGCAAAATGTCTCCAAGCACATTTATAGCTGTTATTTCTTGATCTCTTCCGTGTTTGCTCACCAAAGAAACAGCTGAATGCACTGCTAATCAACCACAAATTCAAATGCTAAATAATCATTTAGTCCAGAATAACAAAAACAGCTAGTTGGCTCTTTTCAAAGTGCCACTGTTGTTCCACTGAGATTCCAGCCAGGAAAATACTAGCAAGACTCACTATTAAGATTTCTTTGCTTATGTTTATAATGGTTATAATTGAAGACACAAAAGCAAATACATTTATACAAATCAAACAGTTCTAACTTTGGGGGAAAATAATATTTTCTCTAAATCTTGATGGAAAATCATTTTCTTCTCAATTTATTTTTTTCTAATGCATTTCTGGAAGTATAATCTAGGGATAACATTGAAGAGTAATTGCCCATGAATGCTCTGAGAATGCTTAGTGTTATCTACAAAAGAGTAGCTAAAATGAAAACAAAGGAAAGATATACTCATAAAGCTTAAATTGTCCTAACTTGCAAAGTTTTCAAATATCAAAAGGCAAAGTTGGGTATGTTAACAAAAATCTGGAATCCCAGTACTTGGGGAGACTGAAACAGAAGGGCAGCAAGTTTGAGTTTACCCTGGGCAATTCAGCAATTTATCTAGACTCTGTCTCAACAACAAAAAAGGGATGGGATGTAGCTCAGTGGGAAGGCCCTCGGTTCAATCCTGACTACCAAAAATACATGCACACATATATACATACATACATACATACATACATAAAATCAAAAGGTAAGATTACACTAGAAAAGAATATATAGCTCTAAGGTAGGAACTGTAATTTTTATGATTTAAACTTTAATATTGAACTGTGATTACAGATTTCAGTATAATTAAAATGATAGTTGTTGTCTCCATAATTTTAATGTATGAAAACTGGCTAAATAAATATAGTTTATTGTATTATTTTGGTACTTTTTAACTTTTATATTTCTAAGTTAAATAGAATTTGTGCATAAAAAGGTAAAATAATTTAAATGGAAATATATTAAATTAGCAAAAAGAAGAAAATTTCTTGTTGTATATATTATGTTTGTGTGAAAAAACTGAAGATTATTTACCTAGCTTGCAGTTATCTTTTATATAAATTTAAATAACAATTAAGCATAATTAAAATATACATATGCATATATAGCTCCGATTTAAGTTTTAAAACCAATATGTTCTAACATGAAAAATGTGCATGTCAAACTTGATAATACATACCTCTTACTGACTCAAAAATTCCCTTAAGCCAAAGAGCTCTATCCTTAGAGAACATGCAATCAGCAATTATTAAATTAAATAATTTCCATAATATATTCATCTATTATAATAGTCACTTTCAAAATACAGTGATATACGTGGCAGTAAAGCTGTCAAATTAAGCAGATCTAGGAGGTCTATGATCTTCAGCTGAGTACGTTTTACGTACTCATAATTATAAAACAGCAAAGTGTGCTGGATACAACAAATGTAAGTGCTAAACATTAGCATGGATTTAGAATTCTAGACTCCTAATCTTTGTTCTTTCTCCTGACAACTTTTTTCTTCATTATAATATGGCTGAGTGTGGTTTAAAAACAAAAACAAATCAAACAAACAAAAAACAGAAATTTTCACTCTACCAGATTTCTTTTTCTAAATACAAACTAAATTCAATTTTCAAAGTTGAAATATTACAACAATGAATTAAGTTAAAAAAGAGTAAACACAGAACTTAGAATGTAGCTCAGTGGTACATTTGTCTAGCCATGCCAGGTTTCCCTACCACTGGAAAATAAGAACAGCAACAACTATCAAATAATACTAGACAAATTGTTGAGGAATATCTTATTGCTCTGTGTTTCTCTTTGCATTAGGACTTCAAAAACTACCTGCATAAACTCGAAGATTAGTCCTGATAAAATATTTGTAAATATAGTCTGAGAATGAATAACTACAAAAAAATAAAACAACAGCTAATATCAAGGTTAAGAGGCAGCTTTCCAGCTAAAAAAAGGAATTAGGCAAGGTTATGTCCTTGCTATACTTTTCTACATTTTCCTAGAAGTTCTAGGTAAGGCAATAAGACCAAAAAAAGGAATTACAGAATGTACGGAATAAAATTATCTTTGTTCACAGATGGCATAATTCTCCGTGTGGAAAATTTGAAGAAATCAATTTAACAAAAAAAGAAGAAGAAAGAAAACAAAGCCTGGTACAAATAAGGCCACCTATTATCAGTTTTCCTGATGATGGGAACAAAATATTCAACACTCACTAATTATTTGCCTCACATTGTCCAGTGGGTACAGTCCATGGTTGACTGGTTCTAAAGCAGAAACAGCATGGCACAAGGGCAAGATGCGGGAAGGTGCTCACCTCCATGGTGGCAAGAAAGCAGAGGGAGAGAATGGAATGGAGAGAAGAATGCACCCTTCCAGATCATGTGACAAACCTCTTAATCAGCCCCCACCTCCTAAGGGGACATTCAGCTATGAACTCATCAATGGATTAATCCACCAATGAAAATAGCACCCATATAATACAATCATCTTTCAAAATCCCACATTTGAACCTATGAGATTTTTAGAGAACATTTTAGATTCACAGCATGATAGAAATGATTATGGTAAGACTATAGAATACAAGGTCAACATGCAAAAGTCAAGTTTTGTGCATACCATCAACGAACAAGTAGAATTTAAAGTTAAAAAAGTTAGCACTTACAATATTATCCCAGAAAATAAAATAGTTAAGTGAAAAAATGTAAGATTTATACAAGAAAAACTATGAAACTTTAAGAGGAAGACTGTCAAGGTGGCAGTGCTTTCTAACTTGTAGACTCAGTTTAATCACAGAACTATTGTTTTGTACATATCAAAAAACTGACTCTAACACTTGTATAAAGAAGCAAAAGACCTGAAATAGCAAAGGCATTGTTAAATGAGAAGAAAAAACTTGTAAGACTGATATTACTGCACTGTATCACTACAGTAATCAAAATTGTGGCATTATTGAACAAATAGGCTAATGGGAGAGAATAGAGAAACCACAAATAAATCTGCATTAATACAGTCAAATGATCTATGGCAAAGCGGCAAAAATAAAACAATGGGGAAAAGCAGATTTTTTTTTTCAACAAATGATATTGGAACAAGTGGCTATCATTAAGGAAAAATAAATATCTAAATAAATAAATAATACATAAATAAGGGAATCTAGACAATAATACTTACATCCTATACAAATATTAATTCATAATGTACCAAATATTAGTTGCAAATAAATATAAAATGTAAAATTACAAAGATCATATAATACCTCCATTATGTTTGATCTGTAGATGACTTATCTTAGAACAGCAATAATACATCCATGAAAGAAATAATGATAGACTGAATATCATTACAATTTTAAACCTCTCCTATACAAAAGACAATGCCAACAGAATAAAAGAAGACACAAGTTGGAAGAAAACATTTTGTCACACACAAATTTGATAAGATGATAATCCAAAATATACAAAGAAGTCTTAAAATTCAATAAAGAAAAAGTTAAAATACCTATTTAAAAATGGGTTAAACATTTCAACAGACATTTCACCAAAGACAAATAAACAACAAGTATGCATAGGATACAAGATGGTCTATATCCTTTATCATCAGGGAGCTGCAAAGCAAACTAGTAATGACATTGAACTATACATCCACACGACCAAATATAAAACACTGATAACACTGAAAACTCTAAAGATGTAGAGTCCCTTTAATTATGGGCGTGTGTGGAAAAATAATACAACTCTTTTACAAGATAGTTATTTCTCAGAAAACTAATCATACTCTTATTTCAAGATGCAGCAGTGGTGCTCCTTCATATTTACCCAAATGAACTAAAAAAAAAAAAAAGTCAACACAAAAGTTCTGCACATGGATATTTATACATGCTTTATTTATAATTTTGAAAACAACCAAGTTATCTTTTAGTAAATATGTGATAGGATAAACTTTGGTACATCTGGGTAACAGACAAGATCTACCCATCAATGAAAGTATATTGATGAAACTTTTAATTCGTAATATTAAGTGAAAGAAGCCAGTCTGAAAGTCTTTAGTAAAAGAGTAAGTGGTTGCCAAAGATACAGGATGAGAAAAGGATAAATGTGTGGAGCATGGATGCTTTTCAAGCCAGTAAAATATTTTGTAGGATACTATTGTGGTGGATATACCATCATTAGACATATTCCCAAGACAACAGAATGTGACACATGAAGCATAAACCCTATGAATCTGAGATGATGAGGAGACAAAACAAGACTAATTATAAACTGTGTGCCACTCTCATTTGAGATGTAGAGAGTGCTGAGATTGTGTGTGTGAGCTTACAGGATATAGGAGAACTCTGCCTTTATTCCTCAATAAATGTAAAACTGAAAGCACTATACAATATGAAGTTTAGTAATTTTAAAACCTGGAGGACATATCTGAAGGGACTTCTGTCCAACTTAAACACATATGCTACACGATATATACAGTATAAGGAAGATATGTAACAGGCACATGGGCTCATGACCAAATACCATTAGTCACTAGGAAAATGCAAACTATAAGCACAAGAAAGTACCACTTCACACCCACTAAGATGGATACACTCCAAAGGCAGCTTATACAAAATTTAGGGAGATACACTAGATACAGGAACCTAACAACTTCAATTATATAAGCATTATATGTCATATAAGCTAAGATTAATAACATCAGTGAGGATGAAGGTGGGGAAGGGAGGTTTAGATGAAGAGGGGTAAAAGAGCAAAGGAGAAGGGATTGTTTAAAAGAGCTGTATTATGTATATGTACCCACTCTGCAACAGGACTGTGACTTGCATGTACAGCTAATAAAAAAAAAAGTGAGAAGACAGAGCAAGTGAGACCCCTGTACCTTACTAATAATAAAGCTAACTGTCACATGACTTTAGAAGATAATTTAGTATTTTCTCAAAATTTTCAATATAGAATTGCCATATGACCCAAAATTTTTACTCTTAGTTATATTCAAGAAAATTGAAAAGTCCAGTTCATTTGAAAGTTTGAACACTGGTTTTTACAATAGGACTCAATAATGGCCACCAAGGTCTATCAAGTAAAGAAAAATCAAAATTTTGTATTGCTATATAATGGAGCATTATTTGGCCTTAAAAATAAATGAAACATTAATACCTGCTATGACATGGATAAACCTTGAAATAAAGGTGCCAAATGAACTCTGAAAATATTGTGGTTTAATTTAAACAAACTAAGAAAGAGCACAATATTATATGACTTCACTTACACATCGTATCAAAACAAGACAAATTTACAGACAAAAAGTACATGATTGTCCAAATGTGAAATGGGAATTGAATGAGCATAGAGACATGAGTGATACCTACCACTAACGGTGAGAGAGTTCCCTTTGCAGTTATAAAACACAACAGTGGTGATCATTATATAACACCAACCATAAAATCATTCAATACAAAGCCCACCAAACCCCCTTGAATTGGACACTTCAAATCGGGATTGTAATGGTATAGGCATTGTATCTGCCTATAACTCTGCAAGAAAAGGGCATTTGAGTTTTGCAGATAAAGGATTTTTTGAGACTTCTCTGTCAATAAGTTACTGCTTATGCATCATTTTGAGAACTGCAGCAAAGCAGATTAAAACAAAATATTTTATTTTCCTAAGTACACATTCCCTGAGAAGTGGACACCATGAGAATATGTGAGTGTGTATATATTTGCACATAGGAGATTGTTATGAAAATCAGCCAAATTAATGGGGTAAATGTTGGATTGTGTGGACTCAACATATTGCTGTGTACTAAGTCACTTAATCAGATGCCTATCTCCATTTATTTTTATAAGCTCTCTCTTCATTTCCTTCATGGTTAAATTGCATAATGTGTGTTGTTCTGCTTCAGGAAGAACCATCTGTTGTATAATTATCACCAGGGGCTAACCGTTATCTCAAGGTGCAGAGATTCAGCATTATTGGTAATATGAATGCATAATTTATCATGCCTATGTACCTAATTGAAAACCAAAATATATCCAGTTAGAACTATATTTGATCAACACAGTTGTGCTTCGAGAAATGGCATTTTTCTCAAATTTCAGATCAAAATCATTGTTTATCTTAAAAATTAATAGAGGCTAGTTTTCGAAAATGGAAATTCCTCTCAAAGCATTGCACTTGATTCAAGAGAAAGTAAAGACAGAACAATAAATTCCACTGAAGAGAGAGGAAATATTATGTTCATCTACGTAAAGTCAAATGTGACCTTGAAGTTTATCACTGTGTAATTCACAGAAAGCCCAATCATAACACGTGCCGATGTCAAGAGCACAGGCAATAATCCTCACCAAAATATCATTTTTTTCTTTCTGAACAACTATATAAATTAGAGGAAGGAATAGAACAGTTTTTAAAAATGAAGATTAAAAACTACTGATATTTTCCGTTACATCCTCTAGAGCCGGATTCTGTATCTATTAGGGAAATCGTGTGTCAATGTAAATGAAGCATATTTATCAGGGAATCTCACAAAGATATATGAGCTATTATTTACAAAATATGAAAATGAAAATAGTATATTCATCTCCATCTTACAATGATTTCTAAATATTTCTTTTAACCATAAAATCACTTCCAAAAGTCTTAAGATTTATAAAATTAATATTTGTGTGTTGTCTCAAAATTTTTCTCTTATGAGTTGCTGAAAACTTCATCAAATCAGAAAATCATGATAAAACTTTAGCTATTGTGATAGGTAATATTTCTAATTGGAATACTTAACTGGAATATTTTTGCTATGCTTCTAAATTCTGATGTTACTATTTAACTGGATACATTCAATTTACACTCATATCTTTAGTGTTTCTTGAATTTTTGGACCCCAGAACTCACATAAATAAAAGTTTAAGGAATAAATCACAGTTCAATTAAGTATACTTATTCAAAAATATTGAAGTACCGATAATTTATTCTGTACTTCTGCCACTGACTCATTCCAGCATCAAGATCGAATTTGTGAAAACTTTTGCAGCTGTTTCTGAAGGAAATATTCATGGTCTCATAATTTATGGGTTCCCAGGGTATAGGCCTGAGACTATCATTGTGAGATAGCATGAGAGTTTTTTAGGATGGTATTATTTTCCACTCCTCCCCATCACATCTTTTGAATCAAAAACTTTGAGCTGGTGACAAGAAATCTGTACACTTACTACTCATTTCAATGCAAACTAAAATTCAAAGATGACTAGTCAAATCTGTTGAGATTTTTTTACATCTTTCAAGTCTGGCAACTCTTCTCATCATTCAAGTCTAGATTATCTGTTTGTTTGTTTGTTTCTTTGTTTGTTTTTTTCTGATAGCAGGGATTAAACTCCAGATCTTGTGCTTGCTAGGCAGGCAGTGGCACCACTGAACTGAATCTCTGGCCCTGGATGATCCTTTTATCTGTTTTCAGTGTCCTCTGATGGACAACCTTTGTTTATTTCTCTGTATCAGGAATTGAGTAATCATTTGTTAATTGACTGGAAAGCTTTTTTTCACATCTTAATAGTTCAATATATCACACATCTCAGTCTCCCAAAGTAGATTCCCAAATACTGAATTTTTCATCCTTCCTTGTTGCTGGGATGGGGAGAGCACAATGTTGTACACCTGCTGGATGCAGTCAAAGGACAACTTGATTTGAAGAAGCAGCATAAAGCGATGGCCACAAACAGGTAGATTGGGGTTTGGATGAGCACAGCGGTGGGGATGCACAGTTTCTTAAAGGCTGTAGAACTTCTGATGTTCTGTCTGCAGCCTCGTCAATGCCTCCAGATGAGCAGGGGCACTGGGTGCAGTTTTATAGCAACATTCTCACTTTGTGTTTGGGCAAATAGCTCCTGGCTCCACTATCTCTACCCACATAGCATCAGTACTCCCTCTTTGTTCTTCCTGAAGATTCTGTCCACTGCTCCATTTTCTTTAGTAAAAAATGTACTTTTCAATCTTGCTAGAGTAGGTTCAATTGTTTCCAACTGAGAATACTGAATGAAAACTAGTACATATTTGTAATCAGTTACTGAAAATTCTCCACGTCTTCTCTTGTAATCAGCAGATGAGCTTTGTAGTTGGCGTTCATGGTATTTCTAAGTGTTTCTTCTCTTTAAAGCACAGCACAAGCACAATACCCACACTCAATTACTGCTGTCAGTTTTTCATCCTCAAGAAATAGCTTCCCGGTTCTTCCAGAGTGCTTCAGACTTCTGCTCTGCGTCTTCTTCTGCAGTCTGTCATCTCCCTAAATACTTCTATGTGGTTCTTTTTCATTGTTGATTATCCTCGGTTCAGTTCCTTCAGAACTGTCCTTGAGTGATACTCTGTAGGTGGGCTGATTTTACGGATCCTGGCTTCCTGTCAGGATTGACTTACAAAATGAGTCTGACCTTGACGCAAAACTGAGCGAGAGTCTGTGCAGTCTAGATTGCTTCCTACATAACCAAATTGCTCCTTTTCCTTCCACTCTTGCCTGCAGCCACTAGAAATTTCTAATTTAATCATCTATATCCACTTTGTGATACTATGTAATTCTCCAGTGAACCTTCTGCACTGGGAAATTGCAATGACATGGCATTTAGTAGGATGTGTTATGGTACAAATTTTAGAAATGTTGAATTTTATGTTAGAAACTAAATGGTAAGTTTTATCTTTGACCCCAATTTTGAGAACGTGAGGGAAAAAATGAATGCCAAGAAATAATAATAATAATAAAGAATACAGATAGGTCAAATATTGAAGAGTTCGCTCCATGTTACCCAAGACACAGAATAATTTAAATAATTTGACTTCATAACATGGTCACTTTTCTAAAATATTGTTGGATAATAAATCTATATTTCAAGGGATTATTGTGTGGGTGAAAAATAGATGCAGTAGATATAGAACACTAATTTGAGGAACTTTTCCATTGACCTACTAGATAAAGCTATGATGATTCTAATAAGATATTCAAGTAAGATGCAAGACATGCAAAACAAATATAAATGAGACATTGAAGCAGCCCAATCACTAATTTATAAGATGCAAAAATTTTTCTTTAGAATAAATTAAAATTATTCTCTACAACAGAATTATTAGCAAGATCACAGTTTGTGAATCAGTTCATTAGTCTTCCTCCAGGGAATGCTGACTAGATTTTCTTCACTAGCTATATGTTGTAGTTGAAAAGTCACGAGACATGTGTACAACATTTTTGTGTGGATATTATTTTGGTCCCCAAAACAGTTTGGTCTTAAATTAATGAGCTTTAAAGGATGCGGAAACACAAACATTAAATAAACATCGCAGTAGTTCCAAAGGCAAACCACACTAAAATTTGGGAAATTTGTTGTTCCCCTGTTAAGAAGCACTACTAGACCATCCAGACTTGCTCCTAGCTCAGTAAATAAACAAATGAGATGAAACATTATCTAGCACTTAAATTTTTCATCATGTTCCTTTATTCAAGATTTTATACTCATACAGGGTACCTCAAACCCTGTAATTTATTAAAAATTAGAAATTTATTATTATTGTCATGTTTTCACTTGTTAAGACATTGTTCTGTTACTAAACTATATATTTCTTTTGGATAAAATCATCCATTATTCCAAAGACTTGAGGATCTTGGCCTAAAGTAGGGGCAGATAATATAAGTGTGGATTAGGACAGTGACAGGAAAAGGAAAGAATTAGTGTTATCAATAAGTGATAAAGTCAGTAGGATTTCATATTTCATTGGGTGAAGTCAATCAATGTAAGTAGCTCAGGCTCAGATGAGAATGAAAGGAGAAAAGTAAGGCAAAATCAAACTGAAAAAGAACAGAAAATCAACAGACATTATTTTTAAGATTGACAAAACTCTACACCTACATGTTCAAGACAAACAGCTACAAGACAAAAATAAAGATGAAATCATAACTCATAACTAGGAGGGGTGGCATAAATTTATAATCTCACCACTAAGGAAACTGAGGCAGGACAATCACTGTAAGTTCCAAGCCAGCCTAGGCTACATAGTAAGTTCAAGGTTAGCCTGACCTATCAGTACATAATAAGACTTTGTCTCAAGCAAAACAGATATACTCTGTTCCCCTTCTAAGTAGTTTATAAGGTACTGTACCTCATTTAATGCAAAATAAATGCCTTACCAGGAGGTTACAGTGTTACATTATTATAGTATTATATTTTACAGTTGAGATAACACAAGTACAGACTTCTAAATAATATGTCTGACAGCATATTACTGTTCAAACAGCAAGCAGACAAAATTTTGAATCTAATTTCTTAAGAAACTCCCTACTATCTTCCAATCTTCATCAGTTACAAAGAAGGTAATTGATGAAGTCTCAGAAGAGTTACGTTAGGGCAACAGCACAGATAATGATTTGTCCTATAAGAAGATGCTCTGGGTCAAGAAAAGGTGGCACAAAGATACAGAGAGATGCAGATAAGATTATAAAAGTGTTAGAAATCCAAGTTACTTTAGTCAACAAATGTGACTTATTTGAAGAGGAAAGCTGTCCCCCATTCTAATGTAGAATGAGTGTTGGGTAAGGGGCTACATTTAAAGCACTTGCCAAAGGGAAGGGCTAATGGAATGAGAAAAGAATAGAAACTTTCTAATGATTTCACTGTGCTAGAAATCTGAAAAAAAATCATCGCAACATGAGCATATCATGATATTGCTATATATGAAAAGTAAGAAAAATAAGGATTAGCTTTTGTCTTACTTTCAGGCCAGTTCAGAATAGCACACAATAGATGGGTACCTACTTCTGAGGTACATGATATAAGTTTTATTTTTTAAACCGCAAATTTTTCCTTTATTCAAGTAACAAAATCTTAAGTTTTGAAGAATATAAAACAAATATAGGAAATTAAATTATGCTTTCATATTCTAAGATCCAACCAACTAGAGAAAAATGTATCCATATTATTGCTATAATTCCGTAAACCTGAAAGGGAATCTGAGACTACATGGCTCAAATGATTTACTTTACATATGAGGAAGTTACAAGGCCGTACAGCCTATGACTTCTCAGAAAGGATATTGTTCATGGAAGAAATGAGGTCTTTTAAATGCTGTAGTCTTTTTCCTCTTTTTCATTTGGTCACAAGAAGTGTCATAAGTCACATTCTTATTTACTCCCATGTTCTTTTTAAAAACTATTGATGTATGATTAGCATACAGGATACAGTTCATATTTATGCACCTTTGAAACTATTAGCGCCATGAAGCCCATAGATACATTCACTGCCAAGGACATAGCTTAGCACCTTTCTTTGGACTTTACCACACATAATTCACTTAAGTATTAATTAATGGTGCCATTTAGTTTTACAGTTGAAAAAATTGTGCCTGAAAGTGATTACATAGCCCTGAGGTCATTATCTTACATGTGCTGTGAAATCGGTTTATTTTTGTATCTTTTAAATATTACAGTTTTAATTTTTCCTTGTGATATTTTACATACCATGTACTTCTAAGTAATATCAGCATGGTTTCATAAATATTGATTTGGATAGTGTGGAGTATACATAATATTTACAAAAGAGTTATTATAAAAAATTTAGAGTTCATCTGCTCTTCCCTTTCACACAATGAAAGCAGAATCCATGGGAGGAAAGTACATAATGAAACAATCATTCATTTGACCTCGAGTAAGAAAAACTAGGAAAAAAATTCATGAAAATGAGTTCTCCTTTTCTCATGTTGGTGCTAATTACTCTACTATCCCTTTATTTCTATCTTCCTAAAATCCTTTTCTTCTAATTACGTCAAAATGTTATTTTAATATTGCATATCTGCCATTATTTAATATCTTGATCTACAATTTGAATGTGAAAGACTAAAATGGATTATTAATATTAGTCCTAGGAAAAGAGTAGTCTCCACTCTCACATCCCAGAGCAATATAATTTCACTAGTAAAAATAAATTGACCTTTTTACCAAAACAGTAGGTTCCCAAACTCATCAGCTTTTATTTGTAATGATATTTACCTTTCATCTATTCAGCCATATTAGCACTACCATATTCTATTATGTGAAATTAATTTGAAATCTTCATTAATTTAAGAACATCTGTGAATTATAATTAGGGGAAGAATGTGAGCAGGATGTTAGATATTACAGTCATGGTAGATACATGGCACAGCAAATAACTGTAAAATATGAATAATATTATTATTTCTTCAGAGGGTCAGTAAATCATAGCTGTTCCAGATCCTTCTAAATCAGTCATTTCATTTTCCTACTTCTTGGATTCACTATTATTAGCATATATGAATGAATAGTTGCCCTGCTTTCCATGGTGGCTGTAGTTTTCTATTAACTGTTAGATTACCTATGATAAACTAAGATACCCATAAGATTCCCTCATTTCATGATATATTCTTTCCTATCTCCAATATGTAGCAGTGACCTTATTACTTTGGGTCAAGTTATATATAGAGTCCTGGGCAGCTAAAGATACTTCATGTATCACTGTGCTTGCTGGTATAAGCAGACCAAGGGCCTAACCTTCTTGAATTACTTATAGCTTGGACCAGCTTAAGAGTGTTTACCCTTTCTCTTATCTTCAAATATGGAAACATCTTATTAACAAATGTTTTTGTATAGTAGTAATAAATACTATAATTCTATAGTGACATAATGGTGAGTCTTCACTAAGACTCAGTGTGAACCACCAATTTTCATGCAACATTACAAGTTGTGAGAATTATAGGGATTTGTATCTTCTCTTTAACTTAGATAAGAAGGGCCATTAGCTTCCTAAAAGTTTATGGTTCATGTACCCCAGGCCCAGATGATACACTCTAGATCAGTATAAGATTATATTAATCACTTTCTCATTCCTGGGACAGGATAGCTGACATCAATAATTTAAAAGACAAGAGGACTATTTTGGATTATAGTGTCAGAACATTTAGTTTATGGTTGGCTGGCTCCAAGGCAGAAGGGCCTGGTGGAGGAATGAACCTCAACCTATGGCATCAACGAAGCGGACAGAAAAGGGAGTAGCAAAAAAATACATTCTCTCAGATCACATGCCCAGGGACCTGCCTCTTCCGACCTGGCACCATCTCTGAACGTATGAAACTCTCAGGAAACACTTTATATCTAAACCATACTAAAGATTCTGTAGAATGCTGAATAAAAACTCCTTGTAGAATTAATAATGACATACATAATGAAGTGTCACCACTTTCGCCAGGAACAACATCACTACAAGTTGAAAAAAAAACATTTTTTTTCTTTAGCATATCTACAAGCAAATTGGATATGAGAACTAGGCTTGGTAGTATGGTTTCTGCATTTAAAAAAAATTTAGTCAAAGTAAGGCAAGTCAAAAGCTTTGAAAAATTATGTTTAGGTGTCACTGCTTTCAATATTGATGATATATGAAAAATTAATGTAATGCAGTGCCTCTTCTTTTCATCTTGTTTAAGTAGTATATACTCTCCTAATTTTGATATACATAATTCATAACCATGATTGTAATATTATAATACTGAAATTACCAACCAGTGGATTACATAAATACTTTCTGTCTACATTATGAGTATAAATTTTAAAGTAAAACTTTAACTGATTTTACCAGTGGATTACATAAATACTTTCTGTCTACATTATGAGTATAAATTTTAAAGTAAAACTTATTAACTGATTTTAAAGATAGTCTTCAAATTAAGCCTTTATATATTTCAAAATTGCCACATAGTCTTCAATTATATAATTCTTATTTTAAAACTGCTTCATTAACAAATATTTTGTCAATATTGGAAAGTTTGAAACATAGCCAATAATGCAATAGTCTTATTGACTATTTGTTATTAACAATTTAGTTATAAAATGCTATATGTAATTTAATTTACGGATGCTTTTATGCATGGTTGAATGGTTACAGCTACTTAATAAAAATATGTTATATTCAACAGTGAAGAAAAGCAGTCAGATTGTTTCTTTAAATTGAGTCAGTTTATTCAAGGTTCATAACATCGACCTGGAATTAATGCTAGAATATACAGTCTCCATGGAATTTTCTGGGCATTTTCATCAAATGATTCGATACTTCCATATCCTCACAGTTGCATCATTTTATACTTCAGCCCAACACTGAATCCACCTGGCCGATGCCCAATACATATTGATTTAAATGATGACTAATATATTTAACTATTACCTCTCACTTTTAACATTTAAAAGAATAAAAAGATTTCTGAGAGCATCCAATAACATTTAACTTAATTTTTATGGATATAAAAATAATTTAAAGATGTAGGAATGGCTTTTTAGAAATGCATGAAGTGAAGATATATTGAAACTTCTAAGCAAAGTTTTGTATTTTCCTTTAATATAACTACTATTCTTTGGAGAATGGATTTCACTGTTATTATCACAGTAACTGTGTAGCAAATGCAATGCTTTTGGGGCTGGGGATTTAGCTCAGTGGTTCTGCTCCCTGGCTTGCAAGTATCTGAGTTTGATCCCTGGTGCCAAAACAAAAAAATAGCAATATTGTTTTTGCAGTGCAGTTGTGTTTAGATCAACAAATATTAACTTCCTTTTTAAAACTGGAAAGACTCAGCGTGAGAGATTATCCAGGCCTGAATAAATTCCAAACCTAACATTCATAGCAGTACATGTGAGTTCCTTGTCATCCTCCAGGATTAATTATTCTCATAATTACTGCTTGGTCATAAACCACTGATGTAGAGGGCCACAAAGGCCACATAAGAGCTACTGTTCTAAAGACAGAAATAGCACCAGTAATAATGACAAAATTCATAATTTCAATTTAATTGCAATTTTACTATAAGGAGAAATATTTATAATATACACATGTGTACGTTTACACCTATGAAGAGATAGCTGTGTCCCTGCAGCTTCCAGTTTCTGAGCTAATCTTAGGTGTCATCCTGTTTTCTAAAGAATCTTTGCTTTGGTATCCTGCTTCTCCCTTACTATCTAGATATCTTATTGTCTTTTGTTTTTATATTGTTCTGTTTTGTTTTTGTTTTGCAGTCTGGTAGTTCAAATGAATGATTTCCTTTAAATGAATATTTCCCTTTTCTTCATCCTGGATATTTAGACTTTTTCTTTCCTTGATACCAAGTATTTTCAGATTCTTTAGTTAGATTTTTAGAAAAACATGCTCTTTAATGTATGTATTACAATTTATGCTTAAAGTGCTTTTTGTAAAGAATCTCAAAGTTATATGTGCAAGCTACAACAATAATGAGATACAATTTTAAATAAATATTAACATTTTATGTTTCTTTTCTTTCTTAGAAATGAACAAAACCAGTTTGAAAGCCACTCTGCCAGGAAAATTAAACATAAACTGTGTAATAGAGACAAGATAGAAGTTTTATCTAAGGACAGCAGCTGGCTATACCATGAATCTGAATCTTGACTTTCTCAGATTTGCACATTCAATAAAGCAATGTATCACCAGATAGAACTTGGGAAGATTCAAGTTCAGAAGTCTTTTGACAACACACACACACACACACACACACACACACACACAGAACATACTAGACCCCAACAATGTATGTAGCAGTAAATATAATTAATTTGTTAAAGCATAAATATTTAAAGCCTGAATCATTAGTACTTGGGTTAGCAGCACCAGTAATCACGTATAGTTAAAAACTTCAGATTCTTAATCCTTTCCTTCTGAGAGAAACCATCAAGAACTGATGCAGTATAGACAGACATCTCAATGTTATTTGTAGGGAACAAAATAAAAAGAGTTCACTAAATGAGTAAACAGAAGAACCAAAGAATTTTTTTAAAAAATCTATCTCCCCATTATTGCATCTACATTTGAGACAGTCAGGATATTTACGTAGATAAAAGCACACACTAAATCTACCTCTCACCTCTTGCATTTTTGTTTTCCAGTCTTTCACCTCAAAGTTTAACAAGGCCCTTGTACACTATAATAAACTACTTTGTGTAGGAATATATTTTATCTGATTTAATTTTAGCAAAATAAAAGATAGACAATAGGAAAAAGGGAGGTAGGTCCTTTGCAAAAGGGAAGGCGATCAATAGATGAAGGGTGGGGGAATATGGGAGGCAGATCAGGAGAAGGGGATGAAGAAGAGAATTAAGATGTATTATGAACCCACTTCTTATGAGGAATATAATCATTATGTACTACAAATATGTACCAATGAAAAAGAAAACTGAAAAAATAAAAAATAATTAAAACACACAGTATATGTAATTTCTTTTCCTTATAGATATCAAAACTAGCTATGTTATACATTTCTTTGGAATTTCAAATAAAAGTTTTTATTTATATCTGACTCCTGGAAATAAGATCTGCAAATGATTATTAATGCAATAGATGAGAAATGAATGGCTAAATCATGCTAAATCAATTTCTTTCTCAAATAACATTTTCTGATACTTTTTCAGCTCTTTAACTAAACATTTACTTGATGCATGGTCTGTCCTTAAGAATGATTTATAGTTTGTGGCTGTGTTTCTTAAATTTCCCTGACAGCAATTATAGATATTATCTTTCCATATCTTACAAGTGCAGAAAAGCTGCTAATAAAGTCAGGGTATTTAGGATCTCTGTATCCTTCTTACTCTGGATTAATACCTATATTCCATCTCAAAGCACA
Organism: Fukomys damarensis; assembly: GCF_012274545.1. Lineage (NCBI taxonomy): Eukaryota > Metazoa > Chordata > Mammalia > Rodentia > Bathyergidae > Fukomys > Fukomys damarensis. The sequence goes on from NW_022900942.1 coordinate 18,462,226, forward strand.
ATGATTAACTCAGCACTTTTCCTAGCTTTTTACCATAAATTATTACTACATTTGGCAATAATTTAGAATCTGTCTCTTCACAATAAACTGTGACTTTGTCAAAGAGTAACCATGACTTATGTACATTCTGGAATTTCTAACTCTAACTAAATTCTACTACATCGTTTGGAATGATTTAGCCAGGCAAGAAATAACTGTTAAATCTTCTGAGTCAGTTGCCCTTTTGTCACCAAATGAAACATACGCATGGGCTATAGTTTTGCTTGAGCTGATCTGACTTAAACACATAGTTTCTATAGAGTGCAAAACATCTGGTTAATTTGGATGAGAAAAAAAAACACAAAGTTGATATTGCAGATGCAAAGTTGCCAGTTCTCCATGTTTTTCCTCCCTCATAAAAGATATTCTGACACTATAAAAATAGAAATAAATACTACTGTGTAAATTGGAAGCCAAATTAGTCCTGTTTTCCACTCCTTCCTTAATCTCACTCAGCAAACTGATTTGCTTTTTGCCTTATTCAGAAATGGATCTGCTATAAAAAATATTACCAGCTTCACAATGTTTCTAGAATCTCATAAATTGTAATAATTAGTATGCCCTCTCTTTATAATCCAATTGGCTCCAAAGGAATAATTTCTTATAATAGATTCACCTCTGTTATCCCTAATAACACTAACCAGGCAAGGCAATAGATATCATTATGAGTTCTGCTTTGTCCATAAGCATTCACGCTTTACACTGAGAAAAGGCATCAGAGGGTCAGGTGTAACATTACTTTTGTATGAAAGAGGCTTTTCCTCCTTTTTTTGCTACTCAAACCCCAGTAACCTAACTATGATGTGCTATTTTTATCACATATTTACTGGTTCTCCTCTACCTCCAATAATTGCTTTGCTAAAAGTCTACTGCTCCTATTATCTTCAAAAATCTCTATTTTTAATAATTTCCTTTTCATCCTATTTCCAGTTCATTTAGAGTAATAATAGTTTAGTATTTTTTAATTTTGTAAGTAGTCCGAAAATAATAAGAGATCAGATTATATTACCACTAAAGTTGCTTCTCATTTTAAAATTTTAGGACCAAAAAACAACAATAGTAGTAGTGCCACACTATGAGATTACAGTTACAAGGAGCTTTAAGGTACACATCCCTCCCATTGAGGCCTTCAAATAAGCTGTAAAACTTTTGACCACAGAGCTCTGCCTATATGGCTACAGCTAACTGCCAGGACAGTCAATGTTAAATTTCACTAGAGTTTTGGCTGTATGGAATGACTCTATTAAGTCCAGCAGTTGAGCATTTCATTTCATATGAGGCACTATACAACTGAGTTAGCTGCCAGTGTCAAGAGCCATAGAAGACCCATAGTACAATAATAGCATAACCAGTAAATGGAAGCCAGGTCACTCAGCTATCTTGAAAAAACTCCAGTTTTCTATGGGGCTCATAGAGTACTTTTAGAATTTTTGTGTTTTTATTGGTACACTACAAATAAGGTCTTAGCATTTGAAATAATTTGAATATGTCAACATTCTGTGAAGTAAATATGCTAAATAATAGAAACATAAATTTCTGATTTTCATATATCTTTACAATATATCATAATAGATGTTTTTAATTTTAATTTTTATTACTTTAAATATGACATTTGCATGACTCATCTTTAAAAAATTATTTTAGACTATTTTCCATTTAAACTAGTAATCTGTACAAAGGTTTTAAAACAACAGTCATCTAATTCCAACCAAATAGCAAGATATTACAGGAACACATTATGAAAATTATATTATTAACAATATACTTTTCTCACTTTTACCCTTCAAATAACCTATATAGTTTCAGAATAAGTTAATAGTCTGAAAAATTCAGTTTGTTTAATTTTTAAAAGAAAATATGTGTGAATATGGTTTTCTGCAAGGGTTTCTGATGAATTATTTGATTTGTTTCTAATTTACTTGACTTTTCCCATCTCTCTTAATTTCTTCTAGATCCTCACAAGAGCAAATGTTGTAGTTAAAGACACAATAATATAAAGGTCATGTTATTCTCTTAGGTTACAGATCAATAAGCCTTTTATAGATAAAAGAAGAATATGTGTGTGGAAAATGAATAAATGCTCTCCTCCACTATAGTCTGTTGGCGACTATATATTATTGAGATTTTAAAATGTAAAATTAAAGGAACTGAAATGAAGTATTTGAAGCTATTGAACTATATGGAGTTTCACACTTTAAAAAATAATATGTACTTAAAAAGCAAAAGTAAGGGAAAACTGAATAACACTATTAATTGAAAAAGTTATAAAATGCAAAGATAAGGGCTTCTGGAATGAAAACATAAATTTAGATAACTAACTGATTTAAATAAAATTGACCATTTTTATCTGTTTTTAAAATTTCCCTAAGCATTTCTTTTGAAATTACATTCAAAAGTATTTAATTCATTATTTTAAATTACTTTATAGCACAGAAGAACTATCTGAAAACAGAAGGATAAGAATAATGAAGTCCACTGAAGAAATGTGTTGTTCTTCATAGAACTTATGAACTCTGAATTAATAGCATAATTAAGAAAAAATGGCCCTCGGTGAATTCTTGCCTTGGTAAATGTTGTTTTCTCACCACCAAAAGTTTAAAAAATCTTAAGTGTTGCCAAAAAGAGCAAACGAACAAGATGTATGGGAGAGATGATTTTGGCGTTCAGGAGTGACAGGGGACCTAAATTCCATGCTGCCGCCCTTACCCTGATGATTCTCCTTAGCATGCACCCTGCACCAGGTTTCACTCTGCCTCAGCAAAACAGCACAAACACGGTTCCACCAAGGGTTCTGACTGTAAGTCATGGCCAGGCAAGGCAACTTCCTTCCACAATTTAAGGGAAAATGTTGGTAGTTTTTCTCTTAAACTGGCATTTCTATCTCTTTTGATGTATAAAAATCTATCTGCAATTAGTACGAATGTTAACTTTAAGTGACATTAAGTATTAAACATAAGCTATTTACTGTACTTAAACCAAAGCTATTCTACATGAGACTAGCCTCCATTTGCAAAAGTATTATTTTTTACTAAATAAAAGAAATTTAAGCCTAGATATTTCTTCTTTTGAGAAGAGTTTTGTTGTTGTTGTTGTTGTTGTTGTTGTTGTTTCATTGCTGTGATTCAATTTAGGGCCTCACTTATCAAAGTAAGCAATCTGAGTTACACAACCAGTCCTGAATTCTAAGCCTAGAATTTTGTTTAATATTTACATCTTTATTGAGGATTCTTTCCTTTAAGTATTCTATTTTCCTTTTTAAAAGAAGAAGTATTTAATCTAATTTATATGTTTTGCTTGATGATAAATTTAGTAAATGTACTTGGTAAAAGCAATAATATGCCTGGACTTATGTTTAACCTCTATGATTCAGGCTTTAGCTTCTAAGCAGTTTCTCTCTCTCTCTCTCTCTCTCTCTCTGGCATGTGTTTTAAGACAGAACTCATTGCCTTTGCACATTATTCATCATTTAAGTGTCTCTCCTTTCTTGCTTATTTCTGAACTATGATAACTGAGTCCACTTTTGGGCTTTATGATTTGTATACCATTCGTAAGCAGCTTTCCTTTTGAATTCATGCTATTCAACACTATGCCATTCTGATTCTCCTTATCATCACCAGGAACCCCATCAAGATGCCTCCTCATGTAAGGAGTGCTCTAACTCAATTTCTGAAAACATCCATGCAGGAAGAATATTCCTTTTGACCTTTTGACTCGGGAATACTACATTCCAACAAACATACTTTCTTCTACTTATGGTCGTACTCTGGATCTTTTCAGCATATAAAAAAATTAATTTTTGCAGTTTGTTCTGGTCTTCCTACTGAAATTTGTTTTACCATAGCTTATTCTCTCCATAGTCATAAGAGTAATAGTTTTGAATCATAGTTCAAATCTTATCCATCATCTGTTCAAATCATGCTGAGAATACAGTGCAGGCTATTTCTCAGTAACCATCATCCATGCTTTTTCTGATCCTTGATTATTCACCTAAATTCTCATCCTGCATCTCCTACATGCCTTCTGATGTATTTTTCTTGGGCTATTCTTTAGTCTTGTTTGCTAGACCCACGTCTGTCACTAAGTCTATGCACCAGCTAAACCATAAACTTGAAACTCTCTTACTCTGTTTCACTACTTATTTTGGTCTCTGTTGAAATATCACTCCTTCAGAGAGGTCCTTAAATTAACATTCTAGTGATGTTTTGCTTATTTGCTTTACTATATTTCAAAAATCATTTATTGCTATAAAATATTTATATCTATTTCTGTAATTATTTATTTATTGTATTATGCTTCTGTGTAATGGTAAACCTCTATGGGAGCAGGCATTTATTTCTAAGGGTCACTATCCAGAATGAAAGAAAAAACTGCAAAATGCAAAGGAAAGAAAAAAAAGAAGTAAGTGAAAAGGAAGAGAAGGAGGGAGGCAGGGAGGGAAGGATGGAAAGAATGAAATCTTGTTTTCTGGAAACACCTCCTCTTCCAGCTGATTTGTCCAATTATTTCTCCATGGTTAACTGCCAGCCACATCACAAGTTCAAGACAAGTTTATTAAAATTCCTTCCATGTGCAGCACAGTTCATGGTACATCATTTTCATCTGCTGCTCAAACAACAATTTCCCTCTACTATGTACAAGAAAAATTATGTAATTGTGAATTAATGTTATAATTTTAGTTCTCCATGATTGTGCCACACAACCCTGATAGAGAATATGAAAATCAAGCAAATGCCATTATTTTAAATATTTAGGAGATAGAACTGACATAACTTGGTGAAAGATAAACTATGGGAAATGGAAGCATAAAAGATAACTTGCAATGTGACTTACACATTGAGACATGTGTGACACTAACCAATGGAAAGGGAGGAGGATCAGATTTAGGAGGGGCATAACTTGTTGAAGGACAAACTATGGGGAAGTAGAAGAATGAAAGATAGATTGCATTGTGACTTGGGTAACTGGGGGTATGTGACATTCTCTAACAGAAATGAAGAGGATCAGATTTAAGACAGAAAAAAGTTCAGTCTGTTTATATGTAGTCTTTCATTGCTTTCAAAACAATCAACCTGTGCTATTTAAAAAGGCATTTTAGACCAGATCCAGTAAGGACCCAAGGACCCTGCAGGAGGTCTCTCCAGCTGCCTGCCCAGGCCGACCCAGAGGGTGCACAACCTCCCCGACTGCACACCACCAGATCCAATAAGGAAGGGAGCTGCATGGGCACTCTTGAAACACTCCCATGATCTGCTCCCCCCCCTCCTGATTGGGCCAGTCCTTGGACCCAGTCTGCAGAGTCATAGGTGCTCATGAGCTCCCAACTTTGAACATCTTTAAAGAAAGGACAGGGGAAATCTGTAATAGAACTGAGTGGAGTTCAACCCTGTGGGTTGGGAAACTCAAGTTAGGCCCTGTGGACTGAGGTCAGTCTGAGTCGTGGGGACCTGCCATTGGCTAGCCGAGATTAGGAGATTCAGTTCTGCACATGGCTGTACATGTGGTATAATATAAAAAGAGAGACATAGTCTGAAAGAAGCCCTTCAAATTCTTTTTTTTTCCCTCATTCCACCCTTAAATTTCTTTCTTTTTTCTGTCCTCTCTCTCCAACTCAGTCTCTTACTCCACCATATTATCCCTCATCTCCCTTTTTATTCCTGCTCCTGCCCTAACTCAGACTTCTTCTTTTATTGCTTTTCTTTTTCATTTTTTGTTTGTTTTTGTTGTTGTTGTTTTTCATTTTTTTTCTTTATGTTCTTTTCTCCAGTCATTTTTCCTCACTCATGGCTCTGTATCTTCAAGGGAAGGCAAGCCACTGTTACTGTTAAGGGGATATAATTTTGTCCTTATTCCTGCACTCTGTCTATCCCCTCTGAAGTTGACAGCTTCATAAAGATAGTAAGGTTATTCTACATCCTCTGGTTTCACTTCAAACCTGCTCCAGTTTTCACTTATCTACTCCTCTTGTCCTAACTCAGTATAACTCCCCATCCTAAATGGTAAAGAGGCTATATTGAAAAGAGTATTCACTGCAAACATATTCAGGGCTGCTTCTTGATATTAATTTAATTCACATGGTTTAAAGGTGATAGATTAATGAATACCACAAGTGGTCAGTTTGCAAGATGTGCTTGATCCTATTAGGCTGCTGAATGTATCAATTGGTATAAAGGATTGTGATTAATTTAATGAGGTGTTTTCTCTGATATTATGAAAATGAGGATATCTATGAGCACTTAGAAATTCAAAAGCTAAAACGCAACTACATCAGGAAGATTTAAGTAATACCCAGAAATTAAAGAAGGAGAACCCAACAACAAAAATAAATATGAGAAAACACTTAAGCAAGACACAAAAACAGACTTCCAGTTCACCAATGGAAAACAGTGGGGAAAATGAGGATGAAAAGTCTGATAGTGAATCAGCAGGACACCCTGGACTCATAGCACAGGAGGTAACAAAACAGATCAATCAGGCTCTAGAAAAATTCAAATCAGAAATAATTTTCCAGTTAACCAGAGAGATGATGAGCAAAATGGAAGCCATAATTTGACACTCTAGAACAGAAACTGACAAAAAAATAGATGAGCTCAAGACCATGATAGGAGCCATGAAGACTCAGCATAAGAAAGAAATGGAAACAATAAATGCCCAAGAGAGGAAAGAAGTGGAATCCATAAAACAGATTCAAACAGATATCCAGGAGATTAAAAACTCTATTGAAAGTGTACGCAACAGAATAAAATATTGCGAAGATAGAATTTCAGATATAGAAGACAGGATCACAGTCAGTGACCATGAAAAAAGAGGTCTCACAAGAACAGCAAGGGATCATGAAAAATCAATCCAACAACTTCTAGATGACGCAAAGAAAAATAACATAAGACTGATAGGATTACTGAAATAGCAGGACAAAACACAAATGACTTAAAAAAGCTGTTCACAGAATTAATGACAGAAAACTTCCCAAACAGAAGGGAAGAATGAGACATACAGATAAGTGAGGCATATAGAACTCCAACTAGCCACGATTAAAAAAATATCTACACCTAGACATATAATAATCAAGGTCCCAGAAATCCAACAGAAAAACAAAATACTGCAAGCAGTAAGAGAAAAGAAACAAATCACATGCAAAGCAAAACCCATGAGAATGACAGCAGACTTTTCAACACAAACCCTTAGGTCAAGAAGAGCCTGGATTGAGGTATTCCAAGTCCTAAAAGAAAACAACCTCCAACCAGACTGATGTATACTGCAAAGCTCTCTTTCAAAATAGATGGGGAAATAAGATACTTCCATGACAAAGAGCACCTGAGAAATTTCATGAACACCAACCAGCACTACAAGGAATTCTAAACAATATCCTATAAAAGGACAATGAAGGTCACAATACCATGAGGCCCAACAGACCAAATGAAATAGGCAAAGCAAAAAACTAAAAGGAGAGGGGAGAAAAAGTAAAGAGTCAACAAAAGGACAATAGCATGAAAATAATAAGTCAGAACATTTCAGTTATAACCATCAATGTTAATGGCCTCAATTCACCAATCAAGAGAAATAGACTGGCAGAATGGATTAAGAAGCAAAATCCAACAATATGTTCTATAGAAGAAACACATCTAGTGCAAAAGGAAGCCCATAGACTGAAAGCGAAAGGATGGAAAACAATTCTCCATGCATCAGGAGACCAGAAAAAAGTTTGGGTAGCAATATTATTCTCAGACAAAGTAAATTTCAAACCAAAACTCATTAAGAGAGACAAAGAAGGTCACTACATTCCTGTAAAGGGAAAAATTCAAGAGGAAGAGTTGATAATAATAAACATATATGCACCAAATATAAATGCCCCCAACTATGTAAAACAAATATTAAGTAACATGAAAAACCAAATAAGCACTAATACAATTTTAGTGGGGGATTTAAATAGCCCACTCTCACAAATTGACAGATCATCTAGGCAGAAAATCAACAGTGAAATAATAGAACTTAACCAAGCTTTGGAACACATGGACTTAATAGATGTTTACAGAGTATTCCACCCCACAAAATCAGAATATACATTCTTTTCAGCTGCACATGGATCATTCTCCAAGATAGACCACATATTGGCTCATAGAACAGGTCTAAATAAATGCAAAAGAATTGAAGTCATCCCCTGTATATTATCAGATCATAGTGCAATCAAGCTGGAGATCAATAGCACAAGAAACTGTAGGAACTTCACAAGCACATGGAAACTGAACAACACTCTCCTAAACAATCAATGGATTACAGAGGAAATTAAAGAAGAAATCAGACTTTTTTTCACAAATAAATGAAAATGCAAATACAACATACAGGAATCTATGGGACACAATGAAAGCAGTTCTATGTGGAAAATTCATAACATTGAATGTCCACACTAGGAAAACAGAGTGGGCTCAAATAAACAACTTAATGATGAAACTTATACTCCTAGAAAAACAAGAGCAAGAAAAACTCAAAGGTTGAACAAGAGAGGAAATTATAAAGATCCAAGCAGAAATCATGGCAATGGAAACTAAGAAAATGATACAAAAAATAAATGGAACAAAGAGCTGGTTTTTTGAAACAATAAATAAAATTGACAAACCCTTAGCTAATCTTATCAAAAAAAAGGAAAGAAAAGGCTCAGATCCATGCAATCAGGAATGAAACAGGCGAAGTCACAACAGATTCAAAAGAAATCCAGAAGATCATTAATACCTACTTTGAGAATCTGTACTCCAATAAAATGGAAAACACAGAAGAAATGGACAGATTTTTAGATACATATGAATTACTAAAGTTGAACAAAGAAGATAAAAATATTTTAAAAACCCCAATTACAGTCAGTGAAATTGAAAATGTAATTAAAAATTTATCAACAAAGAAAAGCCCAGACCCTGATGGATTCACTACTGAATTTTACAAGACATTTAGAGAACTACTGCCATTACTCTTCAAACTTTTCAATGAAATTGAAAGGGAAGCTATACTTCCAAATGCATTCCTGAAAGCAAGTATCACTTTGATTCCCAAACCAGGGAAAGATACAACTAAAAAGGAGAACTACAGACCAATCTCCTTAATGGATATAGATGCAAAAATCCTTAATAAGATACTAGCAAACAGAATACAGAGGATTATCAAGAAGATCATCCATCCTGACCAAGTTGGATTTATTCCAGAGATGCAAGGGTGGTTCAACATATGATAGTCAATAAATGTAATACATTATATTAACAAAGTCAAGGGAAAAAAACCTATGATCCTCTCAATAGATGCAGAAAAAGCATTTGATAAAATTCAACACCCATTCATGATAAAAACCCTGCAAAAAATTGAAATAGATGGTCTATACCTCAATTTAATAAAGGCTATCTATGAAAAACCAACAGCCAACATCATATTAAATGGCCAAAAACTGAAAACCTTCATGTTAAAATCAGGAATAAGACAAGGGTGCCCACTATCACCACTCCTCTTTGATGTAGTTCTGGAAACATTAGCCACAGCAATTAGACAAGAGAAAGAAATTAAAGCAATAAAGATAGGAAAGGGAGAAGTTAAACTGTCTTTCTTTGCTGATGATATGATACTCTACATTGAAGATCCAAAAGACTTCTAGACTTAATTGACAAATTCAGTAGAGTATCTGGATACAAGGGTTACAAGGGGAACACCGAAAAATCAAGAGCCTTCTTATACACAAATAACAGACTCACTGAGAGAGAAATAAGGGAAAAAATTCCTTTTATAATAAAAATGAAGTATCTAGGAATCAATCTAACAAAAGAAGCAAAAGACCTCTACACTGAAAACTACAGCACTCTGAAAAAAGAAATTGAAGAGAATATAAAAAAATGGAAAGATATCCCCTGCTCCTGTGTAGGAAGAATCAAAATAGTGAAAATGGCCATACTACCAAAACTGCTTTATACATTCAATGCAATGACAATTGAAATTCCAATACTATATTTCACAGAACTAGAAAAAAGAATCCAAAAATTAATTTGGAACCATAAGAGACCTAAAATAGCAAAAGCCATCTTGGGCAACAGACACAGAGCACTGGGTATAACAATCCCCAATTTGAAACTATACTACAAAGCCACTGTGATAAAAATAGCATTCAACTGGCAAAGAAACAGACCTGAGGATCAGTGGAACATATTGGAGGACACAAAAACAACTCCAGATGTACTCAGCTACCTCATCTTTGACAAAGGAGCTGACCATCCTCAGTGGAGGAAAGATAGAATCTTTAATAAATGGTATTGGAAAAACTGGATTTTAACCTGCCACAGATTAAAACTGGACCGTTATCTTTCACCATGCACTAAATTAAAATCCAAGTAGATTAAAGATCTAAATATTAAAACACAAACATTAAACTTGCTGGAAGGTAACTTAGGCTTAACTCTGGAAGACATTGGCATAGGAAAAGACATTATTAACAAATCCTCAGTAGCAAGGGAATTAGCAGATAGAATAAACAACTGGGATCTCATCTTATTAAAAAGCTTCTGTACTTCAAAAGAAACCATCAAGAGAACTAAGAGACAACCTACAATGTGGGAAAAAATTTTTACCAGCTGTTCCTTGGACAATGGACTGTTATCAAGAATATATAAAGAACTCAAAACAATCAGTACTCCCAAATATAAAGACCCCATTCAAAAATGGGCATCCGAAATGAACAGACATTTCTCAGACAAAGAAGTAAAAGCAGCAAGTAAATATATGAAAAAATGTTCCACATCACTGGTCATTCGAGTGATGCAGATGAAAACAACGCTGAGATTCCACCTCACCCCACAAAGAATGGCTGCTATCAAAAAATCACGCAATAACAAATGTTGGTGGGGTTGTGGGGAGAAAGGAACCCTTCTCCATTGCTGGTGGGAGTGCAGACTGGTGCAACCACTATGGAAATCATTATGGAGATACCTCAAAGAGCTTGGACTGGAGATTCCATTTGACCCAGCCATCCCTCTGCTGGGTATCTTTCCAAAAGAAGTAAAAGAATAATATCACAGAGAAGTATGCACACCCATGTTTATATCCGCACAGTTTGTAATAGCTAAATCTTGGAAACAGCCCATTTGCCCATCAGTTGGAAACTGGATAAAGAAGAGATAGATTCATTCATAGGAAAATGGATACATATTAAAGATATACTCCTAAGTGAAATAAATAAGGCACACATGTGTATATACCAAATAGTTTCTCTGGTGTGAATAATCTGCAATAATACCAAGATCCTAATAAGAATATTGACATTGAGAAATGGGAAGAAAGGAGCTAAAGGTGTAGGGAAGGTGTGATGGGCAGGGGAAGGGCAAAAAGGAAAAGAAATAAATGTGTGATAATGAAAAGATGGAAATAATGTGGTTGTAGATGGGGAGGGAAGGATGGGGTGAAGGGAGGGCAGGGGTAAGGGCAAAAAATGAGAACCAAGACTTGTCATGTAGATGTTCAAGATCCCAACAATGAATGTAACTGTACTGTATCCCTAAAATGTACCAATAAACTCAAGTAAAATTGAAAAAAAAAGCATTTTATTATCTTGAGCCAGATGTTTTCTTGTGGGAAATTGACAACTTCTGGATGACTGCTAAAGATAAGGGCCTGCACAAACTCATATAGGAAAGAAGGATACAGTAAGATGAACAAATGGTCCAGACACCTTGAGATTCCTCACAGGCTACCTAATGGATGTTAAAGACATGCCAGAAAAACTGAGGGCAGTGTTGTTCAGAGAAGCTATTCAGAATCAGCTCAAATGATGGCTTCAAGGAGAGAGAGGGAATGATAACATTTGCATGTGGCTCAGAGGTAACAATGGGGTTTGAAGGATTCTGTGTCATAAAAGACCTTGGTATTTTCAGAGAGAGAGAGAGCCCTTTTAAGAAATGGTGAGGGAAGACACAGAATATATAGGGTTAAAAATTTAGTGGCAGGTGAGAAAACCAAAGCATCAAACATTATGGAAAAGACAGAAGATAATTTACAGGATCCAGGTCACAAATGGTTTTATTGGCTTTAGGTAAGACGAGTGATAGCTCCCATGTTGTGTGCTCAGAAGCGGCTTTGTGCAGGTGAAGGTAGATTTACAGGCCTGTTAGCTGGACAAAGAGGAAATTACTGTCTATTGATCTTAGTTGCCACAGGAAAAAGAGAACAATTTCTCCTTCTGAGAGCAAAGAGTGTGATGTTTCGAAGTGGGAGGAGAGTTCTAGTTCAGGAGAGACTGAAAAAAAGTTTTTACTACTCACAGAGAATTTGAAAGTAGTGGACAACAGATTCACAGGAAGGGGAAGATTCATGGAGTGAGTGCAGTGCAGAGTTGAAAGCCCATTTCTTGAATTAAGACATATTCATCCATCTTCACTGCCACTAATCTAACCCAATCTACCTGAACTATAGCAACTGCAGAGCTGTTCTCCTTGTATATTCCTTACTAATTTGTTTTATTCAGCACAGATAGTAAAATATGTGCAAAACACAAATCCAAGATGTTACCATTGTAAAACACTTGTCAGTTTTATATTAAGATCAAGACCAAAGATCTCTAATACAGACAGCACAATTATAAAATATATTATCCAGACCAGGATACTTTTCATTTAAATGCGGAGTGCCATCAACAATTATACTGGAAAGGCTGTGTAAAACAGTACCTCCCTGAGAAAAAACTTAGGCTAATTATAACCTATATGATTACAAATTGCTTGTATTAACATCTCCAGTCTTTTTCACATAATTGTATCCTAAAGTTTCTCCTATCTGAACAAGTCTTTGGGTTTTCTGCAGTGCTAACCTCCTCCCACTATGAGCTTCTGCATTTGTGATTCTCTTCCTGTGAAACTTGCCTCTGCCCTTATCCCTTGCTGTAAAAATATATTACACCTGTAGTTTTTAAAAACAAATCTTTATAATGTGTAACAGTTTCACTGAAGGAACAGTGCAGTTGGCTGGTTACTTGTCAGGCCTTGGACCAGCAAGTCACAGTATTTTACCAATAGAAAGGCAGGTGTTCATTATCATATAAGTATCACCAAAACTCTCTCATATTTTGCTAATCGACAGTAGAGATGGTCAAAGCCCATGATATAGTCTGGGATTGGAGAAACGAGAACCGATGTTTGTGAGGTAGTAAATATCACAATGGTTATTTAGCAGAATTTCTTATAAGTATGATGGACACATTCTTCTGTTAGAGAGAGAGTGGTACACTCATCTAGTTAAATCACAGTGCAAGTTATCTTTCATGCTTTTGTTTCCTCATGGTATGTGTCCAGAAAATTCTAAGATTTTCAAAGTGATTATTAATGACACTGAAGCCAAAGGTACTCATGATCTTTGAATGGAAGGCATCATTTTCTGAGACAGAAAAAATAGAGGATTTCTTTTTTTTTTAACCTTTTTAAAATTCTTTTTATTGAGTTTATTGGTACAATCTAGGTATACAATAGAGTTACATTCATTATTGGGATCCTGTGCCTTTACATGATAGATCTTGATTCTCATTTTTTCCCCTTGTCCCTGCCCTCCCTTCACCCCCTCCTCCCCTCCCAATTTAGAAATACTTTATTTCCATTTTTTCAATTTCTCATATTTTTTTCTTCTCCCATATTACCTTTCCCCCACCCTTCCCCTACACCTTTAGACTTTTACTTCCTATTTCACATTATTAATTATCTCATTAGGATGTTATGTATTATTATAGTTTTTATAAATTGAAACTATGTAACTTTTATAATATCTGATATGAAGTTCAATTAATTATGAAGGGTCTTATTTCATTATGACCCTCACAGCCAGAGCTTACATATGAAAATGATTAAGGAAAATGACATTTGTTTTCAGAAATCATGAATTTTTTTATAAGATCATAGCCAAAGTAAACTGAGCATTTATTCTCCTCTAGTCAGTATTGCTTTCACCAGAATTGAAAAGGAAATACTCCTGTCATCTCGTCTGTGAGAAAATAGTGCCAATCACTTTGTTGTGATTTTTAAAATGTTAATGATGGGCTTCAGATGTCTTGTTTCTAGCCAATAAAATAATATGGAAGTGATGAGGTGTAACTTTTAAAAATACTTCTCGTGTTCAGAATCTCTGGACCAAAGTTTTTACAGATATAAGGCATGAATTATTTCTTCAGTAATAAAAAAGTTCATTTTTGTATTTTTCATTTCAAAATACATTTAATTTGTTTATTCATTTTATAGTACTGCAGAAGGAATACGAGACCTCCTCAATGAGCTACAAACCCAGCCCTTCTAAAAATTATTTGTTTTCAGACAGGGTCTCACTAATTTGCTAAGTGCTGATGCTGGGCCCACACTTGCTGTCCTGCTGCGTGAGCCTCCCAGAGAGCTGGGACTACAGTAGCTGTGCACCAACACACCCACATTAAAATTTCTTTCTTGTTTTTTTTTTTAAATTTCAGTGCACAGATTTTTAAACTTTTATTTTATTAGTACATGTTTGTACTAGATGAAGTTTACTTTCATCTTAAGTAGGCACATGTACACAACATGTCTTAGGTTTTAAAATGTTATTTTATGTAAAAATCCATAGTCAAGTAAGAGAATAATAGTAGTTATTATACTGTCTTTTTTAATCCCCACATCCTCCCTACCTACCTCCACCCTCTGACTCTAAATCCTCTTTCCTTTCTTTTCACTATTATTATCATTATGAGTTCAGGTTTATGATACATAATGTTTACATTCACTGTATTTGATACATGTACATGACACACCTTAAATCTTTTTAATCACTCCTTTCCCTCTCCCCTCACCATAGGTCTCTTGAATCCCTTCCCATCTGGAAAATATCTATCTCTCTGTTTCCTTCTCTCAACCCTTTATTTTGTTCTTTATTTGTACTTTGCTTACTGAAATGAGATACCATATAGTATTTATGTTTGTGTGTCTGATTTATTTCACTTCACATTATATCTTCCAGGCCTATCTATTTTCCTCCAAATTTATCTTTCTTTATAGTTACATGATATTCCATTATATATACCACACTTGCTTTATTTTTTCATCTGTTGATGGACATACAGTCTGCTTCCAGAATTTAGCTATTATGAATTTTGCTGCTATACACAATGGTACACAAGTATTACTGTAGAAAGAAAATGCCCCAAATTTATTTGTTAAACTACTAAACCACACACACACACACACACAGTATACAACATGGCATTTTGAAGTATGCTGATATTGTGTAATAGCTAAATGTGGCTTATTAACATATGTATTACCTTACATAGTTATGGTTTTAGTTGTGAGGGCAATTTACCTCTACCAGCTTAGTATTTTCAAGAATGCAATATATTATTAACTATAGTCACCAAATTGTACATTGATTCTTAACTTTATTCCCCTAAAATTCTGAATCTTATGACAACAATTTCTCTCCCTGAAGCCATCTAAGCCTCTGGTAACTACCATTCTACTTTCTACTTTTATGAGATCAACTTAATGTGGAAGACATGATGTGAAATAGGATAAGCATGTCATGGAAAGACAAATGCCACATGATCTCACATATATGAGGACTCTAAAACCGATGGGGTGATGAGGCAATACAAAGAAAATGACTTCTTCTCTGTCTCTCTCTTTCTTCTCTGCCCACTTCATTGCTAATTCTGGAGACCTCAGTTACTCTGCTGTGAGAAAATTCCTGCCTCAAAGGGAGAAATTTTTGTGAAAAAGTACAGCTTTGTCCAGACAGTCAGTGAGACACTAAAGTGTCATACCCATGTCCATTGTATGAGCCTTCTAGAAAGCTGACATTTTGGCCCTATTCAAGTCCTTAGAAATGTACAACCCTAGCAAACTCTAATAGTGTTTAAAAAATATTGTCTTGAGCACTTTTGAGATCTAGCTCTAGGTCAGTCACTTCCTCGTTTTGAGCAACTTATTCACATCCAAACTGTCTTCTTTATCAAGCTCTTAAATGCTTGACCCACAATACACCCACTGCAATCACCCTCAGCAAGTACCAGAAAACTACAGACATCCCTTTTGGCCCAGCAAAATGGTAAATGGTTAATTATCTCATTCTAAAACTTTTATCAGAAACTTAATAGAAATGAAAACTCTCTTGCTTGATCAAATTTCTGATTCAAAAAGGAACTCTGATGGACACAGGTATTCAAAATTTTCAAAGGATCCTGAAAGAATTTTGGTACAAAGAGACCCTAGAAAATTCTTGAAGAAAACTACTCTCATTTAAATAACATATAGAAGGGCTATTCTTTCAAAATAAATAAATTAAAAAATATAGACTACTGTAGTTATTTTATGATCTACATTTTCATACACTAAGAATAAAATCTAAAATAAGCATCATTGAGCAAGGAATGCGAGATTTGGAAGGTGGCTCTGAGATCTGCTCTCCTTCCAGCCTGCTTGGGCCCATTCTCTAAGAGCGTGTAGCCGCACCCTACCCTGCCTGCACATCATCAGTTGCAGCACCCCTGAAAGACCCACCCACACCTCACTCCCCCACCTCACCCCCTCCCCTGTTCTCAGACCTCCTGATTGGGCCAGTCTTTGGACCCACTCAGTAGAGGCATAGGAGGTCATAAAGGGTATTTTTCTGAGCTCCCAACTTTAAACATCTTTAAAGAAAGGGCAGGGGGCTGTAATCAAACTGTGTAGAGTTCAACCATGCAGGTCTGGGAACTCAATCTGGGCCTTGCACCCTAAGGTCAGTCTAAGTTGTGGGGATCTGCCATTGGCTAGCTGAGATCAGGGGACTTGGTTCTGCAGATGGCTGTGCATGTGGTATATTATGACAGCAGAGATATAGTCTGGAAGAGGCCCTTCAAATTCATTGTTTTTCTTTCTTTACCTCATTCCACTCTGCAAATTCTCTCTTTTTTCTGCCTTCATTCTCCAACTAAGTCTCTTGTTCCACCATATTATCCCTCATCTCCCATTCTGTTCCTGCTCCTGCCCTAACTCAGACTTCTTATTTTATCATTTTTTCTTTTTTCTTTATGTTCTTTTCTTCTGTCATTTTACCTTACTCATGGGTCAATAGTTTCAAGGGAAAGTGAGCCCATATTGCTGTTAAGGGAATGTATTCTTGACCTTATTCTTGCACTCTGTCTATCCCTTTTGAATTTAATAGTTTCCTAAAGATTGTGTGGTCATCCTATGTCCTCTGGCTTCACTTGAAACCATCTCCAATTCTTTCACTTATCTACTCTCTCATCCTAACTCATTCTAAGCCCCCATACTAAAGGGTAAAGATGCTATATTAAAAAGTGTGTTCACTGCAAACATATTTTGTGCTGCTTCTTGATTTTTATTTAATTCACGTGTTTTAAAGGTGATAGATTAATGACTACCACAAGTGGTCAATTTGCAAGTTGTGCTTGGTTCTATTGTGCTGCTGATTGTATCAATTGGGATAAAGGATTGTGATTGATTTAATGAGTTGTTTTCTCCAATATTATGAAAATGAGAATGTCTATGAGTCATTAGAGACTCAAAATCTAAAGAGCAACTATATCAGGAAGATTTAAGTAATAACCCAGAAATTAAACCAAGGACAACCCAACAACAAAAATAAAAATGAGAAAACACTTCAGCAAGACACAAAGACAGACTTCCAGTTCACCAATGTCAAACAGTGGGGCAAATGAGGATGAAACCAGCAGGACACCCTGAACCCACAGCACAGGAAGTAACAAAACAGATCAATCAGGCTCTAGAAAAATTCAAAACAGAAATCATTTCCCAGATAACCATAGAGATGGTGAGAAAAATGGAAGTCACAATTTGACACTCTAGAATGGAAACTGAAAAAAAAAGATGAGCTCAGGATCATGATAGAAGCCATGAAGGCCCAGCATAAGAAAGAAATGGAAACAATAAATGCCCAACAGAGGAAATAAATGCAATCCATAAAACAAATTCAAACAGATATCCAGGAGATTAAAAACACTATTGAAAGTATACCACAACAGAATAAAAGAATGCAAAGATAGAATCTCAGATATAGAAGATAGGATTGCAGTCAGTGACTGTAAAAAGAGAGGTTTCTTACAAATAATAAGGGATCATGAGAAATTGATCCAACAACTCCTAGATGATTCAAAGAATAGCATAAGACTGATAGGAATCCATGAAGTAGCAGGATAAAATACAAATGACTTAAAAATGCTGTTCACAGAATTAATGACAGAAAACTTCCCAAACAGAGAGGAAGAATTAGACATACAGATAAGTGAGGCATATGGAACTCCAAATAGCCATGGTCAAAAAAAATCTATACCTAGACATATAATAATAAAAATCCCAGAAACCCAACAGAAGAATAAAATACTACAAGCAGAAAGAAAAAAAGAAACAAATCACATGCAAAGGAAAGCCCATCAGAATCACAGCAGACTTTTCAACACAAACGCTTAGGTCAAGAAGAGCCTGTAGTGAAGTATTTCAAGTCCTAAAAGAAAACAACCTCCAACCAGACTGATGTATCCTGCAAAACTCTCTTTCAAAATGGATGGGAAAATAAGGCACTTCCATGACAAAGAACACCTGAGAAATTCATGATCACCAAACCAGCACTACAAGGAATTCTAAACAATATCCTAGAAAAAAGACAATGAAGGTCACAACACCATGAGGCCCAACAGACTAAATCAAATAGGCAAGGTAAGAAACTAAAAGGGGAAGGCATAAAAGTAAAAAGAGTCAACAAAAGGGCAATAACATGACAATAATGTCAGTACATATCAGTTATAACCATCTATGTCAATGGCCTCAATTCACCAATCAAGAGAAATAGACTGGCAGAATGGATTAAGAAGCAAAATCCAACAATATGTTGTATACAAGAAACACACCTAGTGCAAAAAGAAGCCCATAGACTGAACGTGAAAGGATGGAAAATAATGCTCCATGCCACAGGAGCCCAGAAAAAAGCAGGGATAGCAATTTTATTTGCAGACAAAGCAAATTTCAAACCAAAACTCATTAAGAGAAACAAAGAAGGCCTCTACATCCTTGTAAAGGGAACAATTCAAGAGGAAGAGATGACTATCATAAACATATATGCACCAAATAATAATACCCCCAACTATGTAAAATAAATATTATGAAACATGAAAAACCAAATAATCACTAATACAATTGTAGTGGGGGATCTAAATACCCCATTTTCATAAATAGACAGATCATATAAGGCAAAAAATAAACAATGAAATACTAGAACTGAACCAATCTTTGAATGCATAGACTTACTAGATGTATATAGAGTGTTCCACCCCACAAAATGAGAATATACATTCTTTTTGGCTGCATGTGGGTCATTCTTCAAGATAGATCACATACTAGCTCACATAACAGGTTTGAATAAATTCAAAAGAATCGAAGTTATTCCTTGTATATTATCAGATCATAGTGCAATCAAGTTGCAGATCAATAGCACAAGAAACCGTAGGAACTTCACGAACACATGGAAATTCCACAACACTCTCCTGAACAATCGATGGATCACAGAGGAAATTAAAAAAGAAATCAGACAGTTTTTACAAATAAATGAAAATGCCAGTACAACATACAGGAATATATGGCACACAAAGAAAGCAGTTCTATGTGGAGAATTCATAACACTAAATGCCCACACTAGGAAAACAGAGGAAGCTCAAATAAACAACCTAATGATGAATCTTAGACTACTAGAAAAACAAGAGCAAGAAAAACCTAAAATTTGAACAAAAGAAGAAATTATAAAGATTAGAGCAGAAATCAATGCAATGGAAACTATGAAAATGACACAAAAATAAATGAATTAAATAGTTGGTTCTTTGAAAGAATAAATGAAATTGATAAATGCTTAGATAACCTTATCAAAAAGGGAAAAAAAAAGGCTCAGATCCATGCAATTAGGAATGAAAAAGGTAAAGTCACAACAGATCCAACAGAAATCCAGAGGATAGTTAATACCTACTTTGAGAACCTGTACTCTAACAAAATGGAAAACACAGAAGAAATGGACAGATTACCCAAGGTGAACAAAGAAGATAAAAACATTTTAAACACCCCAATTACAATCAGTGAAATTGAAAATGTAATTAAAAATTTACCAAGAAAGAAAAGCCCATGTCCTGATGGATTCACTGCTAAATTTTACAAGACATTTATTTTTTTTCTGATTTATTTATTTATTTATTTATTTAATTATTTATTTGGTACTGGGGATTGAACTAGGGTCCTTGTGCTTGCAAAGCAGACCACCAAACCACTGAGCTAAATCCCCAGCCCATTTATAAGACATTTAAAGAAGAACTACTGCCATTACTCTTCAAACTTTTCAATGAAATTGAAAGGGAAGCAATACTTTCAAATTCAATCCTGGAAGCAAGTACCACTGTGATTACCAAACCAGAGAAAGACACAACTTAAAAAGAGAACTACAGGCCAATCTCCTTAATGAATATCAATGCAAAAATCCTTAATAAGATACTAGCAAACAGAATAGAGTGGATCATCAAGAAGATCATACTTTCTGACCAAGTCAGATTTATTCCAGGGATACAAGGATGGATCAACATACATAAGTCAATAAATGTAATACACAGAGTAAAGGACAAAAACTATATGATAAATGCAGAAAAACATTTGACAAAATTAAATTCATGATAAAAACCCTGCAAAAAATTGGAATAGGTAGTCTATATCTCAACTTAATAAAAGCTATCTATGAAAAGCCAACAGTCTTAATTGACAATTATAGCAGAGTAGCCGGATACAAGGTCAACACCCCAAAACCAATAGCCTTCTTGAACACAAATAACAGACTCACTTGAGTGAGAAATTGGGGAAACAATTCCTTTCACAATAGCATACAAAAAAAAATGAAGTGTCTAGGAATCAATTTAATGAAAGAAGCAAAAGATCTCTACACTGAAAACTACAGCACTCTGAAAAATGAAATCAAAGAGGATATAAGAAACAGAAAGATATCCCCTGCTCCTGGGTAGCAAGAATCAACATAGTGAAAATGGCCATACTACCAAAACTGCTCTACAGATTCAATGCAATGCTGATTGAAACTCCAACACTATATTTCACAGAACTAGAAAAAAGAATCCAAAAATTCATTTGGAACCATACAAAACCTAGAATAGCAAAAGTCATCCTAGGCAACAGACACATGACAGCAAGTATAAAAATTCCCAATTTGAAACTATACTACAAAGCCAATGTGATAAAAACAGCATGGTACTGGCAAAGAAACAGACCTGAGGATCAGTGGAACAGATTGGCGGACACAAAAGCAACTACAGATGTACTCAGCTATGTCATCTTTGACAAAGGAGCGGACCATCCCCACTGGAGGAAGGATGGCCTCTTTACTAAATGGTATTGGAAAAACTGGATCTCAGCCTGCCAAAGGTTAAAACTAGATCCTCATCTTTCACCATGCACTAAATTAAAATTCAAGTGAATTAAAGATCTAAATATTAAAACAGAAACACTAAACTTGCTGGAAGATAAGTTAGGTGGAACTCTTATTGACATTGGCATAGGAAAAGATTTTATGAACAAATCCTCAGTAGCATGGGAACTAGCAAAAAGAAGCAACAACTGGGATCTCATCTCATTAAAATCTTCTGCACTGCAAAAGAAACCATTAATAGAACTAAGACACAACCTACAACATGGGAAAAAAATTTTACCAGCTGCTCCTCAGACAAAGGGCTCTTATCTAGAATATATAAAGAACTCAAAACAATCAGCCCCTCCAAATATAAAGACCCAATTCTACAATGGGCATCTGAAATGTGCAGACATTTCTCAGACAAAGAAGTAAAAGCAGCAAGTAAATATATGAAAAAATGTTCCACATCGCTTGTCATTAAAGAGATGCAGATCAAAACAACACTGAGATTCCACCTCACCTCATAAAGAATGGCTGCTGTCAAGAAATCACACAATAACAAATATTGGCAGAGCTGTGGGGAGAAAGGAAACCTTCTCCATTTTTCTTGTGAGTGAAGGTTGGTGCAACCACTATGAAAATCAATATGGAGATACCTCAAAGAGCTGGGACTAGAGGTTTCATTTGACCCAGCCATCCCTCTGCTGGGTATCTTTCCAGAAGAATTAAAAGAATCATACCATAGTGATATATGCACACCCATGTTTTTGTATTGTTTTGTTTTTGGTTTTTTTTTTTTTTGGTACCGGGGATTGAACTCGGGTCTTTGCGCTTCCAAGGCAGGCCACCAAACAGCTGAGCTAAATCCCTGGCCCGCACACCCATGTTTATAGTGGCAGAGTTTGTAATAGCTAAAACCTGGAAACAGCCCATTTGCCCATCAGTTGGAGACTGGATAAAGAAGATGTGTTTTTTCTATAAAATGGTATACTGCTCAGCCTTAAAGAATGAGAAATTAGACTCATTCATAGGAAAATGGATACATATTGAGGATATACTCCTAACTGAACAAAGTAAGTCAAACATGTGTAAATACTGAATAATTTCTCTGGTGTAAATAAATTGTAATAGTATATAAGATCCTAATGTGACAACTGACAATGTGAAATGGGAAGAAAAGGGCTAAAGGCATAGGGAAAGTGGGAAAGGTAGGAGAAAGGTAATAAGAGAAAAAATATGAGAAAAATGAAAAAATGGAAATAAAGTGTTTGTAAATGGGGAGAGGATGAGGGGGTTCAGGGAGGGCAGGGACAAGGGGAAAAAATGAGAACCAAAACCACCTGTCATGTAAAGGTACAGGATCTCAACAATGAATGTAACTGTAATGTATACCTAAAATTTACCAATAAACTCAATAAAAGAAAGAAAAAAGTGTGCATCACTGAATGTAAAAGCAAATAGCATCACCAACAGTGCCACGGCAAGGCTGCAGATGGCCAGTACAGAGACCTTCTGGTCCCCAGTATCCTTGTGTCCTCAGAATGGCCAAATCCATTTGCTTCATCAGACCACAGATACTTCCCTGCTAAAATGAGAAAACTGCACTAGATGTTTCCTTAAATATTTCCATCTTTAAAATGAGACAAATTCAGAAAGCAAGTTGCTAGACACCAACAAACTATTTTTGTCACATTATCTTCAGATGTGATGTTCCTCTTCTTCAGTTTTTTAGTATAGAAAATTCGGTTGATGGTACATCATTCACCCAATTGTTAAAGATTAAATAAGTCAAAATATGTAAACTTACTTGCAAATTTTAAGGTTGTCCTTGAAACGCCCTAGAGCTCTGTATGAAGAAATTTGCCTGGCTCTTATTTAAATTGAGTCCTACTAACCTTATGTAGTTAGTAATATAACATCACTTTACGTATCAATACATTTATATAGTTTAAAATAATTTAACTGACCACTGTTTTGTAATATTTTATATAGAGTCCCAGGGTTCAGATTCAAACTCAGAACCATCCCACTCCAAAATCCAGGTGTGAAACCAGCAACAAAAAATAAATAAATAAATAAATAATAGGGTGCAGAAACAAGCCTGGGATGATACAGAGCAGGTGAGTGAGAGTAATATTGTCACTGAAGCACAGAAGAGAAAGACTCTTCCTGCCTGTACTCTAGTATTTTCTACAATTCTCTGCTGAGAATTACCGCTTGATATACCTGCTAATAATATTAAATTCTAGATTGCACCCCAGATCACCCCTAATCTGCATTCCAGCACAGAGTATTACTGGGAGCCTTTAGTAAGTTTTATCGTCAAGAATTTTTGTGAACTATGGTTCTATTTGCCTTTCTATTTATTTTTAAAATCTTTGCCACTGAACCACTGAGCTAAATCCCCGGCTCAGTTTTGCTTTTTATATTTAACCAAATCCTATGATAAACATCTCTGGCCCATGGTGAGGTGTATGCCAAAAGCATGGTCTTGTTTTTTCACACTCAGACTTCTCATTGCCCTGCTTTTCAGCCAGCTACTGAGAAAAGGCTTAGTATCATCCCTGACCGCTCCTAGATAAAAAGCTGAACTACTCCACTGAATTCCCTGCTTGTCTATAAGAAGTCTCTGAGTTATGCTGGAAAGTCTGGAATCAGGTCACCAAGAACAGTTCTAGGATTCCTCTCTGCAGTTTTCAGCCAACTTGCTTTGCTCCTGACCTGACTCCAGATATTAGAATGCGTGCAGCTCTGAAAATAAAGAAAGAAAGAAAAAGAAACAGAAAATAACCTAGAGATTTCTTACAACGGTTTTATCTATTTTTCCAGCTCCTGAGTCACTACTAATTTTTGTCCTCATCAATTTAAATGTACTTTGGAAAATAATGAGCCACAAGATATAGATAATCCTTCAAAGCCATTTAAATCTGATGAAATAATGATTAAAATATGAGAAAATGAAGTCATAATTCATGCCTTTTCTATCCACAAGATTATAAGCTCCATTTGGCTAGACTTTTTTTCCATTGAGATTTCTCAGAAACTGGGAGAGTACATTACTGAACTCTCAGTGAATATCCACTGAAAAAATTAAAGAAGTAAAATTTAATGTGTGTCTGTAGATATAAATAAGATTACTTGAATATATCATCAGTCTTTCAAGGTTCCAGATTAAGAGGGTTTTAGTAAAAGATAACTAAAGTAGATGGCACTTTTCTGCATTAAAATAGGCATGTTAATACTGGGGGCAGACTTGGGGTAACAGGAGAAATCTTGAAATATATTTCCCTGCATTCAGATTCTTAGTAA
Source organism: Fukomys damarensis (assembly GCF_012274545.1). Lineage (NCBI taxonomy): Eukaryota > Metazoa > Chordata > Mammalia > Rodentia > Bathyergidae > Fukomys > Fukomys damarensis. The sequence goes on from NW_022900942.1 coordinate 18,487,000, forward strand.
AAGTCAGAAACTTGCTGTTTGTGATCTGAGGCTATCACATTGATATATTTTAATTGGTCATTGAAAGGTTTTTCAAAAAAATTTTAGATCCTTCAAAACAATAAGATAATTTTCCTTTCTTTACAAACAAAATTTTGTATTTTGGATTTTCCTTGGAGTAAATATCATTAGGTAATGCACCAGAATCATTGTCAATGTTGTAATAGTTCCTTACTAAGTCTCTGTGGGTCCATGATTCATGCTTCCGTATTAATATGATATCATCATTCTCTCCCCTTGGCTCTTCTCTGTTGCAGTGTTATCTGCAGGAAAGAAAATAATCTGCAGCTATGCTATTAATACTATATGTCATTAACCACAAATGGTTACTGAACACAAGAAATGTGGATAGCTCCACTAAAGAGCTGAATTATATTTTTTAAGAATATTGATTAAATTTTAATCAGCGTGGTTAATGGCTAATATTTTGGAAGCATGGCTCTATAACTTTGCTCAAGCAATGGTCTTGTTCCCATCAACCATAACAAGCTCTGTTCTCTGGATGTGAAACTAACTTGAGCTCTAGAGTAAGTTGGAATAGTTTTTTAAAAACTTTGGCCAACAGGGTTATATGTAGTTATCACATAAACTATGGTGTTCTGAAGTATTTATACACTGTGGATTGCTTAAGCCTACCTAAGTAACATTCCTAATTTACCATAGTCTTCATTCTTGTGGTGAAATCAGTATGTCTGCACTTCAGTGTTCATTACAGCACTATTAAAAGAGGACAAGATCCAGGAATGACAGAAGTGTCCATCAGCGGATATTTGGGTTAGGAAAATGTGATGTGTATGTGCGAAGGAAAATTATTCAGCCACGGAAAGAATGGAATTCTTTCATCCACAGCATGTGGATGAAACTGAAAAGCATCAGACTAAGTGAAACAAGTGAGGCACAGAAAGACTAAGATTGCATTACCTCACTGATATGTGGAGTCTAAAAAAGTTGAACTTGCAGAAATAAGAGAATAAAATGGTAATTACCAGAGATGGGGTGTTTAGGGTGGGTGGTTTGAGAGATAATGGCAGCTGACATATTTTAAGAGATTCTCTCTCTAATGGTAATTTGTCAATTTCATAGGATAATAATTACATTTTAAAATATGATTTTTTCCTCTTTTTTCCCCCACTATACCTTTATATTTATAAGGTAGGACCTTAGACATCACACTTTGTGTTTTGCACAAACAAATCTACATGATTCTTTTTTTTTTTTGGTACCGGGGATCGAACTCAGGACCTTACGTTTGCAAGGCAGGCACTGTAACCACTGGGCTAAATCCCCAGCCCTACATGATTCTTATGATTAGGTAAATTTAATAATTTACATGAAAAAATAATGTGAAGAGAATAAGAATGAGAAGTTAGCTTGCCCTGTCTTATTTGTGGACATTTTTGAACCTATGTTCCTACCTGATCTTCTTTTTATCGTACCCTACTTCAACTTTCACTACTTTAAATATCCACAGTCATCTATGTGAATATTGCATCTGTGTGTGTCATTTTAGTGTAGATATTTTTAAGGTATGAACTAGCTCTGATCTCCTAAGATGACTAACACCTTCGGCTCAAAAATATCTGCATTGCAGCAACATTGGAGCTGCATGACCTTGCTATGGCTTCCATTTGGAATGACCCCTGAAGACTTGTCTATGGAGAGTATGATTCCAGTGCAGCAAGGTTCAGAGGTGGGAGCTAGAATGATGCCTGGATCCCAAGGAAACCAACCCCATCAACAGAAAGGCATATCTTGTCGCTGCCCCGGCCATCTCTATATTTATGTATCTCTCTCTGTTCTCACTTGTTCTCCATCGCCATGAGGTGAGGAGTTTTCCCCTGCCACATGCACTTGGCCAAGATGGTGTTTCTCCCCGCAGGTCCCAAAACAATGGAGCCAGCTGACCAGGGACTGAAACCGCTGAAAGCAAGAGTCAAAATAAGTATTTCCATCTTTAAGCTGCTTCTCTCAGGTATGATGTGGCAGACATGGAAAGCTCTGAACTACTTTTTTTCACTGTCGGAGTCATGATGAACGAGGCCCTGCTGAGACATAATCTTATCTGAGAATTAGGGCTTGGAGTTCAAAAGGGACAATTTATTTCTCTTTGAAGGTAGAATAAAGGAAATATAAATGTATGCTAGGTTTAGTCCTGTTGACGTGTCTCCCCGTGAAAAAGCAGGTATAGCTTGTACTCAAAAAAAGAGAATGAAGCAAATACTCAAAAGCAAAGGGAGAAGATTCCTCACATTATGGATATGGAGAGATGAAACATACTTCTAGCGTTCCACTAGGGAAATCTGAGGTGTATGGTAAGAGCTGGATCTGACTAAGGTCATGGTGCTGACAGGAGATTACTTTCTCAGATATGAGGCAGCTCTTTACATTCATTCTGGACCTAGTCTCTCACTGCTTTTTGCTTGTTTTGGGGGAGTTGTTTTGGGTTTTTTTTTTTTTTTGGACAACAAACTTCTCTGCTGGCTTCCCAGATCTCAATCAACTTGTTAATCAGTTTGCAGAGTATATGGAATTAGTTTGTTATTGTTATTTTTTTCTCTTTTCTGTCTTAGAAATTTACCTTTATTGATTGCTTCTATATACCAATGCATTCACTCACATATGAATAAATGATTTACAGGTAGAACAATTTAATTCATTGAAGAATAACTACTTAATATTTCTGAGTAATTTTCAGCACTTTATAGCACTTCTAATCTTAGGCTTTGTCTCCTTACCAGGCTGAGGGTGCATCTACTACCTAGCTAAATGAACTCTGAGATACATGCCCCACAGGTATAAGGGAAGGAGCAAAGAAAGGTAAATTGAAATGGTGGCTCAAAGTTTGTAAAGTTCTGTTCCACACACTGAGATTCTTAACTACAGGGCCAGGATGAATTTGTAAAATTAATGCTTTTTACAGTGACATTGACTTTCTGTTATTGGTAGCTCAAGAATTTTAATTTGTAAAGCAAAATCATAGAAAGAAATACAATAATAAAGTTGGTTGGATTAAGGAAAGCAGGGTGAAAGGATGTGCTTTCTTTAAGAGCAGAAGGGAATTTTCTCAAAACCCTAAATGTCATATCATTCCCATTATTATTTGGCACTAATTTGGTTTACTGTCACTGATTCCTGGAGACACAGCCCAGATTTTTATAAGTGGAAAAATACATGGATTTTAAAATGTCTTAAACAAATGAAGACAAATAGATCCAATCCCCACTAAATAATAGGAATCATTCACGAATAAATTATGTAAGACCTGGTATCTTAGTGCATGTCTGCTGCTATCACATAATATCACAGATTAGGTAATTTATATATGATGGTAATTTATCTCTTGCAGTTTATGGAGGTGGGTAAGACCAAGATCAAGGTGCCAGTGATTTAGTGTCTAGTAAGAACTTACTTTCTGCTTCCATGATGGTGCTTTTGCTTCAAAAATCCTCATATAGCTAAATTTAATCTCAAATGTGATGATGCTAGTAGATAGTACCCAATGGGGTCACCAGAACTTTGCCTTCATGGATGCATTAATAGTGCTTATAAAAAGGACTGGTATGCTTGGGTTCTCTCACTCTCCTGATCTCTTGTCATGTGAATACCAAGTATTCGGCAACATCCTCTGGAGTATGTAATGTTCAAGTGCTGTCTTACCATTAGAGACCATGCACCAACCTGCTGGTCCTTGAACTTGAGCCTCCTAGCCTCCAGAAGTGTGAGGAAAGACGTTTCTGTTCATCAACACGTAGTGGAGGATATTCTGCTATAAAAGCCTGAAATAGACTGAGAGAAGGACAAAAGAGACTAGGATGCTTCCTCCACCTTTTGAATAAGGGTACTACTGCCACTCATGAAGACAGAACATTCTGAATTCATCTCTTCCCCAATGTGCCTACCGCTTAATACATGATGCTCCAATGTGCAAATCATGGAAGGACTCCATGTTCAGGCCACAGCATAAATTGCATAAAGATGATTGGGAATCCCTGGGGATAAATCACAACCTTTATCTGAACAACCAACAATTTTCACATAATTAATTTCTGGGGTCCATGGACTAGGTTAGAGTTTCTCTCATACTCAGCAGTACTGACATTCTGGGCTGGAGAATTCTTTGGTAGTGGGGACAGTGCAGTCCTGTGCCTTGTGGGATGATCTATAACATATCTGGCCTGTGCTATAAATGCCAGGAGTACTGTCGCCGGATCAGACTCTGGTGTCTTCATCACTTTCTTGTTGTCATTAGGACACAACATCTGACACTTAAAACTGGAAGGAGTAGAGGTTTATTTTGGCTCAGATTTTCAGCTCATGGTCAGCTGGTTCCAAGAGGAAAAAGACAGGGGAAATACCTGGGCACAAGAAAGCTGCTCACTTCATGTCAGTGACCATGAAGCAGAGTGAAGGGAGCCAGGTGGGGAGGAAGATACAGCCTCTAGGTCACAACTCCAGCACCCAGCTTTTCCAACTCCACCCCTACCTGCTAACGTCAGCTCTGCAATTTAATTGCTTCTCTCTCTCTCTCTCTCTCTCTCTCTCTCTCTCTCTCTCTCTCTCATACTGAGAATCAAATACCAGTCCTTGCACTTGAAATGGCAGGAAGCAGAATCACTGAGCTAAATCCCCAGCCCTTAATCACCTTTTAAAAGCCCTGTCTGATGAACACATGAGGCTCTTGGGAGATATACAGATATAAACTGTAACAACTGCTGATAATCAAAATTTCTCTGGAGATTTTCAAATGTTCCCTGAAAGATAAAAGTGCTATCTATTGAGAAATGCTATTGTTAGTGGAGAGGAACAGGGAAAATAGGGTTGGGGGAGCCCCGGAAAGGCCATCTAATGATCCCTCTGCAAGTTTTTTTTTTGGTTAAAGTTTTCTTTTTTGCAGCAAAAGTGAAAGTGTATGTAAGCAGCTACAGTGACAAAAAAAAAATTCTCATTTATGAGTACAAAGGCTTAGTGCACTTGTGGGGAAACACTTTTCCTTAAAATGTGATTTTTTTTTTTTGTACCCAGGATTGAACTCAGGCCCTTAAAATGTGGTATTTTAAAAAAATTTTATAAATCCAGTTATTGTTATATTGACTCTCCTACAGCTGGATAAACAAACTCAAGAAACACTCTCAGCCACATCTTCATTAGTAACTCTGCAGGCAAAAGCCCTGTCATTTTGAGATGTTTTGTATTCAAAGCAACAGCAACAAGAGTATTTCCAGATTCTATTGCCTTCCTTAAATCTGTGGCTTTGTCTTTATTATTTCTGTGGCCTATTACTGCTGGACAATTGTGCAATAAAATTTGCAGCTTACATTTGGAGTCTGCTTCTAAACAGTCACAGCTACTATATCCTTAAACTCCTTAACATTTCTAGTGGACCAATCAAATATACATCTGGCCCTGTCAAGTGGCTCAAGAAATCTGTATCTGAACTCTCACAGTCAAAGCCTTATCAAGGGCTATGCTAAGAAAAAAGTAACACAGGCATCCCCAGATTCAAATGTTTGTTTTTTGTGCAAGTCCATGAATTTGGGATCTGGTCATGGGCAGCTGCTGAATGAATGCACAATTGGTTTTTAAATATTTTGCCTCAATTATTAAGAGTTTTCTAGAATGGCAGATCATAGACAAAGAATTCAGCCCAAGGACTTCTTATATTATCTAGCTTGCTTGCATTTTTTTATAAAACCATGTAATATTTAACTTATAAGACCCATAACTTGAATTTGCCTATCTTAGGACATATCATTTTTGCAGAAATTCTCTGTAAAATTTGGCCAGCTCTCCAGTCTTAAGTGTCACTTTAATTAAGGCACTTGAATACATAGCCTGTACAATGGTTGTGTGGTAACAAGAGACGCAACACAAGAAGAGTAAAAGACCTTGAGATTCTGTTCAGAATTCAGCAACCCACTTTTGACCTGTAAGACTTATTCTCTTCTACTGTAAAAAGCGGGGGGGATATTCACATTCAACTTTAAATGCACAGTAAAAACAAAGAGCCAGGCTCTGAAATGGTCACGGAATAATTGAAAAAGAAAAAAATAATCAAAGAAAGAGAAGGCTGGGGAAGGGAAGTAAAAGAAAGGAAAGCAAGAAAGAGGTCGGCAGGGAGGGAAAGATGTGGGGAGGGAGGAACAGAGACAAAGAAGGGGAGAGGGATGAATGGAAAGGGGGATGCTAGGAAGGAGAAAGGCTTCTGTACGGGGAGGGCTGTTCTGGAAAGCACTGCTTGTTCTAAGTTTAATGGCTGAAGATAGTGTGAAAGATATTCAAATAAAGAAAACAAATCTTCATAAGTGCTTTAAAATCACTGTGTAAAATCTCAAGTAGATTTAAGAATCTTTTACATAGAAAGAAATCCCCAGAGCAACAGACTGTGCTGTTCTTCACTTCCATTAAAGTGAGATACTGCTCCAGTATTCCGAATTTAGCAGCTGTTGGTATATGTGTCTCTTGCCACGCTCATAAAGATTTTTAATGTACAATAACATAGCGTATAGCTCATTCCTTCTATGGTTGGATGCATTATTTATAATTAACTAACTTTGTTCCAGCTTCATGTTTAGAATGAACAATAATTGGAGCTATCTGTTTTTAGGTCACAGAAAACAAGACTCTTTATTTTTAATAGTGCCATTTACCTACCACCCTTTCTGCCAGTGATTTGGATTGTTTTCAATGCACTTACATTTCACAACAGTGAGAAGATGCCTGTTCAAAATGAATTAGCCTGAAAGCTCATCTGAGAATGCTGTGAGGCAAGCTGCCCCCCTACAGCTTCAGCACAAACAAATGGAGCAGAACACAACAGGCCACGATGTCTGGACCTTGACCTGCAAAGTGAAAATGATCATATTGATGTTAAGAAATCTGAAAATGTAATGATTGGTTGGCAGCTAAAATATTTGTCTGGCAGCTATTCGTGCACTAATTCTCTCTGATCCTTCTAGTGCTTCCATCACAGGATATTTTGAATCTACACAATAAAATCACCCTATCTGCATATTTTGTTCTGAAAACTGGTCTGCATATTTGCTGTATCTATAGAAACCAATTCCTAGGTTCCTCTCTGCTGAAAATGTAGACATCTCTAGATCTAATTTCTCTTCCCCACAACTCTAGTCTCCATCAAGAAGGTGGAGGCCATGGGTCTTCCTCCATCCTGGGCCAGGTAGAGGGACAATGCAGAGGTAAGACACTGTTTCAGGAAGCCAAAGGAAGACCTTGGCTTTGGGATGAGTCCCAGTAGAGGAGATAAGACTCTATGTGGGTTCAACTGTTAAAAGTTCACTTCAAACATAGATACAGCACTTAAAAAGGGGACTGAGTTCTACTTATGAGTTGAAGGGACTTCAAATAGAGAACAAGAGTCAGTCAGCTGAAATACTAAGCATAAAATAATGTAAAGGTTGTGCTGCATTAGTGCATACTAGCTTAAGAAAATCGACAGGTATTTACAGAGGAATTTAAGCATCTAACACCAAGATGTTAAGAAATTCAATAGTCAGAAGAATTGCAACTAGCAAGTGGGTGTAATTGGGTAACAGACACTGTAAGGGAAGGAATAGAATTAGCACAGTTAAGGAAGACCAAAGCGAATTTCAGCTGGGCTATTTGGATAGGGATAGTGCCCCTATTGGGAAACAGGAAAAGCACTGAGGAAGTAAGGTCACCTTTCATCTCTATGCTAAATGCTTTGAAACTTCTGCTAGCAATGTTCTGTTTTATTTATTTTTTTAACCAGAAAATGATCTAAGCAAGGCATTCATTTTGAAATGGATACATCTGTCCATATTACCAAATATTATGGGCTAGGAGGAGACTGATGCATTACTAGCTCTCTACGGGGGATGGAAGTTTTCGTTTATGAAGCTTGATATTTCACTGTATTCTTATTACTACTGAGTTTTTATTTTGGATCGCAGTGGTGAAACATCTAGATGACCCGTGGCAAACTATCTGCTATCTATGAGACCTTTGCTTTGGGATGAGGAACCACAGGGAATCATCAGGGTTCAGACTGCCCTGGGATTTCCAAGTCCTCGATTAGCTTCACATACATGTGAGGGAAACCAAGGCACACTGTTTTCTCCTGCCTCTACGTAGGTTTCTACTAAATGTTGGATACTGTTTCATACACGTTTGTTCCATATTTTCCCGAGTTACACTGCCAGAGAAATTATTTTTAACCAGTGAAGATTAGTCTGTTTTGTTTTCCCCTGATCTTTAGTACTGTGCTCCTATATTAGATATAGGTGTTTGAATTTGGCTTGTCTGCCAGCCACACAGGCACACCACCTCCCTCCTGGATCCAAGCGCTCAGACCTTCCTTCCTCAGCCGCGCTGTTCTCCGCTAAAGTGTGATGCCAGTTGCCCGGAGCCTCCTCTCCGCCCACTCCCACAGTTGCCAACACTGGTGACCAAACCCACAACTCCCTTTATCTTCCTGCTCCCCTGGCTCCTTTGCGGTCGTCCTCGCCCTAGAACCCAAATATTTTAACGCCAGGACAGGGAGACGCTCCCCTGCTCGCGTCCTAGAACTTCCCGCTGCTCCAGGCAAAGCCGCCTGGGAGCGTGGGTTCTGCCGCAGCCCCGAATCCTGTCCGCACCTCACACCCAGGTCCGGACCCTCGGAGAGCTCCGCCCCGGCCA
>NW_022900942.1:18496174-18552120 GCF_012274545.1 Fukomys damarensis
GTACCCGGCCCCTGGCTCCATCCGCGTCTCCGGGGGGCCCAACGCACCAGAGGACCCCTTCGCGATCTGCCTGAGGTAAGTGGACGTGGCCACTTAGGGGTGTCTCGCCCCCAGACCAGAGCCACAGGTCGAGGAGCAGGGAGCGGAGGAGGAGGGCGACGTGATTTTAGGACGCGAGTTAATAAATGCAACAGGCAAGGCGGATTGGGAAACTACTAGCGTTCGTGTTTCCTACAGAGAGGAGACTTGTCCAAGACTGAAACTTGGTTAGGTTCTTCCAAACCCAAAACGGGCACCCGAGATTGTGCTCCTTAAACCTGGGTCTGAGCTCCCTCTAGTGGCTTCTTGTGAGACTGTTAAAGGAGGCTACAGGTGAGTCTGGAGTGAAACTATCATTCCTCTGCCCCACACTTGGGAATGATTTCTCCCCCTGGAAAAGCGAATGAGTCGTTCTAACACCCTGGATGCTAAAAAAATCAACAGAAATAACAACAACAACAACAAAGGTTCTTTCAGCTTTTATTCTTTTGTCCCTGAGTCCTCTGTAATCCGTATAACAAAAATGATAGCAGGACTCATTTTTACCTTAATTCCATTTTAATAAAACCATTTTAAATGACTAAAAACACAATTAAGATATAATTGTTATCTTGTTGATTGTTGCCTGAGGTTCACTGAACTAGGATCCAAATATGTACATCATGAAATAAGAAAACATTTATTTGAGCTAACTTAATTGTATGTAGTATCGGATTTTATTGTACTTATACAATTCTATTATGTGATCGTAAAATATCTAAATCGTCGGTTTAAACTCCACTCCCCCATACCTGTAGCCTCAGAGAATTGCTTTGTTTTGTTTTTCCCCCAGAAAGGAGTGTCATGAAAAGGAACAGAAAAGAGACTTCACTGTTGGTGAAAGGGGATTTTCCTTTCCTGGTTGGTGTTTTTGCTTCATGATTGGAAGAGAAGTACTTAGGTGCCGGAAGAGATACAATTGTAGTGTTACACAGATGAAGCTGGTAAAGAAGATATTAAAGTGCTTTCTATGTATTACAGTAGGCTGATGAGTAAGTAAAAGAAATGGATTTGAAATGAAGGGAAAAAATTTGATTTTGTTTTTAAATCACATTGGACTTTGAATAATTGTTAAGGATATTTTTCTCTCTAAAAATGGAAGAAGAAAATATTCACAAACTAAAAAACATAAGTTAAGAAGAAGAATTGAGTCTACTAAATCCAAGAATGCCAGTCACTCCATCACCAATGATGGTTTCCTATGTTAGGAATGACTCAATTTGAATTTTCAAGTGCTTTTTCTCCTCTTTATACCGTGTTTTGACTCCTCATTTTAAATAGATTTGTGTAAAGAAAGTAAATGCTGAATCATAGCATTTTTGACTATCTCACTGCTCCCTCCATGTTGTGGAAAATTATTATTACTTCTTGAAATTTTATCTGAATCAAAACTGTGCCAGGGACACAAATACACAGTGTAAGTTTTCTCTTTTTGGCAACAGCACTTGCTTTGAATGAGCTGGATGTCAGCTGGATTTCACAGCGCATAGTCTGTTTTATCAGACTTTTCATGTATGATTTATACTTGCCAGATAGGAAACATATTAAGCACTATGTTTGACATGTATGCCTGAAGAAAGGCTCTTCCCCATGGATCATGGCGTTAATGTTTACAGGACATTTCCTATTTTTAACATTAGTAATGTTTGGTTTCTCTACCTTAGAAGAATCCATGAGCAATTACTCTGAATGGGCAGTTTTCACAGACGATTTAGATCAGTTTAAGACGCAGAAAGTACAAGATGTCAGACCCAAACAAAAGCTGAGGCGAAGTATGCTACATCCAAGTTTATATTTCGACGCTGGAGAAATCCAAGCAATGAGGCAAAAGTCTCGCACAAGCCATTTGCACCTTTTCAGAGCTATCAGAAGTGCAGTAACAGTTATGCTGTCCAATCCAACATACTACCTACCTCCACCCAAGCATGCTGATTTTGCTGCCAAGTGGAATGAAATCTATGGTAACAATCTGCCTCCTTTAGCATTGTACTGTTTGCTGTGCCCAGAAGACAAAGTTGCCTTTGAATTTGTCTTGGAATATATGGACAGAATGGTTGGCTACAAAGACTGGCAAGTTGAGAATGCGCCAGGAGATGAGGTTCCAATTGGCCATTCCTTGACAGGTTTTGCCACTGCCTTTGACTTTTTATATAACTTATTAGATAATCATCGAAGACAAAAGTACCTTGAAAAAATATGGGTTGTTACTGAGGAAATGTATGAGTATTCCAAGGTCCGCTCGTGGGGCAAACAACTTCTTCACAATCACCAAGCTACTAATATGATAGCATTACTCACAGGGGCCTTGGTTACAGGGGTAGAAAAAGGATCAAAAGCAAATATATGGAAACAGGTTGTAGTGGATGTGATGGAAAAGACAATGTTTCTATTGAATCATGTGGTTGACGGCTCTTTGGATGAAGGTGTGGCCTATGGAAGTTACACAGCTAAATCGGTAACACAGTATGTTTTTTTGGCACAGCGCCATTTTAATATCAACAACTTGGATAACAACTGGCTAAAAATGCACTTTTGGTTCTATTATGCTACCCTTTTGCCAGGCTTCCAGAGAACTGTAGGAATAGCAGATTCCAATTATAATTGGTTTTATGGTCCAGAAAGCCAGCTGGTTTTTTTGGATAAGTTCATTTTAAGGAATGGAGCTGGAAATTGGTTAGCTCAACAAATTAGAAAGCACCGACCCAAAGATGGACCAATGGTTCCTTCCACTGCCCAAAGATGGAGTACTCTTCACACCGAATATGTCTGGTATGATCCTCAGCTCACCCCACAGCCTCCTGCTGATTACGGTACTGCTAAAATGCACATGTTTCCTAACTGGGGTGTTGTCACTTATGGGGGTGGGCTGCCAAACACACAAACCAATACTTTTGTGTCTTTCAAATCTGGGAAGCTGGGGGGAAGAGCTGTGTATGACATAGTTCACTTTCAGCCATACACCTGGATTGATGGATGGAGAAGCTTTAACCCAGGACATGAACATCCAGATCAGAACTCATTTACTTTTGCCCCCAATGGGCAAGTTTTTGTTTCTGAGGCTCTCTATGGGCCAAAGATGAGCCACCTTAACAATGTATTGGTGTTCGCTCCTTCACCTTCGAGCCAGTGCAATAAACCCTGGGAAGGTCAACTAGGAGAATGTGCACAGTGGCTCAAGTGGACTGGTGAAGAGGTTGGTGATGCAGCTGGGGAAATAATCACTGCCTCTCAACATGGAGAAATGATATTTGTGAGTGGGGAAGCCGTGTCTGCTTATTCTTCAGCAATGAAACTGAAAAGTGTGTATCGTGCTTTACTTCTCTTAAATTCTCAAACTCTGCTAGTTGTTGATCATATTGAAAGGCAAGAAACTTCCCCAGTAAATTCTGTCAGTGCCTTCTTTCATAATCTGGATATTGATTTTAAATATATCCCGTATAGGTTCATGAATAGGTATAATGGTGCCATGATGGATGTATGGGATGCACACTACAAAATGTTTTGGTTTGATCATCGTGACAACAGCCCAGTGGGTAGTATACAGGAAGCAGAGCAAGCTGCTGAATTTAAGAAGCGGTGGACTCAATTTGTTAATGTTACATTTCAGATGGATTCCACGATCACAAGAATTGCATACGTCTTTTATGGGCCATATGTCAATGTTTCCAGCTGCAGATTCATTGATAGCTCCAATTCCGGACTTCAGATTTCTCTCCATGTCAATAATACTGAACATATTATTTCCATTGTAACTGACTACTATAATCTGAATACCAGATTCAGTTACCTGGGATTTGGTGGGTTTGCCAATGTGGCTGATCAAAACAAAATAACTCGATTTGGTTTGGGCACTGAAGCAATAGTAAAGCCTGTGAAACATGATAGAGTCATCTTTCCCTTTGGATTTAAATTTAATATAGCAGTTGGATTAATTTTGTGCATTAGTTTGGTGATTTTAACTTTCCAATGGCGATTTTACCTTTCTTTTAGAAAGCTAATGCGTTGGATACTAATACTTGTCATTGCCTTATGGTTTATTGAGCTTCTGGATGTGTGGACTACTTGCACTCAGCCCATCTGTGCAAAATGGACAAAGAAAGAGGCCGAAGCTAGCAAGAAGGCTCTGTCTTCTGAAGGGCACTATTTGGATCTTCCTGATGTTGTCATTACCTCACTTCCTGGCTCAGGAGCTGAAATTCTCAAACAACTTTTTTTCAACAGTAGTGATTTTCTCTACATCAGAGTTCCTACAGCCTACATTGGTATCCCTGAAACTGAATTTGAATTTGACTCATTTGTAGATGCTTGTGAATGGAAAGCCACAGATATTCATAGTGGGCATTTCCGTTTACTCCGTGGCTGGTTGCAGTCCCTAGTACAGGATACAAAAATACATTTGCAAAATATCCATCTACATGAACCAAGTAGGGGAAAAGTGGCCCAATATTTTACAATGAACAAGGACAAAAAAAGAAAATTGAAAAGGAAAGAGTCTTTGCTAGAACAAAGAAGTAGAATGAAAAGCTCCTTTGACAGAGATGCTGAATATATTAGGGCTTTAAGGAGACACCTGATCTATTACCCCAGCGCACGGCCTGTGCTCAGTCTAAGTAGTGGTAGCTGGACATTAAAGCTTCCGTTTTTTCAGGAAGTTTTAGGAACTTCAATGAGAGCATTGTACATAGTAAGAGACCCTCGGGCATGGATTTATTCAATGCTATACAGTAGTAAACCAAGTCTTTACACTTTGAAGAATGTTCCAGAGCACTTAGCAAAATTGGTTAAAATAGAAGGAGGTAAAGGTAAATGTGGATTAAATTCAGACTATGCTTTTGAGTATGAAGCATTGCAGAAAGAATTAGCAAGATCTAAATTGAATCCTGTCTCCCTATTGTCTCATTTGTGGCTAGCAAATACAGCAGCAGCCTTGAGAATAAATACAAATTTGCTACCTACCAGCTACCAGCTTGTAAAATTTGAAGATATTGTTCATTTTCCTCAGAAAACTGCTGAAAGGATATTTGCTTTTCTTGGAATTCCTTTGTCTCCTGCTAGTTTAAACCAAATATTGTTTGCTACTTCCACAAACCTTTTTTACCTTCCTTATGAGGGGGAAATATCACCAACTAACGCCAATATCTGGAAACAATACTTGTCTAGAGATGAAATTAAATTAATTGAAAACATCTGCTGGACACTGATGGATCAACTAGGATATCCAAAGTTTATGGACTAAATGCTGCAGGTCAGCAGAAATTTGCACTAATGCTTCCCAACCCTTTTTGTGGATATGAACTAGAAGAGTTTGTTTATTCTGGTATTCTGTGTGTGGGTATATGTGCATGTGTGTGTGCACGTGTGTGTGTGTGTGTGTGTGTGTGTGCGTGCATCTGTGTGGGTGTTTTCAGTCTGTTACTTGCACAGAGAAATTATTTTAAAAATAAGTGTCATATTTTGCCTAGCAGGATTTATTTTTATGTTATTGCTTTCCTTGCCTTTGTTTCTTAAATTTTTTCTGCTGAACTATTTGTCCTACATAGGTGCAGATGAAGTTATATTAATGGGGGTCCAGGGAGATGAGAAGATTTTAAAGGATTTTGTTTAACTCACCTTCATCTGTAACTGTGCTAATCTTTTTTGGAACCTCAAACGTTACTAAAAGGCCTTGCAATTGCTACTTTACCCAAGCATTTCTTTCTTTCAAAATGGACTGCAAAAGTTTCTTATCTTCTTGAAAAGATCTAAAACACTTCTGTCACAAAGAAAAAGAAAAATTCCTTTCACTTTGTATAATATTCAGTGATGTCACTGGGGAAATGGTGAAAGTTCCTATCAGAACTATAAAATTCCTTCTGGAAAATACAGATGGAAATTCAGAATAAAGATTTCTTTTTTAAGGTCAGACACCGCCTGGAAAAAGCCTCTTTAAATTTTTTACTTAGAAATACTAAGGACTAAGTCTGTGAACAGTCTGTGTGCGGAGGGATGGGAGATTATTTTAGACATGCCTGTCTGTTTAAAACTGTTCTTTGCCTCACTGAAACCACAGCTGTTTGCCATGACACCACTCCCACCCTGTCCTTTCTGTCACTCTCAAGCAAAAGAGTCAGTAATTAACTAATTGCCAAACCCCCAGTGTTTGTAAGGTTTACTTTCTCTGATGATTAATTTGGTATTAAACTGATACAGCCTCAAAACAAATATTTTTTGTGGAATTACCACTGTATAACTCCAGGCAAGTGATGCCACTGTTGTTATTTCTTGTAAGGTTGCTGGGGTTTTCTTTTTTTTGGTCTGGAAACAAAATTGGAAAACTGCCTGACTTATCTTGCATCCCTTTGAGTGAGTTTACAGACTGCCAATGTCTGCAAAAGTTGAAGGCAAATGGGAGATGATGTCAGAAGCATCTGTTTCCTTTACCATCTGCATTTGATTATAAATGTAGCAACATAAGAATGTGGTTCATTTCATTTTTGGTAGATTTTGAAATCAAAATGCTATGCCATTATACACCAGTAAAGTAATTGCAATGTATTGGATGAAGACTATCCGTCAGTGTTGAGTCAAGACTGGATGAAAATTTCTGTAGATTGCAGTCTTTTTCCTGATATTTCAGACTACAAACTGTAGTTCCCTCAAGCTCACCAACACTTGGAGTCTGTCACTCTGACCTAGATAAAAGTGGTTCTGTCTCCGTAGTTTGTTATTATGTCAAAATGTGCCTCCAGAGTGATAAAGCTGCAGATGTGTTACATTTCAACTAAACCTAACTTGGCTGTCATTTTTCTCCTATTATGATGTGAGTGGAATCCGTTCTTCTTCCTCCACACTAAAGCTCATCATTTTCCCTTTATGCTGTCAGCATGAATGAAAAATATGTTAATACACATTGAAGGAGCACTGAAAAATAAAATCAACACTTACTCTAAAGGAAAATTATTCTTTTGTATTTAGAGTTATCAACAAACACGTAAAATAGTTACATGGATGTAACACTCTTTCCATTATTGGTCAGAGTCTCAGTGTGTGTTTTCAGTTCCCAGGATGTGTGAATTTGAATTGGATAAAATAAAAAGGCTCTGGGTTGGAAGTAGTATTAGATCCAAACAAGATCAGAATTATAAATTCATGTGTGCAGCTATCACGGAACACAGGAGCAGCTACCATTGCCTTTCTTTGACCATTGTGTGGAAATGCACCTCCAAAAGAAGAGAACCAAATAGATTACGAGGAGGAATAGGGGAGGAAGAGATGTGGAAAATGAAAGAGCAGTTAGTTCTGAGAATTAAGATGGGAATATATGGATAGTAAATTTTAACTTTCATCTCAACATTGCAGTGCAGAGTTGAATTTACCTATTTCTGTTCTTATCCATTTCCACCCCAGGGAAATTTCAGACATCACCCCTACTAACATGACCCCTAATGTTAATTCTTAAATAGAAGGCTTGGTAAAGAAGACTTTATTGGGAAATTCTCCTATGAGGAGTGTTATGCACAGCTAAGGGGATAATGGATCTATTGCATATGTGTGACATCGGACTGACTCCCAAGACATTGTCAGATGCTGTACATTCAGGGTAATCTAGGAAAATTAATAGCTTCTGCTTATGTTTATTTTTATTAACTTGCAAATAAGGAAATATGATCACTGTCTAATACTGCTAAAGAAAAATTTTACAAAATGTCCTATCTGTAAAAGCCATGCTTTCATTAAAAACCTATAAAGTATATCACATTTCATTATATGTGAGCAAACAATGAGAATTTTAAAGTAGAAATGTTGTTTAAGTTGATTGATTTTGATCATAATTAGAAAAGTTTTCACTTTTTAGGAAAATACATAAATAAAAATGATGTTGTAGCACCACACGTAATGGTAAGAGTGCCTAATAGTCTAAGATATATGAAGACATAGAATGTGTTGACTCTTTACGGCTTATGTTTATGGTGACTAAATTTCTAATGTCTCTGACTAGTCATTATTCCCCTTCATTTTGGCAGAAAAAAATATCCAAATATTTTTATGAACAAATGACATCAAATTTTTGTACAAAGGATAATAGGCAGTTTGGAAATCATAGATTCTAATATCTACTCCCCAATACCCTGAAATTTTTAAATGTTTGAAATATAGTTTTTATAGATTTGTGTTATATATAATCCAAGTAACATATGCTTAATTGATTCTTTTTTCAAAGTTAGATTCAACTCTCTTCCAAAACATGAGAAGTTCTGTTTGCTTTTATTTTTCTTTATCACCTTATCCAGTTACACCACAAAGAAAAGTAGACTGAAGATTATAAACTAGTTTATCTCATATGACTCACTATAAAAATAAAAAAAAAAAACTAAAAGCAACTTGACTAGGATTGGAGTAATTTTGACATGCCCTTCTTATTTTAGGTCTTTGAGTAATAGTGTTTGAAAATAGTGACAAATTTAATGCCCTTAAACCATTCCACAAATTCAGCCAATAAATATGACTTCCCCTGAGTTTTTCACCATAAACACTTGACCAATTCCAAGTCCTGGCTTTCTAATTTTAAAGTGGTAGGGTGGCCTTTTCTTCCCACCATCATCATTGGCATGATCCTCGTTCAGCGTGGTACTGATAAAAAGGGGAAACTATACAAGTGACATACTAAATAAGTGCCTTGAGTAATAGGCATAGTTCAGACAAAAATCAATTGTCTATGAACCCTCCCAGTGAAGAATTTACAATCTTTCTAGAGATTTTGAAACCATTAGAACTCATCAGAAAGAGGGAAGAAGGAGCATGCAAGATAGTGACAGTTACTTAAGGAAAGTCAGCACAAAGTATCCATTCTGTCATAGTATGGTTTCTTATTTCTGAAACAGAAGGTAGTTATGAGGAAATAAAAGTTTATTGAGTGAGGCAAAGGTAGGATTGCTAAATTTGGATAAAAGTTACCACTCGCTTTTTTTTTCCTCACTTTTTGAGTTTATAATTGTCAGATCATGTCCCATAAATGGGTAGCCCTTCGAAAAGGGATTCAAGATCAGCTGAAAGTACAACTAGAGCAAAACATCTCACATTTCTCTACCATTCCTACTCACTGAACTACTCCCACACTTTCTAACAAAGGTGGTTTATGACTGAAGATCAAGTTTATGACTTTCGAGACAAATGAATGTGATTGGCTGTGTATACAGGTCTTTGCTACTAATATCAGTAGGAAGTGGAAATCCACGTGTTTGATCCAGGTTTAAGGGGACTTTCATTTTCATCTCCTTCCCATGTTAACTCCCCAAACCCTGTGTGCCTCTAGATTCACTGTACCCGGCACGATACTAATCTTCAGGATGCAGTGGTGAAAAAAAGCATACCTGGGCCATTAATCCATGAAGTGACAGTCTAATAGGGGACTGGAAAACCTGAAATCTACTGTGGAGAGTTAATTAGGGATATTCTGCTTTTTACAAAGTTTCTAGGATAAAAGAGCTTACAGAAGCAAACAGGAATTTTCTCTTCATGACTAGTTGCTCACATATATTCAAACAGAATTTGTTTTAGGGGAAAACAAATTATATTGCTCTTTTCCTTGCCTTGCAAAGAATGCCAAAAAGGAAAGAGCAGAAGGAAAATGAGAGCACGGAGGAAAGGAGAGAGAAAGAAGGAAGGGACAGGGGAAGAGTGGGGATGAAGGAAGGGCAATGAACAATCACCGCTATTTGTCTAAACTGTGTAAAAGGGTCCTTGAATCTTAACATTGATACAATTTGATAAAAAAGAAATAAATTAGGAGAAGCCATGTCATATACATCACAGTTTTTTTCTATTTTATACTATTTAAACTATTTCTGTATTGCTCTGATTCTCTTGAGATGAATGCATTCTTTTCTTTCAAGTGTGTTCATGCTGACAATAAATTTCACCTAAATGTCTCACGTTTTCAAATGTCCTAGATATGCAGTGGTCTTCCATACACTGTCTTCCTCTCTTTTCCTATGTTTTGGATATATACGTTGTTCTTAATCATTTAAGGAAAAAAATGTTCGTGCATGTGAATGTTGAAATTGCTTTCATAAGACAACCATTAAAAGTTCAGTGCGTATAAAGAATACAGCTAGTAAAAACTAACTTCACACAAAACATAGATTTTAGTGCTAATTTCCCAACATTAATTTGAGCGCTGTAGCCAATTCAATGCTAAGCAGAGCACACTATGGTTACAATTGGCATATGTGCACCAACTAACTTGCTATTTCTAGATTTATGAAAGTATACTGAAATATACACACATATAATTATTACCATATCCTTTCCCAACAATAGCTATAAGACTATCTAAAATACCTCATTGTTAAACACGGGTACAGAATAGGCATGTTGTACATCACAACCTTCACAAAATTCCATTTCTCCAGGTGGCATGCATGAAGTTTACTTTATATTATGGGCAGAATTTTCTGAGAAGTCTTTTTCAGGCCTTAAATTTTAGCTGTCCCCCCGTTTCCTTGCTTTAATCTGAAGACGAATATTTTCATTAAAAACAGCATATAGACAATAATTTTATATATTATATGAGATTTGAAATTAGAACTCAATACAAATCTCCCAATCATTATCTGTTAGCTCAGAGATCAAGGCAATTTTCTTATTTTTAAACCTCTGATTTTTGATCTGTTAAGCTCCCCAGATTCCATAAAAAGATTTTAAAAAATAAAATTTAAAAATTAATAGAACAACATTATTTACTCTTTGTGACACTCCAGTTCTCTAGCCTTACTGATTCCAGGGTTGGGGGAAAAGGAGGGGCAGAGAGAGAGGGAGGAGGGAAAGGGAGAGGACCGGGGAGGCACACAGAGGCACAAAGAGACCAAGTTATACTTTGGTTCTATTACACAAGTGCCCACAGTTTGTAATGGCTAAAACTTGGAAACAGTCCATTTGCCCAGCAGTTGGAGACTGGATAAAGAAGATGTGGTTTTTCTATAAAATGGAATATGACTCAGCCACAAAGAATGAGAAATTAGATTCATTCATAGGAAAATGGATACACATTGAGGATATACTCCTAAGTGAAATAAGTAAGTCACACATGTGTAAATACCCAATAGTTTATCTGGTGTGAATAAACTGTAATAGTACATAATATCCTAATGATATAATTGGCAGTGTGAAATAGGAAGGAAAGGGATAAAAGTGTTGGGAAAGTGGGAAGGGTAGGGGAAAGGTAATAAGGGAAAAGAAAAAAATACGAGAAAATGAAAAAATGGAAAAAAAAGTGTTTGTAAATGGGGAGGGGAGAAAGGGGTGAAGGGAGGGCAGGGACAAGGGGAAAAAATGAGAATCAAGACCTGTCATGTAATGGTACAAGGTCCCAATAATGAACGTAACTGTACTGTATACCTCAAATGTACCAATAAACTCAAAGAGGGAAAAAAAAGTGCCCAAAGAGAAAACAAACCAAGTGTAATATATATATATATATATATATACATTAGAATCAGGTTCTTATTGTATTTGATATATTATTGAGTTATATAAATATGTAAAATCATAACTAAATGATTAACATGTTAATGTAGTTCTGTTATTTTATGTTGATATTTGAAAAAATATTCACTCAAACTTAAACTTTAGTATGTATGTCTTATCTCAGCTTTGTGTTTTCTCAGCGCATATTTTATTTACTCCTGAGATTCATTGAGATGGAAATTTCTGGACAGAAATATGATACTATTGGTTGTACTGCAAGTGTCATTTACATAATATCATGCATGATATTCTTATACCTGCATTTGGTAGATATGTATTTGTAGTTTCCCTCTTCTAAAAATGATCATAGTTTTCTATTTTAGTTTTCCATTTCTTACATATTCATAAAGTTTGGGATATCTCACTATGTGTGAACACTGTGTTTATTCCTTTAGTTATAATGGGATAAGAGAAAACGGAGAGTATTTAAATAATATATGTATGTATGAAATAGTTTATTTTATCAATATACCTGAGTTTTGCATCAATATAATGTTACCTAATATAGAAATTTTAATTCACATATACTTTTGACTTGGAGGAGCATTGTGTAAAATCTTATCTTTTGCTTGATGCCTTTAGCTGGGGTTCCTCCTTTTGTGGTTATAGACTGAGATCCAGGAATCAATTCTACAACCTCCTCTAGAACACAGTATTTCAGAGAGGAGTGCAGCAGAGCAGGCTCCTCTGCATAGGTCCAAGTACGCTGTGCTATCATAGTAGGGTTCATACTTTACTGTCTTCTATAGAGAGGAGCTTTTTCTCTGTGATTCCTTTTCTTGGGTGTCATCTGCCTTCTTTCACTAGTTTAGTGAATCTGCTGAACTGTAGGTATTTGGATATGCAAAATAGGTTACATTATATTGAGAGTGAAAGGATGTGTGATTCTAGCTGGGAGGTTGGAAGTTCTCCACTAGGACACTGAGAACTGGCTGTGGCCAGAGCTGATTTGGAGACAGAATAAACTGACACATTTTACTATATAGTACAAAACACATATGCTGTAAAAGGTAGTAAGAAAATAATCATGAGTGTACTCACCACCAACCCCAAAATGCACAGTGAATATCCGTGTTAAACCCTCCATCTGACCTTCCATTGTTATGTCCTCTGCTCCCACCAGCCATCTTAGAGTTAACTGCTGTCTTGGATACAATTATGAATGCCGCTTCTTTGATTTGCTTCATACCTTCACTATATACATATATGTGTATTTTTAATAGTGCAAGCTTTTAAATTTTATGAAATAGCAGCATTACATGCATTGTTATGCAACTTTCTCTTCTTTACTCAAAAATTTGTCTAATGCATGTGATGTTTATAAGGGTGAAAATGACATATTCACCATAGTCTTTTTATATTGATATGCCATTATATAAATTTATCATCCTATATTTATCTTTTGCATAATTTATTTTATCTTTTGTGTGTTTGTGTTTTGGTGCCAGGGATTGAACTCAGGACCTTGTACTTTCAAAGCAGGCATGGCACCAATGAGCTAAAGCCCCAGCTCCCTATCTTTTACACATTTCTTCATAGCTTCATAATAGATTTTGAGGGTATTTATAATTTTTTCAGATTTAAGCAATGTTCTCTAAAAAGTCTTAAAAATGTTCCACAGTGTACATATTAAAGATTTCATTATTTTATGTTTGTGCATAAAGCCTATGGAAGATAGACAGGTAGATAAATGTTATAGGTAGATAGCTTGATCTACGACTTTGGAAAAGATGGCCACATTTGGCTTTGTGTGGAAAGGATGGCCACAGTCAAATTTATCATTCAACGCGGAGTTTGCAAATAAAAGTAAAATTTTGGCAAATGCTCTGTTTGTGAAGCAAATTATTTGCATAAAAAGCTTTCATGTCAACATTTGTTTAATATAGCTGAATATATATATATATGTGTATATATATATATATATATATATATATATATACACACATGAACGACACAATTAGTACCAATATATGATATAAAAGATTTACTCTTGCTCCAGATATTTTCCTACAGTTGCTATTTTCTGAGTTTTTAATATTTTCTTGTCTAGTGAGTTTAAATGATGTCACATTTTGGTCTTCATTTGTGTTTTTCTGATTATTAATGAATTACAGTATTTAAACACAAGTGCATGTACATAGTCCTTTTTTTTTCCTTTTCTCTGGTCATGAAATGAATCTGTAGTCATGTCATCTCTTTCTATTGAGTTTATTCTTCTTAATTCTTATTAATCCATTGATGCTTACTGTATATTATAAATACTAATTCTTTTTTGGTTATATATGTATGGATAACTTTTTGGTTTATATTTTTACCTTTATGTCCTTTGTGATATCTTTAGATATATGGATATTCTTAATTTAAGTGATATAAAATATGTAAATTTTTGTATTATTTACACAATTTTTGCATCTCATTAAAATTTTTTCCCAAAGTGTTGGTCCTAAAAATATTATTCTTCAATTTCTCCTGAGTATTTTTTTTTATTGGTACATTTTAGGTATACAGTACAGTTACATTTATCATTGGGATCTTGTTCCTTTACGTGACAGGTCTTGGTTCTCATTTTTTTCCCCTTGTCCCTGCCCTTTCTTCACCCCCTCCTCCCTTCCCTAGTTACAAAGACTTTATTTCCATTTTTTTCATTTTCTCATATTTTTTTCTTTTCCTTTATTACCTTTTCCCTACCCATCCCACTTCCCCTCCACCTTTAGCCCTTTTCTTCCAATTTCACATTGTCAATTATCTCATTAGGATCTTATGTACCACTATAGTTTTTACACCAGAGAAACTATTCGGTATATACACGTGTGACTTATTTGTTTCACTTACCTCCTAAGTATTTTTGTTAGTTTTCTATTCCTCTATGACAATATTACCAGATACTTAGTGGCTTAAAATCCCATATATTTATTATTTTGCAATTTCTGTAGGCGAGGTCGTCTACTTCAGGGTCTTTCACGTGGTTGTAATCAAGCTGCTGACCAGGGCAGCGATCTGATCTGATATGCAACTGGGGAAACATCTAGTTTGCTCGTATGATATTGGCTGAACTAAATTCTTGGAGGGATGCTGGTCCTAAAGCCGTAGTTATTCCTGGCTGTTGGACTGGAAGCCGCCCAAGGAGCATATCATGTGTGCATCACCATATTACATTTACTTCAATACAACCAAGAAGGGAGATTCAACAGAGACATCGCAGGTAATGTAGTGGATTTGTGTGATTGACACCCTGTCACATTCGCTACATTTTACTAGCTAGATGCAAGTCATAGGTCCTTTCTATACCCCAGAGGGAGGGATTTTATAATGCGTGAATACTAAGAGACAGGAATAAGTAGGTGTCCTCTGCCACAAATTTCATCTTTTATATCGAACATTAATTGTGAATGTCAATATTTCTCCTTTTTCTATATAAATGACCTGTTGCCCCAAATTGAAAAACGGAATAAGCTTTTATTTCCTAGCAAAGTTCAATAACATCTCTACCATGTATTATGTCTTTATCATTTGTGAGAATCTATTTCTGGGCTCTATTCTACTAGCAAATTTGATTAAGCTAATGACAATACTGCACTGACTTAGTTATTATTGTCTTTTTGTTAGCCTTGAAATTTTACAAGGCAAGTCTATTCTTCTTTTTCATTGTTGTTTGAAACTTCTTAAGCCTTTATTCTTCTGTAGGAATCTTAGAATTAGTTTTTCTTTTTCCTGAAACAAATAAGTGATACCTTTTAATTTTAAACAATATTACTCCATTTGGGAGGAATCTGCATATTTACATTAATCAGTCCATTTCATGAGCATGACATACCTCTCCTTTTATTTTATTTTTGTTAATACTTTGATAATTTTAAAACACGGCACTTTACCTACTATGATTACAGTGAAATTTATATTTAATCTTCTAACTTTGTCAGTATTTAGGAGATGCAATTGAATTTTGTGTATTTATATTGCATTAAGCATCTTATCAAATTATTTTAACTAATTGAATACTTTACCTGTGAATTCTTTGGACACAATTATGTTTATGTTTTTGTGATGTGTACTGAGTGAGAACTGCATTTCCTTTCTAATTTCATAACTTTTAAGTATTACTGATTTTGTAGGACTTCTTGTGAAGAGGATCTGTATTCAGTTGGTAATTGAAGTTGTTCTTATACTACTCCTAATTTTTTCTATTAAGTTTATTGATACATTTTAGGTATACATTATGATCGCATTCATCACTGGGAATTTGTACCTATACATAATATATCTTGGTTCTTGTATTTTCCCCATTCCCCTTTTCCTAATGTTAGTGGATTGATTTGTAACATCTCTTCACTTATCAAAGTAGATCCTTTGTATCATTTTTCTCCTTATCATGATGTGGTATTCCCATATTATCCTAGTTCGATATGTGACTTTTTACTAGGAATACATGATGAGATTTACTGAATCACTTTTCTTTATAATATAGAGATGGTCAAATTTTATTTGCTTTAACCTGTTCATGTTGTCTTTTATGAAAAGACCTTTTCTTTATAATTGATTTGGCATGTTATACCAACCTGGCGATGATTTGTTATATTTGTCTATTTTGCTGGATTCTGCTTGTCAGCAATTAAAACATTTATTTTAACATTCATAATTCTAATCTGCAATTATCTTTTCTCATTTTGTACTACTTACTTTGGAAGTAACGTTATACTTGCTACATAAAGTAAATTTGGGATGCTCTGCTTTTATATTCTCTAGAAATATTTTTGTAAGATTTAAATGATCTAATACTAGAATGTTTGTAAGAACTCATTTGTAAAGACATTTGACAACTCTATTTTCTTTACAGGAATAGTTTTACTGCATATAAAATTCTATTTGATGCTCATATGATTATAGTATTAGTTCATTTTTCACTGTTTATTCTTTTGGTAAGTTGTGTTTTTAAAAATTTGTAATTTTCTTTTAATTTTTTCATATTTATTCGGCTAAGTTAGCTCAAAGTGTATTGTTACCCCTCTCGCCAGCCCTATGAACAATTTTCCATATTTAATACTTTGCATATGGTCCTTATTTTTTTTTGTTATTTCTGGACTGGAACTTGTCTTTTATGTAAGTCTATATAATGACTAACTTTTAGACCTCCCTCTTTGTCTCTTTATTTGCTGTTGCATTAACTTAGGCTTTTGAATCTATATATGTTTCTCATTTTGTTTGCTGTTGATAGTGTTCTGATTATGTTGTATATTGCAACTTCTTTAATTAGGTACCTGACCCATTCTATTTTGGTAATGCTCTCCAGCAAATACTGGAGGGATTTATTGCTTATTTCGATGAGAGGGATTTTAAAAGCATGATTTTGCTCTGGACTTTCCACCCTCAGGAAGTAGAGATGATTCTGTTATTGGGTATTTGAATAAATCTTATCTAGGAGAGAAGAACAGTGAGAGAGTGA
This sequence comes from Fukomys damarensis, assembly GCF_012274545.1. NCBI lineage: Eukaryota > Metazoa > Chordata > Mammalia > Rodentia > Bathyergidae > Fukomys > Fukomys damarensis. Next base: position 18,513,198 of record NW_022900942.1, read on the forward strand.
ACCAATAGTTCATAAAGAAGTAGCCATTACTCATATTAATGGGGAAACTATAGTGCATACTACTTCACGGTTTAGAAAATGTTTATCTTTTTCTTCTCTCCAAGAAATAACTGTAATCTTGTTTTTCTCCTGGTCCACTGTGTTGAGTGGCTTTGTTCTGTTAAATTATTTATGTTTAGGAGGAGAAAGGCAGGCATGCCAAATGCTGACAGGCCTGCCCCTTGGTGTAGCAGCTTTTTTTTCTATTCTAATTTTAAAAGATTTATAGTTTTTATTGTGTTATGTTGAAGCTATTTATCTATCTTTGAAACTGTATTGCTTGTATTCTACACATTTTACTATGTCGTTTTTAAGTGATGCCTTCTCAGTGTTTTCTGTATTCCAGTGTACTCCTTTATATAATCAGAAGTTATTAAGTCTTAGATTTGTAGAGTTTCTGCAGTTCTTGCTTGTCACTTCATAGTATTGCAGCTTCTTTTTCTTTAATATCAACCTGACATGGAATATTTTTATTTTAGTACTTTCAAACATTCTTTGATCTGATACTTTTAGGATACATAGTGTAAATGGAATATAGTTGGATTTTCAATATAAATTTTAATGGTAAAAAAATGTTATAATCAAATAAAATAAAGATAAATATTTTAAATTTTAATATTCTAATAACCTTTTTGTATTTGTAGAGATTTTAACCCGCTTATTTTTATTAATTCATTAATTTGTATTGGTATATGTTTGCAAATGATGTGGTTTACAATCATCTTGGGGGTGGTTACATGTACATATTGCTGTTCTTTTTAATCCTTTCCCCTCCTCCCCTCCTCTAGTTCCTCTATGCCCTTTCTAACACTTGATATTGTTTGTCTGAGCTTATATTATGACATCTAGCATTCACATTAATTTGGGTCATTACAATCCTGTACTTGGTATATTTTTATTCTTATTTCTTCTTCTCCTCCTCCTCAACCTTGATCCCCTGGACCACTTTCCTGTTGCAAGAGGTCTATCCCCCTTGACCCTTTCTATTGATCCTACATTATTTTCTTTATTTGTACCCCGCTTCACTAAAATAAGAGACACCATGCAGTATTTAAGCTTGTGTGTCTGATGTGTTTCATTCAACATTATACTTTCCAGGTGCATCCATTTTCTGATAAATGTTTCAAATTTGTCATTCTTTATAGCTGAGTAGTATCCTATTATGTATACATACCACATTTTGTTTATCCAGTCATGTGTTGATGGATATATACAGGCTATTTCCAGGATTTAGCTATTACAAATAGTGCTGAGTAGCTGACTCAATTAAAAAAAAGAAAAGAAAAAAATGTATCACTGTAGTATGACGACTTAAGTTCTTTGGAGAAGATATCTAGCAGGGGGTTAGCTGGGTCATATGGAATTTCTAATTTCAGTTCTTGGAGAAATCTCCATGCTGATTTCCATAATAGCTTTACTAGTTTGGATATCCATCAGCAATGCATCACCACAGCTATCACCACAGCCATGCCAGCGTTATGTATTGTTTGATTTCTGAATGAGTGCCTTTCTTTCTGGAGTCAAATGGAATCTTAGCATTTTCAAATTTGTATTTCTTTAATGGCCAGAGATGTTGAATATTTCTACATACATTTTTGACCATTTAAATGTCTTCTTCTGGGAAGTTACTGTTTCTTTCTATTGCTCATTTCTGGATGGGGTTTGTAATTTTATAAGATTTAATTTTTTTATTTCTTTGCACAATCCAGATAATCCTATTTCTGGATTTTTTTTTTCCATTGTGTAGGTTGACTCATTCTACTTGTTGACTCATTTGCTCTGCAGAAGCCTTTTTAGTCTGATATAATATTTTTTTTGTCATTGACTTTATTGGCACTTTTTAAGTATACAATACAGTTACATTCATCATTGGGATCTTGTACCTTTACATGACAGGTCTTGAATCTCATTTTTTCTGCATACCCCAGCCCTCCCTCGACCCCCTCCACCCTCCTCTATTGACAACAACTTTGTTTCCATTTTTTTCTTTTCTCATGTTTTTTTCTTTCCCCTTATTTCCTTTCTTCTACCCATCCCACTTCCCCTACACCTTTAGCCCCTTTCTTCCTATTTCACATTGTCAATTATACAATTTGCATCTTAGTTACACTTTTAGTTTTTCACACCAGAGAAACTATTCAATATTTACACATTGCCCATCACTGGAGACTGGATAAAGAAGATGTGATTTTTCTATAAAATGGAGTGCTACTCAGCCTTAAAGAATAAGAAGCTATAGTCAGTCATAGGAAAATGAAGGCACATTGAGGCCATATTCTTAAGTGAAATAAATAAATCTTATATAATCTTATTTGTTGATTCTATTTCTTGTGCAATTGATGTTTGGTTTAGAAAATCCTTTCCTACACCTATGTCTTCAAGTGTTTTACATATTTCTCTTTCAGAAAGCTTAATATTTCTGTTATAATATTTATATTTTTATCTATTTTGATTTTCCTTTAGTATATGGTGAGATATGAGTCTAGTTTTATTTTTCTGCAAACAGATAACTAATTCTCCCAACACTACTTGTTGAATAGGCTGTCTTTCCTCCAAAACATGTTTTTTGCCCCTTTGTCAAAGATCAGAAAGTTGAATATGTCTGGTGAGGTTTCTGTATCCTCAGTTCTGTTCCACTGATCCACATGTCTGCTCATGTTCCATTACCATGTTGTTTTTTGTTTGTTTGTTTTGTTTAAATCACTATCACTTTGCAGTATAGCTTGAAGTCAGATGTTGCTATTCCATCTGCTTCACTCTCATTTCCCAATCTTGCTTTTGCTATTCTGGCTTCCTTCCTGTTCCATATGAATTTTTAGATTCTTTTTGTTTGTTTGTTTTTGTTTTTTGTTTTTTTGAGACAGGGTTTCACTATGTAGTTGAGACTGACCTGGAACTCATTATGTAACCCAGGCTAGTCTTGAACTCACAGTGATCCTCCCGCCTCAGCCTCCCAAGTGCTGCAATTACAGGCATGCACCACCACACCTGGCTGAATTTTTAGATTTTTTTCTCTAGATCTGTTAAGTATACTATTGGTATTTTGATTGGACTGCACTGAATCTGTATAAAGTGTTGGAAGTATGACCATTTTGACAATAATGGTTCTGACTATCTAGAAAGAGGAAATATCTTTCCATTTTCTGATGTTTTCTTCAATCTCCTTCTTGAACTTATTGTAGTTTTCTTTGTAGAGGTTTTTATTTCCCCAGTTTAATTCCTAAATATTTCATTTTTCATGAAGCTATGATGAACATTATTCTTCTCATACCTTTCACTGTTGGTGTATATAAATGCTAATGATTTTTGTGCATTGAACTTGTATCCTGCTACTTTATTGAACTTTACTACCTTTATTTTTGGTACTAGGGATGGAACTCAGGCAGTCCTTGCATTTGTGAGGCAGGCGGTATTACTTTTAAGAGTTTTTCAATGGAGTTCTTTGGGTCTTCTCTGTAGAGTATCATGTCATCTGAAAATAATGATAACTTGAGATTTTCCTCTCCTATATATGTACCTTTTATTTCTTTCTCTTGCCTAAATACTCTGGGTAATCTTTTAAGTATTGAATGGAAGAGGTGATAGTGAGCATCTTTGTCTTCTTCCTGATTTTAGGGGGAGAATGCTTTAGTTTTTTTCCATTTAGTATGATGCTGATTGTTTTTTGTCATAAATAGCCATGATTACATTCAGATATGGTCTTTCTATACCTGTTTTCTTTAGGGTTTTTATCATGAAATTGTATTAGATTTTGTCAAAAACCTTTTCTTCATCTATTCATATGATCATGTAGTTTTTTTACCTTGCTCCTGTTTATTTGATGTATTAATTGTATTGACTTACATATGTTGAACCATTCTTGAATCTTTTGTATGAAAATTACTTGGTCATGATGCACAATCTTTTTAATAACGTGCTGTATTCTATTTGCTAATAGAATTTTAAGGATTTTTGTATATTTATGTTCCTGAAAGAGATTGGCCTATGGTTCTACTTTTTAATTGAGTATTTATCCAGTTTGGGGTGAGAGTGATGCTGGCTCCCATAAATGAATCTAAAAGCACTTCACCTCTTTCAATTTATTTGAAGAGCTTGAGAATTGTTGGTAATATAACTTCCATAAAACCTTTAAGGATGTTATGATATTTATGCCTTCTTGGGTTAGTTTTGATAATTTGTATGTGTCTAAGATCTGTCCATTTCTTCAGAATTTGTTAATTTGTTGGAATATAATTTTTTGAAATAATTAGTGCCTTCTAGATTTCAATAGTGCCTGTTATAATTATGCCTTTTTCCATTTCTATTGCATTGAATATTTTCTCTCTTGGTGAGTATGGTCAAGGGCATATCTTCTTTATTTATTCTTTCAAAGAACCAGCTCTGGTTTGTTGATGTTTTTACCAGATTTTTTTTTTGTCTCAATTTCATTGATTTCCACTCTCATGTTGATAATTTTCCTTTTTTTTTTTTTTTTTTTTTTTTTTGTTTTTTTTTTTTTTTTTTTTTGTTTTTTTTTTTTTTTTTTTTTGTTTTTTTTTTTTTTTTTTTTTGTTTTTTTTTTTTTTTTTTTTTGTTTTTTTTTTTTTTTTTTTTTGTTTTTTTTTTTTTTTTTTTTTGTTTTTTTTTTTTTTTTTTTTTGTTTTTTTTTTTTTTTTTTTTTGTTTTTTTTTTTTTTTTTTTTTGTTTTTTTTTTTTTTTTTTTTTGTACTAGGGATTGAACTCAGGACCTAGCGCTTGTGAAGCAGGTAGTGGAACCACTGAGCTAAATCCCAGGCCCCTTAATTTTGGTTTTGAGCTGTATTGCTGAAGTTTCTCAAGTATCTTTATTCTTGCAAACTGTGTTTGTTATACATTCATTTCCAGGCTGAGCACTTTTGAATATATTTTTCTACTACCTCCTTTCAGCTGCTTCTATTTATTCGATGAAATAAGTTGCAGAGCCAAGAGCTGAGAATAATAATAGGACAGAGGTCTTGGAAGTAGAAAGAGTAGAGACAAAATAGTCACTGGAAGAGGGAGAAGGAGGATGTAACAGGCAATATTTTCTCCAGTGCCTTTATACCTTTGCCAGACAGTCCTGACAGTTTCTTTTAAATAAGGGGTTTTGCATTTAAAATGACCTAATTTCCCCTCAGCTTTGCTTGGTTACATTCACACAAGTCTGGAAACAAGCGGAAATGTAGAGCAGATACATTGTGTGATAGGTCTGAGTGATAGATTTGAGATTTTTGTGTACATCAGACAATTGTAAGAATACAGCCAATTTTTAAAAAATCAGCCATGTTTGTTGAAGTTTATAATAAGGATATGCTCAAGGTGTGCAGGTTCATACCAGAAGAAACAAAAGGGTGGTACAGACAGAGAAAAAGTGGTGTCAAGATGGCCAGGGGTTAGGGAGAGAAAAGATATCAACATTTTGTATTTAAACGATGTCCAGGAAGTCTGTCTTAGAATTTCTCTGGATATGATTGAGAGAAATGATTGGCATAGCACTAAGTCATCTCAGGGGTATCTAGTATCATGACTCCCACATTTCACCTGTTTTAATGACATACAAAACATGCAGTCCCTATGTATGAGCCATTAATATAATTTAAGTGGAGAAAATGTTGCTGTAGGCCATACCATGGGATCTAACACACATGTGCTAAGGACTGAAGCTTTATAGATATCCTAGGCCTTTGTTACTTTTATTTGTTTTTCTTAAGACAATGGAAGTGGGATGAAAGTGGTCTAGGGACAAAAGCTCCATGGCCCCACTTGTTACCTGCACTATTTTCCCCATTTAAGGGGTGTAGAGAGAAGAATGTAGGTGGTGTATGGCTGCATTTTGTTGAATAGGGGTGCTGGCCCTACCTACACAGAGACCAAGAATCTCTCACCTTGCCTAATGTAAGTGACCAAGGGAGCACTACTCTTCCTTCAAGGATTTTTTGATGAGCTGTAAATGTAGAATATAGTTTTAATACTGAGCTTAGGCCATCATCAGTAGTTTAATTGCTGTTAAACAAGAATAAGCACATTTGACTAAGAGATTATGTATGTGAGGTCTAAGTAGTAAGGTTGTGAGATGTATTAATGAAGACCATGTCTAGGGCAGTAACTAAGATGCCCAATTCTAGATGTTTGGCCAGGATATGTATGACTCAGACAGTTCTTTGTGGATCTTAGACTTGTGGTCAGCCAGCTTTTGTGATGTAACTCTCACTATTTCAGACTGATAGATATAGGAGCTACATTTTTCTTTTGGATACAAGCATAATCTCATCTTCAGCAGTTAGAAGATCAATTCTGCTCCAGTTTTTTATGTTTATCACTGCTACTGTATCTTTGTTCTTGGAGGATAGAGATCCTCTGGGAGATTTTATCTAGGCTATCAGGTCCATAGGTAGCTGTTGCTAATAGAGAAAGGTATGATTGGTTTTAAGGATTTGTTTAAGTACTATAACCACTGCTTATTATCTCTTCAAAGCAATTTTGGCACCACCCAAGAAGATGCCAAGAAAAATAGGAACAAATAAAAAGTGGCCATTTTATAACTTGTGCCAAGGACCTTGAGATGAGTTACAGCAAACAAGAGAATAGCAAAGCTAACTGTATAATACATGCAGGGAGGGGCCCTATTTCTGGGATTTTTTTAAACTAGTAATAAAATGTTATAATTATCTGGCTTAACATGTTGGCTAGTATTTTATGAAAATAAACTTGAGAACATCTATCTACTGATTCATAGGTGTATGACATTGGTGTACATGGTTTGTTTTCTGGTATCTCTGATGACTTAGGTTTTACCCTGGAGAGATGACTCCAACTATCTAGTCTGTGTAATGTAATTGCAAAATGTTGTTAAGAAGATTGTGTAGCAGCCTTTCCTTTTGGGGTAAGTTGGTCCTGGTGTTCACCTTCCTTTCAAGACTTTATTAGTACCTGGTCATTAGGAAAGACCTTAAGATGACAATTACTGTTAGTTCCTGTGAGTGAAAGAATCTTACTTTTATACTGTTGGAGGACTTGTTGAAAAATTCCAGATTTGGTACTGTTAGAGGAACTTGGAAGTTTTGGGGTTGATGAGTGTGTCTGATGTCAAAAAGGATTTCCCATTTAGCATCCCAAATGGGCTGATACTCAGTTTAGTTTTGGGGGCAACCCGAGGCCTTATTAAAGCTTGGGAAGAGGTCTAGTTGGTTACAGTGGGCTTCTTGCACAAGTTGGCTAAGGTTTGCTTGAGGGTTTGTTTGGCTCCTTCAACTTTTACCTAGTAGTGGGGCCTCCAGGTAGTATAGATATGATACTTAATACCCACGGAATTACCTTTGTGATTTGGAATGTTACGAGAGCCCATTATCACTCTGGACAGACCTAGGCAGCCAAAATACAGCAAGAGGGAATTTTATCACTTTTAAGGCCCATTCTGACATGATAGGGAAATCCTCTATTTACCCAGTAAAGATATTGATAGATATCAAGAGATTTGTGTACCTCTTACAAATAAATGGGTGTGTAGTCTAATCTTTTTCAAGGGTGGACCCATGCCTTTATATTGGCTCAGGCAATGGGGACTGATGAGTCTGAGCCAGTGGATTATGGATGGCACAGACAGGACATGCATTACAGACCTAGGTTACAATGTTATGGATTCCTGGCCCTATAAAGAACCTATTTGCCATAGCATTGGTAGTGCCCCCATCCTAAGTGGAAGAAATCATATAGTAGCTTAATGACTTTTCATGGTGTTCACTATGGCAAGAACAGTCAGGGTCTCATATACTACCACTGACCCTTTTGTACTCTCCTCTTATCGCAAATCATTTGAAACTTTTATAGAGTATCCTCAATCTAAGTCAAGATCTGGGAATGGGACCATGGAAAGAGGTATTGAAGGGCTGTGAATGTTTTGGAGAGCAGCCTGTTTGGCACCCAAATCTGCCTTAGAATTACCCTAGGAGACAGGGTCAAAGGAGGCTTGATGTTCCTAACAACGGAAAACTCATGCTTCATTTGGGAGATAAGAGTTTGAAGATCTCTGGCCCATGTTTTATTGGTGACTGGAGGCTAGTCATAAACCCCACAAACACACTTTTAAAAAAATTGCTGCATGAGTATGTAATAGCAGAAAAGCATACTTGGAATAACTATATATTATATCCTCTTGTCCTGTGAAAGCTGGAGCGCCCAAGTGAGGTCAGTAAGTTTTAGCTTTTGGGCCAAAGTCCTAGGAAGGATCCTTCTTGCTTTAGTGCCCTTAGTTGAGCTAATTATGGCACAATTGTCCTTTTAATGCCATCTTTTACAAAATTGTTGCCATGGGTGAAATTTGTGCTAACTGTCCCTATCAATGACTGGCATAATTCTGGACAATAATTTTTTTCACACTCGTATTTGATCTTTCAGTTAAATCAGGAAGTATATGTTGGTCCAGAATTATGCATGAATGAGTAGACAAATCTGTGTTTCTTTTTTATAAGGATGGACTGATAGTGAGACTTTCTCTAGTCATCCACAAATGTCCCTTGAATTATAATTGGGCCTTAATCTGATGTGGGCTTAGATCTGAGAGTTTTTATCTTAATGTTATCTTAGAAGATTCCTGAACTATGAGTGTCATCATGGCTATTACCTAGCAGTTAAACCGGCCCTGTAACACCCCATCTAGTCATTTGGAAAAGTAGGCACTGATGATTCTTCATGGCCCAGACACTGGTTTAGCATACTAATAGCTACTCAATATTTTTCAGCCATGAAGAGAGGAAAAAAAAAATTGGTTAGATCTGGGATTTCTAATGCTAGGATAAATGCCTGGGCTCATTTTAAATTCTAGAGCTCTTCTTGAGTGGCTATTGTCTATTTCAATGGTACAGTTTCTTTTCCTTGAATTGCTTCATGAAAGGATTTGGCTATTGCTCCAAAATGGGGTATCCATAAGTAAGAGAAGCCAGCCATTCCTGGGAAAGCTCTTAGCTATTTTTTTCAACTCCAGAGGACCCAGTTGGCAAATTGTCTATATTTAGCTAGAGAACAATTGTCTCTGTCATTGTGTTAAAACATAACAGATAGGTCACTCTTTTTTGCTGTTGTTTTTTTGAAACAGGGTCTCGCTACAATGTATTTGAGACTGACCTGGAACTCACTATGTAGCACAGGCTGGTCTCGAACTCATGGTGATCCTCCTGCCTCAGCCTCCTGAGTGCAGGGATTACAGGCATGCACCACCAACTCTTTCTCTTTTTTGAAAGTATGGGCCTTGTTACTCCTTGTAACACCTTTTTGGTTACAAAAATGATATTCTTTATGGTGTTTTTATCAGATAATTCCCTGGTAGGGTTACAAATAAGGAGTTCATCTATGTACTATAATAGGCCTCCCCTTTTTAAAATTTTTATTTATTTATTTATTTGGTACTGGGGATTGAACTCAGGTCCTTGTTCTTGCGAGGCAGGCCACCGAACCGCTGAGCTAAATCCCCTTGTTAGTGTTAATTTTTTTAGATCTATTGCTAAGGCTGGTGAAAACAGGTGGAGGCTATCCCTAAAATGCTGAGGTAATACAATCCAAGTATATTTTTGGCAAAGCTCTTTTTGATTATCCTCAAACTGAAAAAGAAACAAGTGCAGTATTTGAAGTTAGGATCCATAGGAATGGAAACGAAGGCATCTTTATGATCAAAGAACATAGAACAAATTAGTGTCTCAGAATATGTGCTAGGAGAGTGTACGGATCTGTTACTTTTAGGTGAACAAGCATTACTGTCTCCTTGATGGCTTGAATATTCCATCGGTAAAATGATTGTCCTGCACAGAGTCTGGTATGGCACCTGCAACTTTGTAACCAAAAATTTATCAAGAATGAACTTTAGCCTCTGCCTCGCTTTTCTTTTATATATTGCCTTTGGGAGGGTAAAGATGTAACATCTAACATCACATTATGCCTGTCTAAGGAGGGGTAGTAAGAAATTCACTCGATAATACCCTTGGGGACCTCGGCTGAGTGATTTAACCAATGGTCTTCAGTTATGATAGTGAGACATCTCACTATCTTCCAGTAGATGGCAGTCTAAGAACAGAGGTAGGACATGTCTCTAGGGAGAAATGCCCACTCTTTTGGAGCCCTCTGTCACTAGCAGTCCAAGCCGTACCTAACTTTTAAAACTTGAGCTCATATACAGTAACCTCATTTCTTCATAGTTCCTTCCTCTGTCCCTAACTCCTTACTGATAGTTCACATCACAAGAGGGTACAATATTTTTAATGAATGGAAGGTCCACAATAAACAGGCAAATAAAATCTTTACAATGAAAAATTTAGATAGCAACCACAGGTTATGCATCCTTTTATAATAATAGCTGAACCAAGTAGGATGGAGAAATTAAGAGCCACTGTTAGAGAGACACACTCAGGAAGAGATATTAAGAAAGCACTAGGATTTAGAAGTTAGAGGATTCAGCATTTAGAGCTGAGGGCTGGGAAAGGCTGAAACCACCATAGTCCCATCACTGCCACAGATGTGTACACCTTTAGAATGCAAAAGGTCACAAGTTTTGCCTCTCTCTGCCAACATGAAGGGAGCTCTAAATCCTCTACCCTCCAATTCTTTGCCTCTCCTTGTTGAGAAGCACCAGGAAAAAAGCCAAAGAGTTTGAGTTTTCTGACTGATGAAACAATGGGAGAGAGAGAAAAGATAAGAAGGGGGTAGAGGCTCCCCAGGGGAGAGAAAAAAAAAAGGAAATCAAACCACAGAGGAATAACCATTTGGTGTAAGTCCACAGACTCCAGCAGATCTCATAAACAACTTTAGCCGCTATGCAAGTGACCACCCAAATCCACACAGTCCAGGGCATGCTCCCAGACACCTGCCTCCCACCCAAGAAGCCAAGGCATCAGGCAGAAAAAATCCATGCCTCTTTGTCCCTAGATAAAAATCAAGGAAGCAACCTAAGGTATCCTTCCTCTAGCCAATGCATCCTGAACTAAGTGTGGGCCAGCCCATCGACGGTCAAGGCTCTCAGTGCTGCAGGCTGTAGGGGCTGAGAGCTCGCATAAGCCATTATACTTACTGGCTGCCTCACTTTATCTTGCTTCAGCTCTATGTCCCCAGGAGCATAAGAAAGCCTATGTGGCAGAGACCAACAGCAAAGGAGGGGGCACGGGGTTGAACAAACACATAGCTTACTGATGCATGGGAGCCTACTTGCTGTGTTGAAGGCTGGAGCTCTTCTTTCCAAGCCATCTCCTCCTCCAGGATACTTTTCCACAATTTAGAATACCCCTAATGGTGATCAGTCACCTGTTCTGGGTCTATAACAACCATTATAGTTTACTGGTAAAATGGAGATGGAGAAAGAAATCTCCCAAGAAAGGGACTTACCTTTTTTCCTGGTTGGAATACTGTTCCTGGCTGCTGACTCCTACCTGTTGGACCCTAGCTAGGCTACTGGCTGCTGAGTCTTGGCTGGCTCACCAAGAATAATACAGTTTGTGATAGGTTTGAGAGAGATTCAAGATTCTTGTATCCGTCATTGAAAGAAATGTAGGAATACACTTGAAGGTAAAAGAAAAATTAGGTACATTTATTGAGGCAATCAGTGATGGTGTGCTCAGGTTAGTGTCAGTAGACATAAAAAGGGGACAGGAATGGTGGAAAAGTGGTGCCCAGACTACAGGGGAAAAAGGAGAGAAAATATTTTATTAGAATTTTAGATTTATAGATATATACCTTACCTAGAGGGCCTGTCACTGTATCTCTCTGGATAATATTGAACAGAATAATGGAGAGGGAATTGAGTCATCTCATTGCCATCTGGTAAGTATGACTCTTCCACAATTCAGTTTTAATGACGTGCATGACATGTGTTTTTTATATATGAAACATTTATGTAGCTTGAGTGGGGAAAATGTTGCTATGGGTCATGCCATAAGATCTAAAACACATCTACTTTCTTGGAGCTTTAGAGAGTTTAGGCCTTTGCTATTCGTATATCTACTTATCTCAAGACAATTGAATCAGGATTGGCACTGGGATGTTGCCCAAAATCAGTTGGATGGAGGGGGAGTGATTCCATAGCAACCTTTGTTGTTCTATCTTTACTAGAGCCAAGGGCTGTGACCCCTAAGAGTGCATGGTCAAAGAAAATATGACATGAAGTTGAATGCAAGCAATTAATTGTAGAGAGTGAAGAGGCTGTTAATAAAATCATTCTTAAACGACCCACTGAGATTTTTAGATGATAGTAGAATCAAAGATTGTTGGGATGTGGAGATAGTGTATGTGAAGATAAACTAAGCTATTTAGTGCTTGCAGTTTTCACAACTGCTTCATGAGCCAAGAAAGGAAGTAGAGTTCAAGTCACCATCAGTGAAACCCAGGAGGTAAGAACAAAGTTTCAGTTGATGTCACCATCTTTATAAGAGACTTCCATCTGACAGTTGTTGGTAAATGAAGGAATTTCTGGCATTACTTGAGGAGATTTTTTAAAACATAGCAAAACAGTCATTAATTTCCACAGATTCAGTATTAGTTTTCCTGGGGTGTTCCTGAGCATCTGTGTTTTGTGAATGCTCAATCTCAGGGTGATTCCATTGGGCAGCCCATCTATTATATAAGGCAGATAATAATCAAATGAGTGGCAGTGGTTTCTGGTTTTTCATTGTAGTTATGATGTACAGTATAAAATTTTGCAAACACTGATCAGTGAATTCTACACAATTCCTCCTAAGAGAAACACAGGGTAATACTGAGGTTTTGGAAGCCTCTGGTCAATATATTTTTAATCAATCTGTGTTGTGTATGTTTTTTAAAAAGATATCTTATTTAACACATTTCGTTTCATTATCAACATTGAAATCACAGCCAAAATCACTGTAACTCATATTGGAACAAAACTTATCTAACACTTTTGTCTGTTATGCACATCGCAGCTATCTTATACCTAAAAACGCTAGAAAACACTTAACTATAATATACTTCAAGGACACTTTAAATGTCAAAATTACTAGAAAACTACTAACAAAGTGTCATGTTCATCGGTTGACTTTGTATTTTTGCCTCTGCACAAATAACCATTTGGAATTATAATTGATTTTGAGATTACAAATAAACTTTAGGTAATAGAGAAATTTTCAAATATAGAATCTCTAATTTATGTAGATCTATTGTATTTGAAGTGAAAAGCACTTTCTCCTGATTTAGTTTTTGATTTTTAAAAAAGTAATTTCTGACTTAAAGTATACTTCTCATAAATACTCTTCCTCTAGAGGACTTGGAATCTTTCTGCTTCCACTTGTAACAACCAAAATTATGCTTTTGACTTTTGTCTTTCAATAATTTACAAAATGTTTTGTTCTGATCTTATCCTTTTTTTTCATATGGAGCATTTTAAGGTGTGATGTGCTTTACTTTCATTATTATGGAGTACAGAAGAAATATAGAAATATAGAATTGCATATTTTCTGATTAATAATAATCACGTTATTTGAAAATATTTGAAAATGCAGAAACTATAATAGGCATTCAAATAATAGGCATTCAAAAATCTCTCTTTACAATTTTAACTCTGATAAAACTAGTGACATAATTACAGAATTTTAATGTACATTTCAATTATATTCTTCTAAATAGCTTTCTGTTAAAATGATCATTAATATCTCTCATAGAATGAGATATAAGATGCATAATAGAAACTAATATTATTTTTGGTCACATTATCTAATATATTATACTGAGATGTTAATGGTGTAAATATAAATGCAAACATTTAAATTGCTATGAAGATATATTCGTTTTGTAATTTTGAGGGAAAAAAATGCAGAACTAATTGTTCTTCCAACAACAGAAACCATGTAACAAAAGACTGAAAAGTATATTTTTAAATCTTCTCTATGTTCAGAAAACAAAAAGAGTAACAAAAGCACCATTATAAAACACTAAATTAGAAAATGTTCCTTCATTTTAAATAAGTAAAGTCTTAATATCTTTTTTGAAGAAAAAATGTACAAAAATGTAAGTAAAAACTACTATAATATCATAACTTTAATGTAGGGAGAAATCAATAGTGAAAAATGTAAAAATAAATAACCTATTTTACTAATTGAAATATAAATGCTGTTATTTTTCTTTTAAAATATACATCTGAAGCTCCTAATTATCGTTGCTTAGGGCTTTTTTTCACTACTAAATAAATTGGGAGTAAATCTGAAATATGAATGCTACAACTTGTGTCATGACCTCATAGGTGGGAGTGTGGGGAGGTTGCCAGATCTAGGTCGTGTGATTCTCGGATTAAGTCAGTGTGATTTCTTAATTAATCTCACTGCTTGATTTACTATAGTTCTGGGTGTGATTAATGGGAAGGCCCAACTTGTGTGTGAGTGGCACCATCCAAAAGGTCGGTAGCCTGATTTGACGCGAAGGGATAGAAAGAAGGCAGCCTGCTTCTGTTACCACTACTATTTTGCTTGCTACTTGCTGATTCACTGTTTTCTGCCTGTCCTGCTGTGCCTCAGACTGTTTCTTTTCTGTGAAGCCCTTCTTCCATGCCACCCTGCCTTGGAACCAGCTGACTATGACTGAAACCTCAACCAACTGTAAGTTGAAATAATCCTTTCCTCTAATTTGTGAGTGTCAGTTATTTTGGCCCAGCAATGATAAAATTATGACAATGAGAAAAACAAAAAGTCTGAAACTCCTTGAGATGTAATCAAAAGTTTTCAAGGCTATAAACATCCATAAAATAAGGAGCTGTAATCCTATGTGGCTGGAAATTTCATTGCCTCTCATTCTCATAGTCACTATAAATGACCTAACCCATCAATTAAACAAACTAGAGCTGCATACAGGGGTCATTCTTAATCTTATGGTGAAGCAGATATTTAGGGCCCATACACAACAGGCCAGATATTTATGTATACCTTTTTCTTTGTTTTTCTTTTCAAAAATGAAAGAAATCTCCACAATACAAAGAACTGTTCCTAGGCCTGTATTTGTTATTTATTATGCAGAAAAGAAGCCCTAACCTGACCTCACCATCAAGAAACATTTAGGCACTTTTGTTGAGCCTAGGTTGAAAGCCTAAAACCCCCACTTAAACTGAGTTTTGTTGCAGGCAATTTTTGTTTCCTTTGCTGCATCATGCAGAAATAACTTCCAAGACCACTCCCTTTCGATCAGTTTCAGAAAGACCACAGCTTCTTCAGTGAAAAGATCAGAGATCACCACAGTGACGAGCTTGCTATTTATTTCAAGTCCCATATGATGGAGCTATTTTGTCAACCTACAAATTTTCTTCCCTCAAACCAACAGGCATACGATTTTAAGCTGATACCCAGAAAAACTAGTGGTGTCCTTCAAAGACTCAAGAGAAATTGTGGCTTAATCTACAAATAAAGAAAATAACAGCATGATTCCATGTAACATGATACAACTATCTTGCATACAACCAAAAATGACCTCACTATTTTTCCAAAAAAGAATTAGAGACCATGAGTATGTTTATCCTTCTCCTGACATTTCACATTTAAATAATATGGTGTAAAATAAAAAATACTTAACAATTGTGGTATAAAGCCAAGGTATCTTAAATTACATGATAAGGGAATAAAAGAGAGAAAAACAAAATGAACAAGAACAAGAAAATTCAGAGTGTTATAAGGTACCCCCTTCCACAACCAGAGGCAAGCTTCAGCCTGAATTTCTATGGACTTGAAAGTCCCAGAACCAACACCCTTTCCTAATTCTACTCTTACCTTGTTTGTGATTATTAAGCAAGGGATCTGGGTTCTGTCTCCTTTGTCTGCCACCAAGACCAGAGGCTGAAGAGGCCACACTGGAAGCCAGGAGATGATGTCCAAGGTGAAGGGGAATATTGGACCTACTCCATAAAAACAGGAGCATTACATGCAAGGAAGGCAAATCTATATTCAGAATAAGTGTCTATACCTATAAGGACAAAATGCAGTCCCTTTTCTGATAGAAGTGGTTCAATATAATCAACCAGCCACCAGGTCACAGGTTGTTCATGCCAGGGAAAGGTGCCATATTGGAGACTCAGCGTTCATATCTGTGGCTGGCATATTGGACATTCAGCAGTGCCTGTAGCCAGATTAGCTATGGTGAATGTGAGTCCATGTCACTGAGCCAATGCATAACCTTCAGCTCTGCCACCATGGCCACTCTGTTTATGAGTCCATTGGGCAAGGATGGCGGTAGATGAAGGAGATTGACCTCTATCCAGAGAGTGGATCACTTGATTTCCACTTGATTGTTAAAGTACTCTTCTGTTGGAGTGACCTTTTGGTGAGCACTTATATTGGAAACAAATATTTTTACATCATTTGCCCATACAGAGAGGTCTATCCACTACCTGTTCCCCAAATATCTTTGTCACCAGTTTCCAGTTATATTCCTTCCAAATTCCTGAGCATCCAGCCAGACCATTGGCTACAGCCCACAAATCAGTATACAGTTTTACATTTAGCCACTTCTTCTCCCAGGCAAAATGTACTACCAGGTACTCTGCCCAAAGTTCTGCCTACTGTGAGAATTTCTCTTTGCCACTGACATTCAGAGATGTCCTGGAATAGGCTGTAATGCTGTAGCTATCAACCTGCAGGTAGCGTCTTCATAATGTATACAAAAGTCCATAAATGAGGCCTTAACCCTCTCTTCCTCTAACAACTGATCACATGGTACATTCCACAAGGTCACAGATACATGCTAGGAAGCAGAAAGCATTTAATTCATCTTTAAGAGTTGACAAATTCCTAACAGTTTCAGCATTGCTGAAAAGTCCAAATCCAAAATCTGCTCAGAGATTTAAGGCAAATTCTCAGCTTCAAGCCTCTGTACAAATGAAAAGAAATTTAAATACTTCCAACATTCAATGGCACAAGATAGATATTTCCATTCCAAAAGTTATAAACAGAAGAATGTAGAGGAATGGGACCAAAGCAAGTCCAAAATCCATTAGAGTGAACATTAAATCCCACAGTTTCAATTCCAGCATCCCTGGCAACCTATGGCAACTTGTGAACTTCAAAGGGCTTCAACTACAATGTCACTCTCAATAGTGGCTGTAGCTCCCATGATTTCTCTCTAGGGCCTGCTCTGCTTTCTCCTTGCAATTTTCCTCAGATGATTCACACTCATGACCCCATAACTCTTGCATTCTGAATGTGCCTAAAACCACCAAAACATGGTTGATGTCAAGGTCTGCTGCCAGCTGTAGGAGCAGCCAGGCTTCCTTCTCTCTTGTCCAGTGCCTATGAATCAAATCCAAAGTAACAGATTCCCTAAGCCACTGCCATTCTGGAACATGGTGCTTGGGGGCTCTCTTCTCAAAGCAAAGTCTTCCACTTTTGCAATTCTGAGGTTACAAAGGCTGGAGTCCTTCTGCTTTCTGTTATGCTCTCAGGCCATCTTTTTATTCTTCTGTTCCTTCACAGCAATCTCCTCCTCTATCTCCTCTGCCTTGCCTGTGTAGTCCACAGCTTTCCTGAAGCTTCCTTTCTGTTCAAGCTCAAAACACTTTAAATCATTCTGCTGGGCTCTTTGTTCTTGATTCTCAGCATAGGTCTGACTAAAAGTCCTTAACAGTAGCCATGCAATCATCTCAACACAAGACTCTCTTCAAATTTCTTTTTCAAGATTTATTAGTCCACCACTTTTAATTTCAGTCCCATGCAAAGTCTCTGGACACAAGCAAAATGTATAACACACTTCTGGAGTCCAACAGCCAATGAAGTCCTTTTTCCTTCTTTAGCAGCATCATTTCTAACAGCATTCTGGTCTTCTGAGCTCTGACCAGAATCTCTCATCAAGTACAGCCTAACACTTTCCAGGGCTGCTTTTTTCATCTGGGATCTCCAAACCCTTCCAAACTCTTTCCACAAGCCAGTCCAAAGGTTTCTGAATCACCCTATTAGGTATAGTCAAAGCAAGGACCTAATTTCTCTAGTACCACATTTTGTCTTAGTTACTTTTCTCAGTGCTGAGACAAATACCTGACACCAAAAGTTAAAGAATGAAAGATTTATTTAGCTCACATTTTGTAGATGTTTTACT
The DNA here is from genome assembly GCF_012274545.1 of Fukomys damarensis. Taxonomy (NCBI): domain Eukaryota; kingdom Metazoa; phylum Chordata; class Mammalia; order Rodentia; family Bathyergidae; genus Fukomys; species Fukomys damarensis. Next base: position 18,531,288 of record NW_022900942.1, read on the forward strand.
CTATAATCAGCTGTCTCCAAGCCAGGGCGCATTGCTGAACAGAACAATCCATAATGGGTAGAAGGTAGAAGCATAACAAGCTAGAAACCTTAACAGACTGTTTCTGGTCCTTTTATTTTATCCAGACTACTTAGGACAGGTAGCATTCTCACCCTTAATTCTAGTACTCTTGAGCCTAGCATTGCACCATGGATCAATTCCAGCATCATTCACTCTAAATCAGGCCAGGTGTGAAAAAAACAAAACACAACAATAAAAAACAACACCTATGACCACATGAGGTTTTGAGGGGGAAATCTAAACACAAACCATAACTTCTTCCTGGTTTAATACACATTTTTTTCTATCTAATAAGACACTTTGTACCACTTCTTTCTCACATCATAGAGTTTAAGGTTTCAAAGTTCTCCTTTTGCATCCTCCTATAACAAACCCTAAATATTTAACAGTATAAACATCAAGTTTTCTTAAAATTTGATAGCTTATTCAATCAAATTATTGTTGAATTATTTTCTAACATTAGTAGAGCTATATAGCTTTTGCAGTTAGTATACATTATCTGTAAGGTGACACCTGGATTACCTTGATGTTTACAGCATAGTAGCCAGTTGCTTCTCTAGAATTTTTTGATTCATACCTGGTCATTATGATATGTTCATATGTAATTTGACTTGGGTGTTTCAGCTGTAGTTGTTTCACTTCACACTAACAGGGTCACATAACTGTCTCTCTGTATGGCAACATTTAGATTGGCTTTGTGACATTTGCAATACTGGAGTAAATTCCAGGTGAATTTGGTTACTGGATTAACTACACTGTATTATCTTATGCCAACATAATCAAGGTCGTTGGGCCTGTGGCAAAGTATTATAGTTACCCAAGCCCAAAGTACATCACTGAAAAGCAGCTAAAGAGATCTCTATACTAGCAACAAACTCTTTAACTGTTAAGTATCTACAAACCTCGGAACAAGAAAAACAAACACATACAATAGAAACATGGGAAGAAAGGGCAATGAAATGTCTCCCAAAGTACCAACTCCCCATAAGCCAATCCAGGGAGACCAAGGGGCAGAATAGTATAAGCTACACACCTAAGTTACTCAGAAGCATATCACAAGAGGTTAGAAAAGAGCTCAAAGAGATACTCAGAAGGATTAGAAAAGATATAACTAAAAAGATAATAGAAATGATAAAATGATCCAGGATCTTTTAAAACATAGTAATAAAATCTAGATAAGCCAAGCAAAATGATACAAAACAAGAATGACCAGTTTACCCAGGAATTAGAGTTCACAAAAGTTTTTAATCATAAATCCAGAAGATTAAAATCATATTGAATGTTCGAGCAGTAGGGCAGAACAAAGTGAGGAGAAAATTTCAAAACTTGAAGTAGTGATGCTTTCAAAGATAAACTACTCAGAGACTCCTTAAAAACAAGAGAATGTATGTGATAGACTGAACAACTGCTAGATGATTGAAAGAAAACTAATCTAATAATTAAAACAAATGAAAAATCAGCAGACAATATAAATGGAATAAAAAATCTATTTATAGAAATAATGACAGAAAATGCCCTAACTATGGAAAAGAAATAAGCATACAGGTAAGCGAGGTATATAGAACACCAAATATCAGTAAGAAGAACTTATCTGTTTTACATTATATACTTTACGGGTGCAATCCATCAAAGGGACAAAATATGAAAAGTTCTTAGAGAAAAGAAACAAAAGATATACAAAGGCAAACATACTAGAATCAGAGCAGATTTCTCTATATAGACCTTAAAGCCTGAAGGAGTAAATTTTTCATGCCATGAAAGATAGCAACTTCCAACCGCAAATTATGCATCCTGCAAAATTTCCCATTCAAACTGATGGAGCAATATCATATTTTCCTGATTAAGAACATCTCAAGAAATTCATGACCATCAAATATCATTACAAAAAATTCCCATTAATATCCTAGAGATTTTGAAAACTTAATGAGTAAAAAAAAAGAAAAAAAATGAACACACCAGCGAGGATGAGCATCTTAGGCAGAAGAGAAAAAATGAGTATACCAGCAAAAGGAAAGTAATGTAATAGCAGGGTAACTCAATAATTCTCAGTGATAACTCTCAGAGTGAATTCCATAATCAAAAGACACAGATTGGCAGAATGGATCACAAAAGAAAGCCCAGTAATATCCAGTATACAAGAATCATATTTAAATAAAAAAAGATATACATTACACATTAAAGGATGGAAAACAACATTCCATACAATGGGAATCTGGAAAAAGGCAGCAGCTGCTATCCTCATATGAGGAAGAAAATTATAAATATCAGGGAGGAAGTTAATGAAATTGAGACTACAAGGAAAAAAAAAAGAATGAATGAATTGAAGAGATGGTTCTTTGAAAGATTAAACAAAGTAGGTAAATCCTTAGAAAACCTCACCAAATTAAGGAAAGAAAAGAGCCAAGTCATTCAATTAAAAATGGAAAAGGTGTGACTTATTTATTTCACTTAGGAGTATATCCTCAATATGTATCCATTTTCCTATGAATGAATCTAATTTCTCATTCTTTATGGCTGAGTAGTATTCCATTTTATAGAAAAACCACATCTTTATCCAGTTTCCAACTGATGGGCAAATGGGCTGTTTCCAAGTTTTAGCTATTACAAATTGTGCTGCTATAAACATAGTTGTGCATATATCACTGCAATACGATTCTTTTAATTCTTTTGGAAAGATACCCATCAGAGGTATGGCTGGGTCAGATGGAACCTCTAGTCCCAGCTCTTTGAGATATCTCTATATTGATTTCGATAGTGGTTGCACCAGTCTGCACTCCCAACAATGATGGAGAAGGGTTCTTTTCTCCCCACAACACTGCCAACATTTTGTTACTGTGTGATTTCTTGATAGCAGCCATTCTTTGTGGGGTGAGGTGGAATCTCAGTGTTGTTTTCATCTGCATCTCTCGAATGACCACTGATGTGGAACATTTTTTCATATATTTACTTGCTGCTTTTACTTCTTTGTCTGAGAAATATCTGTTCATTTCAGATGCCCATTTTTGAATTGGGTCTTTATATTTGGGGTCCTGATTGTCTTGAGTTCTAGAAATTCTAGATAATAGTCTAAGGAGCAGCTGGTAAAATTTTTTCCCGCATTGTAATTTGTCTCTCAATAATAATAAAAAAAAAAGATATGGAAAAGGTGAAATCACAAGAGATTCTGCCAAAATCCAGAAAATTATTATTATAAAGTACTTTGAGTATTTTACACTTTAGTAAAAAGGAAAATTCAGTAGAAATTAATAACTTCCTAGATATATGTGACCTAACAAAGTTGAGCAAAAGAAGATATAAAAATCCTGAATATCAGTCAGTGAAATTGAAGAAGTAATAAAAAATAAATACCATCTAAAGGCCTGGGATTTAGCTCAGTGGTGCTGCATCTGTGAGGTTCTGAGTTTGATCCCCAGTACCAAAAATAAAACAACACAAACAAACAAACAAAACAACTAAAAGAAAAGCCAGGATCCATATGAACTCACTGCAACATTCTACAAAAACTTACAGAGGATTTAATGCCAGCAGTCCTCAAATCCTTTAATGAAATTAAATCATATATAAATCATACATTGTGACCTATTAGGATTCATTATAAGAAGTGGGAATGGTTAAATTAACTCAAATCAATAAATGTAATACAACACATAAGTAGAAGAAAGAATAAACGTCACATGACCATATCAATAGATACAGAAAAGTCATTTGACAAAATCTGACATATATTCCTGCTAAAAACCACGATAAAAATAGGAATAGAAAGTCTTTGTTACAACCTTATAAAAGCCATCTATGATAAATAAATGGACAACATTTTACTAAGTGGAGAGATGCTGAAAGCTTTCCCTCTTTAGTTAGGAACAAGACAGATGTCCACTATAAGTATTTCTGTTCAATACACTTCTCAAAATGGGAAAGGTAATAAGGGAAAAGGAAAAAAATGACAAAATGAAAAAATGGAAATAAAATGCTTGTAAATGGGGAGGGGAGGAGGGCGTGAAGGGAGGCCAGGGGCAAGGGGAAAAAAATGAGAACCAAGACCTGTCATGTAAAGGTACAAGATCCCAATAATTAATGTAATTGTACTGTATACCTAAAATGTACCAATAGACTCAATAAAAGAACAAAAAACATTAGCTAGAGCAATAAGACAAGAAAAAGAAATAAAAGTATTATAGATGTGGAAGGAAAACATTAAGTTATCATTTGCTGATGACATGGTCCTATACATAGAAGACCCCAAAAACTCCACCAAAAGACTCCTAGAACTAATATTTAAATATGGCAGAATAGCAGGACACAAAGTCAACACGCAAAAATCAGTAGCTCTCTTTTACATCAAAAACAACTCACCAAGAGAATGAAATTAGAGAAACAATACCCTTCACAATAACATTAAGATAAATGAAATATTGAATTTAACAAAGGAAGTAAAAGAAATTATGATGACAACTATATTTCTCAGAGAAGATTGAATATGATATCAGAAAATGGAATATCTTCTGTTCCTGAATAGTCAGCACCAATATATTTAAAATGGCCACACTTCAAATACTATTATATAGATTGAATGCACTCCCAATCAAAGGCAATAAAATTCCTTGCAGAACTGGAAAATGCAATCCTAAAATTATATGGATCCAGAAGAAATAGAGTAGTGAAAGCAATTCTGGGCCACAAGGGCAAAGCAGGGGACAATCCCAAACTTCAAATTATAATATAAAGCTTTGTGATAAAAACATCATAGTATTGGCAAAAAACAGATTCATGGATCAGTGGAAAAATAGAAGCCAGTCACCCTCACATATGTTATCCTTGCCAAAAATTTCAAATGCCTTCACCAGAGGAAAGCTAGCCTCTTTAAAAAATGATGCTGGAAAAACTGGCTATCCACATGTCGGAGCATGAACCTAGACCCATGTCTCTTACTGTGCATTAAATGGAAGTGAAAAGGAATCAAACTATCTAAACATTGGAACAGAAACACTTAATCTGCTGCAAAATAGACAAAACTCTTAAAGACATAGATGGATGCAAACTTTCTGAACCAAACACCACTTGAACAACAACAACAACAACCAAAATACCAAGAATCAACAAATTTGGGCACATCAAATTAAAATAGAAAATCTTCTGTGCTGCAAAGGGTACCACCAAGACAATGCAGAGAACCCCTACAGAATGGACAAAAATACTCTGCCAGTTATCGCTCAGACGAAAGAGCAATATTTAGAAATATAAAGAACACAAAAATATTTGAACCCCAAATATTAAAAAACAGACATCTGAAATCAATAGACACTTCTCATATGAAGAAATACAAATGACCAATAAATACATGTTCAGCCTCACTGGCCACTCAAGAAATGCAAGTTGAAATAACAAAGATTCCATCTCACTCCAGAAAGAATGGCACCTATCAAGGAGTCAACCGATAACAAACGCTAGTGAGATTGTTGGGGAGGAACACTTCTCATTTGGTTCAACTATAAATTGATATAACCACTATGGAAATAAGTGCAGAAAGTTCTCAAAAAGTTAAAAATAGATTCCATTTGACCTCTTTATTCCCCTTATAATTATCTTCCCCAAACAGTTATAGGCATTGTACTACAGTGATGTTTGTATAACCATGGTTATACCCAAATTCCTAGTAGCTATATCTTGGAAACAGCCTATGTATCCACCAACAGATGAATGATGAAAAAAAATGCTATTTATAAACAGTTGAGCACTATTCTGTCATAAAGAATGATAAACAAGTTATTTGTAGAAAAATGGATCCACCTGAGAACATAATACTAAATGAAGTAACTCTGACTTGCAAGCTCAAATATTGCATAATTTATTTCATCTGAAAAACTAATTGTTTACAAAGTACAACATAAAAACATAATAGAAAATAAGAGATAAAAAGGGTATTTAGTCCAGTATGGACAATGTATATAGAAGTGTATCTTGACTTAGTACAATTGTCTTACACTTCTTTATGTTTTTAGCCTATTAGTTTGGTTTTCAAACTGCATATAATATAATTAATTCTTTAAAATCTTATAAGATGAATGAATCTCATGCTGGAAAAACAAAAGGGGAAGTGGATGAGAGAGGGGAAAAAAGGAACCAAAATGTGTTATGTACATATACCAGTTTCCTACAGTGAATATAATCATTATATTCAAACATGTATTAATAAAAGTTAGGCTCAAACATGTACTAATAAAAGTTTTTCTTTTTTTTTTTTAATGAGGTTCCATTTGACCCAGCCATCCCTCTGCTGGGTATCTTTCCAAAAGAACTAAAAGAATCATATCACAGTGATATATGCACACCTATGTTTATAGCAGCACAATTTGTAATAGCTAAAACTTGGAAACAGCCCATTTGCCCATCAGTTGGAAACTGGATAAAGATGTGGTTTTTCTATAAAATGGAATACTACTCAGCCATAAAGAATGAGAAATTAGATTCATTCATAGGAAAATGGATACATATTGAGGATATACTCCTAAGTGAAATAAATAAGTCATACATGTGTAAACCGAACAGTTTCTCTGGTGTGAAAAACTATAATAGTACACAAGAGCCTAATGGGTTAATTAAAAATGTGAAATAGAAAGAAAAGGGCTAAAGGTGTAGGAAAAGTGGGAAGGGTAGGCAAAAGGTAATAAGGGAAAAGAAAAAATATGAGAAAATGAAAAAATGGAAATAAAGTGTCTGTAAATGGGGAGGGGAGGAGGGGGTGAAGGGAGGGCAGGCACAAGGAGAAAAAATGAGAACCAAGACCTGTCATGTAAAGGTACAAGGTCCCAATAATGAATGTAACTGTACTGTATGCCTAAAATGTATCAATAAACTCAATGAGGAAAAAAAAAAGATGTCCTATGCACATGCATCACCTCCACATAGTAAATGTGAATATTATTCAATCTGAAGATGTTACACTAATTAAAAAAAACTCACTTGTGGTTTTTTTTTCTCTCTTAGGATTCTGTTCTTTCTATTACTGAAATAATTGTTTCAGTGACAATGAAAGCCTAAGGATGTATCTCAGTGGTAAATTGCTTGGCTAGCGTGCATGTGGGCCTGGTTTTAATTCATAATATCAATAATAAAAGCCAAACTAATTAAAAAAATGAAAACTTAAAATGAAATATATTAATAATGCATTCTGAAAAGCTTATAAAGTTTGGAAAGTGTATTAAATATTTAGTAAGTAAATACCTGTTCAACATTTATAAAACCACTAGAAATTGAACATTTTGTTAAAAATAGCAACTTCTCCTTTTGAAAAATAAGTGCTGTAGGAGCTTCTCTTATTCATGGAACTTCCTAAGTGATGAATGAATTAATATTAAATGCTTACAAAATTTCAAACAGACTTTTGTTCAGTAATGTAACTATACTTAGTTCCAAAAACTTTATTTATTTTTTCCCTTTATTTATAAGCGTATTTCACATGAAATAACTTAACAGTAAATACACTCGTTTTGCAAAATATTACTTTTATAAATTATAATGGTAAAGATAAAATTTTCCGCTTAAATTGTTATTTTTAAGAGTATAATACACTGGGCTGCCAGCAGAGGGGCAGAAATAAGCAAACAGGGGAGATGTGAGCACAGCGTTCAGATCTACATTTTGATGAGGGGAATCAGTGTCTTCTAGGTATATTGTAGAAATACATTAATAATTTAGTGGGAATATGCCTTCTTGCTAATATCTCAATAGTAAATATCTGATAACTGAAAAAAAGAGTATAATAAATTATAGAATTAAGTTAATTTGGTTTTTCTTTCTTCCTTTCTTTTTTTCCCTTTTCCTTTTCTTCTCTAATTCTCTAGCCACCATTTATGAAGTCAAAGTTATAGCTAATGTGAAAGACTTACAAAGAAGCTGACTTACATAACTGCAGAAAACAGCTTCAGAAATAACATGGTCAAAGAACAGCTCCACCCACTCCTTAAACAAAGGCAAAACCAAAAGTAAGAACTTTGAACCAGATTTAGGAAAGCACTTTTATTTTTCATTCATCAGTTTCTGAATTCTTGTAAATGGAAAAAGGTATCATATTTTATTTAAAGATGTAGTTGTCCCTCTTGACTTTTGTCACTTGAATTCCTATTTTATACTCTGCTTTTACAGCATTCTTCCTCCATCCTAGTTTCCAATTCTGGGTGGATAGTAATATCAATGATAGCGAGTTCTCTTCAGGTACATTCTATTTGTTTCTTGGTGCTCTTCGTCAGTGGGTTTTCAAAAAAGCACACTGCAGCTGACCTCCAGAAGGCCAGAGCTAAAAGTTGCTTGGCTCAAAGATGTTCTCTTTTCTTTAAAAGACAAAACAGGTTTCTCTGATGGGTTGCCTGTATTTGAAAAGAGGGGACATTCTTTTCAATGTGATATTTACTATAAATCTGGCTCCAGAAAAGTGATGGTATTTGAGATTTGGATTTAGAAACTTGAACAAAGTTGCATTACTTTCTGTGCAATATTTAGGGTTAGTCCACCAGGCCATTTTATTGAAGTAACAAAATTCTCAACTGCCATTATTTCATAAGGGAGTTTATTGATTTTCACATTTTTTGTTTCCATTTATTTCTATCACTGGTGAGAAATAAAAGAGGAAATGTAAAATATGCAAAATTTTAATCAGCTTTTGACTTTGGAGCATTATCAGTAGATCAGTGCCACTATATATAGTCATATGTTTGCAAATAAGTAGGAATTCAAGTATGTAGCTGATGGTGAAGTCAACAGTTGAGTGATATCAGTCAAAAAAGATTAGACGGAATTAAAAAAAGTATAAATAAGGTATAAATTCTGGGAATACCAATAAAGGCTGAACAAAAGATTAGAAGTGTTATCCATACAGCAGGCTTGCGATTACACAAACACCAAAAAATGAGGTCACAAAATTTTACTGTCAATAAGAACAGCTCTTAGATTTCCAGGAGGGGTCCCAAATAAGTTAATGCATGGCCTCTAAATCTATAGTCACTTATAGTTAAACAGGGCACACGGATTGCCTAATCAATGCACACCTATCACAGGTGTCTCTGAAGTTGAAGAAAAATCACCAGTTGGAATTCAGGTTCTCTAACCCTGTTCTTTCACACAGTTTTTAGAGTTAACTGAAATTTTAGGAAAAAATTAGGTATTTCACACTATAATTTCCTCAGAACTCAGCAACTCCATAGGAAGTGGCTGGACCTTTCTTTATAAGGAGGTGGCTTGCATTCTATAGAACAGAAAAAGTTCATTGTATTTGAATTCCTCAAAACTCAGGAGCTTAGTAATGGGTGGTTTTAGGTAAATGGTGGTGACCTAGTGAAAAATGCAGCCAGGCTTAATTTGGGGTTGCAAGCAAGACTTACCCAAAATATCTTCAGAGGATAGTATGAGTAAAGTTTATTGAGCTGAGCTTTTTATTGACAGGCAGAGAGCATGAGATCAGTGATGTTAGACTAGGAAAGTATCAACAGTTATGTGTCAACTGGCTGTCATAGCAATGGCTAATATTTTGTTGCTTCAGGTGTGTGTTTAAGTAGCAGTGAAAGTGAGGTGGTTACAGGATGTTGGTGAAGCACTGTGATTTTTCCCAGAGCTCTGGCATTTTGGAGCAGCCACTCTGGGAACTTGAGTACCACATACAAGGTCAGACGTATCAGGTGGCAACACTCTTTAGGTTGCCTATGTCATATTGACTAAGGAATGTTCATTCCTGGTCCAAAGTCTCAGTGAGTTGACTTCTTATTTTAATTCCCATTAATATAGCTGATTACCCAACTATCTCAGGCCCTTACTCCAATTAGCTTCATTCATAGACTAACTAAACAAACCATCTTCTATAAAAGAAGATCTCAGGAGGAACAATATTTTAGCTGCGTTCCCTAAATTTTGATATATGCTTAATTATCATTTGTGTGATTACTTTAAAGTTATACTTAATTATCAAATATAGAAGGATTAATAGTTATACATTATTATATAATAGATACTGTATTAATGAGATTTTTTAAAATCTCCACATTATATTCTCTGTTTAGGTAACAACTGAAAATCATTCATATATCCTAGAAAACAATTCATTCTGCAGTAGTTGGCTGCAATATATTCTATACATCATTAGTAAACCACATTATTTAATGTGTATATATCACCAAACATAATGAGTGCATACATACTATTTTATCTTTATTAAATTTATTGGTACATTTTAGGTATACAGTACAGTTACATTCATCGTTAGGACCTTGTACCTTTACATGACTTATCTTGCTTGGTTCTTATTTTTCCCCATTTCCTAGCCCTCTCTTCACCCACTCCACCCTTCCCAGTTTACAAAGGCATTGTTTTCATGTTTTTCCTTTTATTTTTTCCTTATTTTTTTCTTTTCCATTTCTTCACCCCTCCCACTTCCTCTGCTCCTTTAGACCTTTTCTTCCTATTGCACAATATTAATTATGCATTTTAATCCTTATTTACACTTTTAGTTTTTTATACCAGAGAAGCTCTTCAATATTTACATATAGCACACATACATTTTTTTAATGAGAGATCTTCTGAAATCTAATACAATGGCTTTGTCTAAGTTTCTGCATAGTTTTAAATGTTTTTGCTTTATAAACTTGTGTTTTTGTTATCAAATTTTCTTTCATTCTCCTTTTTTTCCTATAAGCTAAAGACATTAAGGTAGAGTAATAGGTTTCAGTGATATATGTATACTGGGTTTTGTTGTTGTTGTTGTTGTTGTTGTTGTTGTTGTTGTTGTTGTTGTTCCAGGGATCCTTGCACTTGCGAGGCAGGTGGCAAAACCACTGAGCTAAATCCCCAGCCTTGGTTTTCAGCATTTTATTTCTATTCATTTTTAATCTGAAAGTACACATAAGGTATTCTTAATCAGAGCCAAAGCTCTTAATAAAAATGTCAATGTAGATAAGTAATTTCCTCTTTTGCCTTAATCTTTACCCTACTTGTGATGGAGAAAAAAACTCTCAACCTGATAGAAGAAAGATATGCTGAGTTCATGGTTTCACTGCATCAAAAAATAAAGTAGTTAACCAAAAGAATAATTTAAGAGAGTTAATTAGATATAAGAATAGCGATTAGATTTCCAGGAGGGGTTCTGAGTGGATGGCCACCGAGGCTCTTTGTCAAGGGCATATTATACAGCAAAATCCAACTTGTTTAACTATGGGCCAAATTACAATCAACCTATAAGATTACAAGTACAGTTGCTTAACCAGTATTGGTCCATTAGGGAGACAAGACACACAGCAAGGATATATTGTGACCATCTTTTGTTTTTGATTATGTGTGCCTTTTAAAATAACATTACAGACAAAGACATTCCAGAAATGGGAGTATGAGAGGGTGTTTTAATCACCCACCCACGCATCTGATGTGCTATCTGGGAAAACTGGGCCCGGTGGTCCTAAATCCAGTGTAATCTTAAACTGCTATTTATCTGTAGGGAGGCTCCTGTACCTGGCTATTTTGAAATTCACCTGCAGCCACAATTTTAATGTGTCTCATTTTTTTCTCTGAATTACTTGATCTTTCTCTGAATGTCTGTTAATTTCTATCTAACTTAGCTTAGCTGTCTATACTATTAGGAAAATGTGGTGAAAGCCAGATCAGTTTTCTTATCCAAGTATCTAAATAGCTCACAGGCCAGGAATAAAAAAGAGTATTTCCTCTGTTTATAGAGGGCAGAAAACATCCACATTCTACTTCTGAAAGACTCCTTACTCCAATCCTTTGTGTGTGTGTGTGTGTGTGTGTGTGTGTGTGTGTGTGTGTGTGTGTATAATTTGTTTTTTTATGAAATCTAGCAGGCTTTCACTTCACTGTTCCATGTATATAACACAGGGTTTTTTAATCTCTGCTTTGAAGATTGTCTTTTTAGTTTGGTGATAGTTTGATTATAAAATGCCTAGACATGGTTTTCTTTGTATTTATTCCACTTGATATTGATGGAATTTTAAAATCTTTTAATTTATGATTTTTGTTAAATTTGGGATATTTTCCCAATAATTCTTCAGATATATTTTGTTACATTTCCTCCTATTCTCCTAGAATTAAACTTTCATGATGTTTAAACACTTGTTTTAGATTAACTTGCCTAAACTCATAAAATAAACTACGTCCTTTAAAAATATTTTCAGTTGTTTTAGTCTTACATGTAGTACTTGGAAATTATTGCATGCAAGCATACCTGCATATGTCAGTATTGTGGTCAGTTTGTTTGCTCAATTTTCTGCTGCCCTTCTTTGCTTTTCTCTTTTTAATGCTCTTCCCTGACTCAAATATTCTAACTTCAGTGGAAGCCGTGACAAGTCTAATTTGTCAAGAGAATAGTAATTCAGGTTTCTGTCTAAGTTTTAGTCTTTATACATACACCCAAATTTACTTACTGAAATTGGGTGAGGAGACGTGTGTTAGCTTTTCCACATTTGAATATTTTAATAATGTTTTATATGATAAGGAGTTTCCAATTCGCTAGACAATAATGAAGAGCAGACAGTCTTCAAGAAGAAAGAACTTCAGAGCTGAAAAGCAGTTTTGTGTAATCATCTTGGCCAGCTATTATAGATAGGTAAATTAATTAGATACCTTTTAGGCAGTTAGACTGGGTTGGCCTGAAAGGAGCCAACATGGAGGACAGCTTAGGAACCAACACAGAGGAAAATCAAGAGAAGCTCTCTTTCTCTCAATAAAATTTTCCTACTCTTAATGTTCATTGTTTATAGAATTCATTCTTTAATTTTAGAGAATGCAAACTCACACTTTGGATATCTAGCAGGTTCTGGAGTTGCATCTATTCCCCCTATATCATGGCTTTGTAGAAAATTTTGCTTTGGTTAGAAGTAGCCTTTCTTAGTGGTACATTGTTAATGGTAAATGTGGTAAATGAAGGCAGTCTGAAAGTTATCCCAATATTTACTATTAAACAAAGACATATAAATACTCTAAATTTTCTGGAATGTATTTTTTTGGGGGGTACCAGGGATTGAACTCGGGTCCTTGTGCTTGCAAGGCAGGCCACAGAACCTCTGAGCTAAATCCCCAGCCCTGGAATGTGTTTTATTTAATGTTATTTTAGACAATTTATCTGTATTTTGGGATCTTTTTCTTGAATGTGAGAGTTTAGTACTTCAAAATGATATTTAATGTGAATAATAAGGTTAAAAATCCACACTTTATACTTGGAAAAGTCTTAGGTTTTCTGTCATTTTGTACTCACTAGCAACAAACTAGATAAGAAATATTTCTTTATCATCATTCTCTTTATTATAATTTCTCAAGTTTCTTGAAATTACAGGTTTTCTTGCTAGCAGTGCACTCCAGATATTATTCATCCATTTTTCATTTGACTGCACCCCCGTGATAAACTTCAATAACCTTGAAGCAAAACTCAGATCCCAGGGTATGATCCTCATTTTTTTTTTCCCAGTAGAGAAATCCTGAAGCTAAAAGAAAAATAAAATCTCTCAGTGACATTTTAAAAGGTTTTTGATATGCTAATGATATCCTTTCAGAGCTTACACAGTCCATTAGGCATAGAGAATCATACCCATCACACTCCAGTTAAACAAGCATCCCTGAAGTACTATACTCACAATCAATAAAGGACCAGGACACTTACTAATGATGTAAAAAAAAAAAAAAAGGATGTATCCCAGGTCTCCTTATTAATTTTGTTAGTTTTTATTGATAGTTTTTTATTCTTTCATAGAGGTATGATAATGAACCCCAAGTTGAGAAGCAGCATACTCTATTTCTTAAGCATATTCTGTCTGAAATTTTAATAAAAATAAATCTTTTTTACTTACTATTGGTGATTATATTATTTTTCACGATCACTGCAACATTATTTTTATAAGGCATCGTTTTTCTGTGATGTATTTCTCAGTGATGAGAGAAGGTCTTGCAAACAGCTAGTGTCAAACATCTGATGTTTTTCTTAATGAAATAAATTGGATTTGTGCCAAAAATTAATGAGAAATATGGATAATATGGATAATATATACATATATGAGAAACAATAAATTAAACATTTTCTGGTTGAGAGGATAGAAAAAATCTGACAAAGAGAAAAGGGAAAGTATGATTTTTAAAAAATGTAGCTTTTGGACACAATCCCAGTTTATTTTTTATTTTTTGAGCTTTAATCTCCAACCTTCAGTTGTTGAACACCAAGGAGAGGTCAGTTATACTGATATTATAGTGGGAGCTGGGTGGTTAATTATCATAATCTTATTTGGATGTCAGGGACTTTGAAATATAAAGTATGGTCAGAGAAATATTATTTTTTTTCCTTTTTTTTTTACCATTCATGGTTGTCTTTTAGAAGTGAAATTTTATTGAATGCTAACACATGATAGTTATAAGGTTTTACAAGCAAAATTTAAAATTAGAGTAAACAACATTTTGCTCTACCAATTACGAGTACATTATTATATTACAAGAATTAGGTTTCTATTATTACCTCAAATATATTTAAATTTCCCTTCTTAATGTGTTATATTTATCCAGTTATAAAATATTAAATGACATAAGTAACCCTTATTTAAATTGATTATTAATTGTTAGTAGAGTGTACTTGTTTTAGGTGCATTTTATAGATGACTAATGTCCAACCTTTAATCATTACAGTGACATTGTCTGAACTGTTTAGTGTTTAGATACATCTAACAGCTGTAACATAATCACATAAGCATAAATCTGAACTTTAATCCGGAGGTAATCAGTATAATATTTTTTAAAAGTTTTATATCCTCGAAAGCCTCTACACTTGGAAAATGCATATGCATTTAATGTGTCATGAGGTTAGCATTAATTAGCATCACAGCTGTAAAGAAATCTTCACATATATTTGTCTAGTTTTGACCCTTAAGGCTTAATTTAAATTCCGTTAAGATATTATATAGTGTAAATAGTGACAAGAATTAAAGGAGATCTTTAGAGCTCTTATACGTGTAGGAAGGAGTGCTAATGGGCACAAATAGACTTAACTACACAATATATAAGTGAATTTCATTTATGTAATTGCAAAATTCCTCTTTAATCAAAGATGCCTGTTATAGATTTAGATTTAAATGGCTTAATTAAAAAAGCTCAAAATTTTTGATAATTTTATATGTCGAAGCTCTAGTTGTAATGTATATTAAAAAAAGCACTTGCAATTTTGTATGTAGTAAATTTTTAAGCTTACTTTTATAGCATAATTTGTCTTTAGATGGATGTACATCTCTGTAGCAGAATATAAGGCATGTTATAAATTAAAATAATAGTTATTCATTTACACAATTATAATTTGATTATTAAAAACATTTAAATAATCTTTAACTCTTAAAAATCAACTTTCTAACCAAAAGCCTAACAATGGAAAACACAAGAAATTATCTTAGTAAAATACAAAACTTCTGTTTCTAAAACTATTTTTGTTTAATCAAGAGTATTTTAATATTTTAAGAAAATGTTAGAGTTGTAGACATAGAGAATGTAACTTTTTAATTGTAGTTTCTTTAATAACATTTATTAGGGTGGGTTTTAATAAGACTCTAGGCAGAAACTGGTGAAACTATCCATCAAGGAGAAAACTGAAGCAAACTGGTTTAGTCAGCTGCTTTTCAGCCAAAGTATTGTCTAGTTTTTTTGTTTGTTTTTTCCCAAAAAATCCCATTTAGAGAATTTTTTATTACTAATTATAAAATTATATATTAGAAATTTAAACCAGTCAATTTGAGAAAGAAATCTCAAACCTTCATGATTATATGAAAACACATTTAAGACACAAAAATATATTATTATTAAAGCTCTAAGAAACCAAGGATACTTACTGAATTAAAATCTTAACAATTATTTCAAATGACTTATGAAAACCTAAGCATAGCATTGTTAATGTTTTTAAGCTATACATTTCTAGGTGTATAATCAAAAATGGAAATAGAGAAGTAAGTATAAATTATTAGAAGAAATTTTATTTTTCCTCCTCATTATAAAAAAATGATTGAGGCGTTGTGATTTTTTTTTCTTCACTTGTATTTGGAAAAATACCAACCTTTGAAAATTCATCCATTTTAAATTGGTCCCAAGTTTAGAAAATATCACACAAATGTGACATGTTGGAGACAGACCTTGAGTTTCCCATAATCATTTAAGATATACTGTATATTTTTTTTTGTTTTGTTTTTGTTTTGTTTTGTTTTTTTGAACTCGGCTCCTTGCACTTGCAAGGCAGGCCACCGAACCGCTGAGCTAAATACCCGGCCCCTGTACTGTACACTTTTAAGATATTCACTGCAATTTCTTGGAAAGAGAAAGAAAGAAAAAACAAAACAGAAAAGATGAGATCTTATTAGGTTCCTGAGTCAGCTCGCTTGAGACGCCCTATCTATCCCTGTTACGCTGTGTCCACATGGTGCACCCTGAACCAGGGCCATGCTATGTTGCTGTGAGGTGCCCCAAAGTGCTGTTATACCAACTTGTGCATGAGATACACTCCAAACCCGCCCAGGCCACATGTTCAAGGTCCATCTAATGCCGTGCCATGTGTATAGCTTGCTCTCTTTTTTACAGCCAGAACTGACCAGAGGGGCAGCTCTGCCCTATGATCTCCATCAGAAATATTCATAATTAGCAGCTCTACCTTGTTGTCATAGGAAAAATAACTCCCAACCTGTTAGGTGGATGTTGGATGTGCTGAGTTTGTGGTCTCATAACATCAAGGAATGAAGTTGTTTGATGAAGGAGAAGGTTAGGAGAGTTTTAGTAAAGAAGAGTAGTTCTTGGATTTCCAGGAGGGGTTGCAAGTGGATGTCCTCATGGCCCCACAATCCAGAGCCAATTGCAGATAAGCAGAGCCCAGGAATGGATCCACCTATCACAGGTGGCTCTGGGATTTAAATGGCAACTAGAACTCATGCTTCTAACTCAGTTCAGCAATTTGGATGTTAGAGAAAACAGTGTGTTATTTTGCATTTTAAATTTCTCAAATCTCAGTATCTTAGTAGGGACTGTCTGCAACTAACTTTAAAAGGGAGTGTACTATATTTATTTCTTGTTCCAAAGTCCCAATTCATTCCCTTTTCTTATTTCAATTCTTAACAATAACACTGATCACCCAACTCTACCTCAGACCCTTCCCCTATCTGTTTTACTCATAAACTAATTAAATAAACTACTTTCTATATTGTTACTGAAGAGTTTAAATTGCCCAGGGTAGAGGCAACTCTGTTCTCTTTTTTTGCCATTGACTAGTTTGGGTATCCCTACTACTAATGCTGGAATCTGTTTTTCATGTGCAGAACAAATGTTTTTGCTCTTGGCACACAGGTATTTTCACATTTATCAACAGATGAGGAAAGCAAGAAAACATGTGTTACATAATACTTCAGCTTTACTAAAAAATTTTCTCCAAGTACCGTATATTTAGGGATGTGGAACACATAAAGAACTCCTAGAGAGTTTAAAAGTCCAAAGATGTTAGTTAAAACTATAGATCACATATTATTTTAGATAGGAAGACAAATTTAAAGGTCAAAATTATTGTAAAATTATCAAAACCAAATAAAATTGAGGGAAGCAACCCCATGAGTTTCCCAGAAGACAAAAATACCTGTAGGCAAGGCTCAACAGGTGGCTCTAGGATCCAGGAAAGTCATGACAGATGGGTGAAAAGGGATGAATTGTCACCCTTCTCATCAGCCTTTGAGCCTCCCCTCCCTTCTGTATAGATGCCACCCCCGCTCAGTGGGGTGCACTGTCCCCTGAGCCATACATTTTTTGTTTTCCAGCTCTGACTCATCCCTTTTACTCTCTTTTTCCTGTCTTTCTTTGATATCAACAGAAGTGGCATAATTGACTTTATGATTTTCAGCAATTCTATCCAGAAGCTACTCTTGCACAATGAATGGAATAAAAACTTTGGAAAGTGAAAAGGTAACCAAAGTATTTTTACCAGGTTTTGGGGTATTGTAGTCCCTCCTCAAGGTAGTTTCAAGGTTCTTTCTGTCTTGAACAAAGAATTGGTCAAGAGAGGCAAAAATGGTAATTGGGCTTTACATGTATTAAAGGCACACAAATGAACAGGCTCTGAAGCGCCCCTATTCTCCTGCCTTAATAGCAGGAGACCCAGAGCTTGGGAAGAGGCATTCTTTGCATTGATTCTCTCTGGCTGTCTGATCCCTAAGTCAAAAATATTAAAGACAAAGTCTTAGGAATCTACATCAGGATGAAATAACTGCACTAAAATTTGGTCTGCTGCTCAAAAGACACAGTTTACTATTTGATAACCACAGTTGCAGAAAAATTCATACATTTTACTCCATAAAACTAAAAAACAGGCGAGCAGAAAACGCCAAAGTAAAAAAAGGAAAATGGAGAAATGTTTATCAGTGTATCACTCATAAAACTAATACATTTAGGAATAGGGAACGCATACAATGACAACATTATAAGGAGTGCATAGCAGTGGATAAAAATGTAGAGAATTTATCAGAAATATGTTTAAAGCTGATCTGAACATACAGGAAGATATCCAATTTCTCTCCAAATAAGATGCATTATAAAAACTTGCATACTATCAGAATAGCAAATATTAAGAAGTACAGTAAGATACTTCTATAGTAATATACCAGCAAAAATATATAGAAATACAAAATTATATGTGTGTGTGTGTGTGTGTGTGTGTGTGTGTGTGTACACGAGTGTGGTAAAAATTAAAATTGGTGAAATTCTTGATGAGTAGAATTTAGAAATATCTTTTTAAAAGTAGATATGCGTTAATTTTTATTCCATTATCAAAATTCTAGGAATTTACTCTGAACATATTTCTTATTCGGTATAAAAGTTCATATTTATTTATTTATTTATTTATGGTACTGGATATCGAATTCAGGTTCTTGTCATTGTAAGGCACCACTCAGTGACACCACTGAGTTTAATCTTCAGCAAAAGTTCATGTTTTCACTGGGTGTGGTGGCGCATACCTTTATCCCAGCACTTGGGAGGCTGAGGCAGGAGGATTGTTGTGAGTTTGACACCACCTTGGGCTACATAGTGAGTTCCAGGCCCATCTCATCTACATAGTGAGATCCTGTCTCAAACAAACAAACAAACAAACAAAAAAGTTCATGTTTTTAAAGACCATTTTACATATACATTTATGCTTTATTAGGTATTTTATAACATATGATAAATATGTTCTGTATTTTCTTAAATATAAATGTAAACAGTTTTCTTCCCAGGAATTTGAAGATTGACCTATGTGAAAAAAAAAACAAAAACAGTTCTTAAAAAATAATCTTTAGTTATCATTTTTCTTCTTCTTAGAAAAACACTAGAGTTCACATTTTCTATAGAATAATCATACAGTAAATTGTTTTCAATTGAGATATTTATTTTTATAGAACATCTCTGCTTTTCATACATTTTTTGTTGCGCATTTTTGTTTATACATATTGCTACTTGCTTTCATGTAAAGATTCTTTATAAGTCATGTGGACTTCTGTTTTCTGGTCAAAAGCATTCATAAAGGCTTTACTGGCTGAAATTACAGATAAATGCCAGCTTATTAGATGGTTGTGTTTCAAGGTATTGGATCTCATTATTACACAAGGATCTTCATGAGGTTTTCTGCTTGAAGGAATGTGTATTTCCATTTATCTTTCTGGAACAAAGTTAATCTTGGTATTTCACTGATTATTAAAAATGCTTCTAGTTTGTTGGGCCCCAAGATACCTGTAGAGATGTTTGAAGGTCCCCTAAAGAGAAAACAAGCACAGCAATCACCACGTACAACCTATTTAAAGAAGGCTCAAAATTGAAATCGGCTGGTTTCTGCTTCTTTCCACAGACCTTTGGCAGTCTTCCAAGGTGTTTTGGGGAACTGATGAAAATCCTTGTCTAGATGCAGTGGCCCCCTGCATTCTTCCTGAGGACTACAGAAGGGCACCATAGTGTCTGCATAGTATAGACAGTGCTGCCCAGTAGCAATGTCTCTAAGATGGTTGGTTCCCAAGGAAGTAGAGTGAGCTCTGAGGAGAACGTGAGGTAGGACTACCAAGAGTGCATGAAGTCACTACCTGGGAAACGACAAACCAGAAGTTTCTTCGAGTTGTAGATTAACTTAGGGTACTTAGATCATCTTATCTAAATAAAGCCAGTGATTTGAACAAAAGAAGGGAGTATGGAACTATGAGTCTCATTTTAGAAATGTGAAAATGGAATCGTGGCGTTACATTACTCAGTGTTGCTTAATGCACACATACTCCAGATTTAGTTAGGGTAAAAAAAATAAATGTCATATGCTATCCATAATGATAGATGTTTTAATTATTAAATTATTTATAATATAATATGCATTAGACAAGGGCTTCTCAAAATGTCACTTGCAACTGATAAGCCGAGGAATGGAACACGCGTGTTGGATGGCTTTCCCCTTTCAAACACATACATGGAATGCTACTTACCTATCTGGAAAGCACTCCAAGTTACTTTGCTTTGTTTTTCTCACAGAACAGGAAAGACGGAAGACAAAGGGAAGAACACCCATGAGTAAAGAATCAAGCTCCTCCGGAAGTGAGGACAGATTTCAATCACAGCACCAGTCCCCAGGGCACTCGGATCTGGCACACAACCATCAGCCCGCTGTGCTTCTGGAGAGCAGCCAAGACCCTGTGACCCTGTGTCTCCTTGTGACCCTCTGAGCTACAAGTTTGCAGAGCGTCAGCTATGCCAAAAAAAAAAAAAAAAAAAAAAAAAAAAA
>NW_022900942.1:18552158-18577234 GCF_012274545.1 Fukomys damarensis
AAAAAAAAAAAAAAAAAAAAAAAAAAAAAAAATCCCCCCAGCTCTGACACTTCTACTTTGAACCCAGGATTCCTTCTTGGCTGCACTTCTGAGGGCCCAGGGCACAATTAGGTCCCTGGGCCATGGGGCAAGGATGAGCTTGACCAGAAGGAAAATTTTTCCCTCTGGACAAGGCAGAAATAAAAATCTAATGTGAAATTGCCCTTTGAGCCAGAAGAGCAGTAAATCTTTTATTTTATTTTATTTTTTTTGAATGAAGTGTATCTCTGTGTTAGATTTTCTAGGAACCTCATTCTGTAAATCATTTCTCTTTCTGCATCTAATTAAAACCTCCAGAATGTTTAAAAGAACTACTCCAAATTTTCCTGCTCTCTGAGATTTGAAAAGTGCCAGACTTCTGTTTGAGTTCTATAAAATTTTTTTCTGGGATTCTACATAGCATAACAGATGGTCAACCCATTTTCTTTTCTCTTGATTTTGTTTGCATTGCATTAGTTATCACACCCAGCATGCTGCCATCTACAAATGTTAAAACCATGCACACTATCTGTATTGTTCGTAGTTATTAATTAAAAGTTTAACAAGACAAGGCTAAGAGCCAGAACAGGATATGACTTTGCTATAGACTACTCCATTTTGCAGTTTGATATTTATTAACATTCTGTGGGAATCCATTTACCATACAACCTTGACTTTTTTCTGTAAAATATTATTATATTCCTATGGCTTCTTTTCCTGTCTTTAATATGGGTGGATTTATAGCAGTATTTTGCATACCGTCTACTGTGAAGGACAATTATACTCTCAATTTCTAGTTGTCGGGTAACTATCCATTTGTAAAATATAATAAGTTACAAAATGACAGGATAAAATTATTATAAAAGGGAATGAAGAATAAGCAATGTCATTATTATTTAAAAGATGAAATCATATTCCAATTTCCATATCAAATATAGAGTAAGAAATACTATATGTCCAAAAGGGTGTACATTACTTATTAAAATTATATATGTAGGTAATTAATGTAAGAAATATTATAATTGTAACATATTTTTCTTCAACTGTAACCATTCCGATGTTATGAAGAGTTCCTATACAAAACATGTTTATGCACATTTTAAATCTACAAGCGATTTTATTCTTCTAAAGTTGGTCTTCCTCCTTTATCCTTTTATTTATGTTTTATTTTTAGCCTATAATTCTGAAGTATAAGTGACATTCTGTTCCATTCACACTTTGTGGGGTAAAATAAAGTTCTACAAGTGCTAAGAAGCTCATGCATTTTTGTGAACAATGCTACTATCACGGTATATCACTGTTTCACTAACCCTGCAATTTGCTTTTGATCCTTCAGAATCAACCTCTCCCCTCTACTTTCAGGTTTTGGCATATGTTGATATATTTTCCGAGTCAGTAATGTTGTCTTTTCAAGGCCATGTAAATTGGATAACACATTAGCTGCCTATTTGAATTTGCTTCTTCCCTGTATCATAGTACATTTGAAATTCATTTCTTCTGAGCATATTACTGTTTTTCCTTTTTAATGGCTGAGTATTATTCCTCTCATTGATGACCTATGATTGGTTTTGTTTGCTCTCTGAATGATAAATGGACTAAGAATTGGTGATTATAAATAAAAATGTATAAGCCTTCATACAGATAATTTTTTAGTTTTTATTTTTGTTAGTACATGTTTTCAATATACAATGATTACATTCACTAGGAGTTGGTAAATGTAATATAACACATCTTTATTTTCTTTTCATTGTCTTCCTCTCTTCCTACCTCCCTCCCTTCACCACTTGTTTCTTTTTATTTTTATTTTGATTTTTGGTTTATTTATATTTGGGATTTCTCATAGAAGAGAAACCATATGATATTTAAGCTGTGCATCTGATTTATTTTACTTAACATTATGGTCTCAAGGTGATTCCATTTTCTTAGTAAAGGCACAAGTTTGTCCTTCTTTATGGGAGACTAGTACTCTGTAGATACCACATTTTAAAAATTAATTTTTCTGTTGATGGACATAGAGGCAGCTTCCAAGATTTATTGATCATGAATTTTGCTGCTATAATGTGGGCAATGCATGTATCACTGTGATATGATGTCTTTCAAGAAGATACTTAGTAGTGGAATACCTGAGTCAAATGAAATTTATATGTTTATGTTTTGAGGAATCTCAAAACATATTCTAGATATAAGATCTCTATACAAAGTATAAGTGGCAAATTTATTTTTCCATTCTCTAGGTTGTCTCTTCACTTTTTTGTTATGTCCTTTGCAGTGCAAAAGCTTTTTAGGTTGATGCAATCCTATTTGTTGATTCTTGATATTATTTCTTGTGTAATTAGTATTTTGTTCAGTAAGTCTTTGACTATGCCTAAGTCTTCAGTTTTAGCTAATTTAGCTTCAAGCACAGCGTGTCTATTTTAGAATTTAAATCACTGATCCATTTTGATTTTAGTTAACTACACAGTACAGTATATGGGTCTACATCCCATCTTCTGCATACGGGTGGCTAATTTTCCCCCATGCTATCTTTTCTCCAGTGTATGTTTTTGGCTCCTTTGCCAGAGACAAAATGGATAAATAACCTGGGGTTGTTTCTGCACCCTATTTTCTGTTTCATTAGCTCACTAGTCTGTTTTTGTGTTAGGATTACACATTTGTTGACATAATAAACATCTATTATTTAATGAAATGATCGACAAATTAACAACTTGATATTTTCTAGAGACTGGCACCCTAGATCATCATGACTAGATACTGAGCACATGGTTGTGGCTTGATCACTGCCACATTAATTGTTCATCTAGATCTTTCATGGATTTCATACAAGCAACTTCAAAGGTACCACAGGGAAACAAAGGTAGAGCTAGATCCCCATTCCTCTTGCAGGGCCACTCAACACAGAAACTACACAATCAATGAGAAAAGTATATGTATACTGTGATGTATAGTTTTCACGTGGTCTCATTAAATTTGAAAATTTTCCAGTCCTATTATATATGTCAATATATCAGTAACATATATAATCCTTAATATTTTTCTATCATTATATGCAAATGCTACAAATATTGAAATACCGATCAATATTGTGGTTGGTAAATAAATTTTGAAATTCTTATTGAAATGTGAATGAAAGCAGTCCATATATAAGCCAGCTTTCCTGGATAACCTCACTAGGTGTTTTGATGATACTGTCCCTAAAAAGTGTCTGCATCTTACAGATATTTGCATAAGAAATATCAAGAGTTAGAGATTTTTGGGATACAGACCACAGAACCTCAGAAGTAGCCATTTAATGGTCTATTTTGAATGAAGTTCCCATAGTAGTCACTCAAGAAAGACTAAATGTGTTGACTACTAAAGGACTAAAATAATTAGAAAAAAATTTTTCAAACCAAGCTCCAATTATGGCTGTATTAGACGCTGAGAAATGAGCGTAGACTGGTGAAATCTTCTGAAACCGTCTTCAAAAGACTGCCTGCAAAAATGTAGCAAATGCGTCGGGTCCATAACAATTTATTTTCTATGTTCTCAGGTAGAAACTGAGATTTTACAGAATCTAAGCAAGAAATGCTTTAGGATCTCTTTTTTGTTCCATTCATTCATAGGAGAGCAAAGAAAATCACTTTGATGTTGATGTATTCTCCCACTTCTACAAGTTCTTTTTTCTTTTCTGTGGCAATAAATGTATTCAGAAGTTTATAATGAGATAAGTATAAGAGAACATACTCAGGGGAGTTAAGCTATATAAAGTCCATCTTTTATGAGGAATGAAACCTTCTGAGGGTGGACATCTCCAGTTGTGAACACTGAGGGATTTTTCTTGTGGGTGGGGTCGGGACAACTGAAGTCTACTTCTAATTGGTTCCACCTACTCTGCAGAGGGTTGGCATGCATGCAGTAATCTTTGAGACTTGAGGATGCAGTTTGCCTAGGAGTTGATTGTGGTGCATCAGAACGATCCATAGTCAATAAAATGTCCTGATGATGGTCACCCATTCTGGATTCATGAATAGTTGAAGCCTGAGTTCAAAACTATGTCTGGAGTGAAATCCCCTCAGATCCCACCCCTCATTTCCATGGATATGGTTTCTCCCTCCTGAGGGGGAAGGTCAAAAGCCAGTGTATGTCAACTACACCCTCTCCACCCGAGCTTTCCTGAAATAAAGGCCACAGCTAAAATCCTGCAGGTGAGATGTGGTGACTTGGTTCTGAAAGCCCTCCATAGTTTAAAACCATTTGGCTCCGTGATGCTTTTTTTTTTCTTTCTTTCTTTTTATTTTTTATTACTGTAAGTTTGTAATAAAATTTAAGTTTGGAATTGTGATGTTTCCTGCTTTGCTGTTGTTGTCCAAGATTGATTTTGCTATTCTGAGTCTCTTCTGCTTCCACATGAATTTTAGGATTTTTTTTCCTAATTCTGTGAAGAATGCTGTTGGTATTTTCATTGGGATTATAATAAATTTACATCTCAGGTTTGGAATTAATGCCATTTTTGACAGTGTTTGTTCTGCTTATCCGAGCACAGGGTTCTATTTCTATTCTGTCATGTCTTCTATTTCCTTTTTCAAAAACTATAGTTTCCATTGTAGATGTCTTTCACTTCCTTGATTAGATTAATTCCTATGTATTTAATTTTTCTTGATATTATTGTGAATTGTATGGAATTCTTAATTTTTTCTAGCTAAACTCATTTACTGGTGATAACTGCTTTGTTGTGGATTTTGTGAGATCTTCCACATGTCTTATTGTATTAAGAGTTAACTGTTAAATTTACTTTTTTCATAATATTATTAATTTTATCTCTCTTATCATATTTACAATCTACATAGGCTGGAAATCTCAAATCTCATTTTTACCATAGATCATTTTTCCTTCATTTTTGAAAAATTTCTTGGTATTCTTTTCTCAAAAGGAAAGAAACAAGGAGATCTAGGATGATTAATTTTATGTGTGGCCATGCATTGCCAACATATTTGGTGAAACACTATTTTGAGTGTATCTATGAAGTTGTTTCTAGTTAAAATTAACACTTGAATCAGTAAGAGTAAACATAATTGCTGCCCATATTGTAAGTGACTTTCATCCAATCAACTGAAAGCCTGAAGAAGGCTAAACAACAAGGACCTCCTGCCACCTGATGCTTTGAAGTGAGATGCCAATTTTTTCCCACCTTTGAACATGAACTGAAAGGCTGGCTGTTTTTGGATGCTTGAGCTTGACTTCTTTCAAATTCATATGGAAACCTGTGGCTCACCTGGTTCTCAACTCTTTAGACTCAGACTAGAGCTACAATATCATCATCTCTCTTGGTCATCAGCTTGCTGGCTGCACATACTGAGACTTTTCAGCTCATAATCATTTGAGCCAATTATTACATTTAATATTTGCATTTTTTTGTTTTTATGGAAAATGCTAATAGGGATTTTTGGGGCTGACAGGCCATGTAGATATTCACTGGAGTATTAATGGGAAGAAATTATGTAAACTTGAATGTGAGTAATTACATATGCACAGATGCTTTTCTGTATTTCATATTATCTAAGTCTATCCCAAGAAAGTATTTGGAACAATATTTTAAAATCAATTTTACACATAATAAAATAATAGAAAATATACCTACTGGAATCTATAAATATAACAAAATCATCACCAAAATGGAAATAAATATTTCTGATATTTTGGCATGTGAACTTCCAAGATTGTATCTATGTATAAATACAAATACTCTTCCTCAAAAGGCCAATTTTAATATATATTTGCTCATATAAAAATATTTCATTTAGGAGTATGATGTCATAATCAGTTCAATTATTAATCAGAATTTAAATATGCAGAAATATATTCTATTCTTTAAGCCCTGGATATTAAATTACTACTATCCATATAGTTTCCTTTTCATGCTGTGAAAGGACTTTAAGAAATCTTAATAGTCAATAATTATAAAAACATAGAAACTTTAATATTCTAAAATTATACTCTGATTAAAATTACAAAAGTTGGACATTGGTAGATATACATTCATATCGATCTAATCTGTGAACCTGAGTAAGCAAAATAAGAAATCTGTACATAAGTCAGGGAACATTCTACTTTATTTATGCAGCCAAACTGTGGTCACCCTTAGCACCACAACTTCACATTGCAATTGTGAATGTATTAGTTCATTTATATTTATTTTATTTTTATATATTTTTTTATTTTTTTTCAGCTTTAATTGAGTTTATTGGTACATTTTAGGGATACAGTACAGTTACATTCATTGTTGGGAATTTGTACCTCTACATGACAGGTCTTGCTTCTCATTTTTTCCCCTTGTCCCTGCCCTCCCTTCACCCCCTCCTCCCCATCTACAAACACTTTATTTCCATCTTTTCATTATCTCACAATTTTTTCTTTTCCCTTATTAACCTTCCCCTATGCATCCCACCTTCCCTACACCTTTAGCTCCTTTCTTCCCATTTCTCAATGTCAGTAATCTTATTAGGATCTTCTGTATTATTGCAGATTATTCACACCAGAGAAACTATTCGGTATTTACCCATGTGTGACTTATTTATTTCACTTAGGAGTATATCTTCAATATGTATCCATTTGCATTTTTATATATTTTTATTAGTACATTTTAGGTATACAGCAAGCTACATTCACCACTGGGATCTTGTACCTTTACAAGACAGATCTTGGTTCTCATTTTTTCCCCATACCCCTGCCCTCTCTTCACCTGCTCCACCCTTCCCTATTTACAAAGATTTTGTTTCCATTCTTTTCCTTTTCTCTTCTTTTTTATTTTTGTTTCTTACTTTTCCCCTACCCCTCCCACTTCCCTTACACCTTTAGACCTTTTCTTCCTATTACATAATATCAATTGTACATTTTGATCCTTATTTACACTTTTAGTTTATCACATTAGAGAAACTATACATATTTACATGTGTGCCCTATTAATTTCACTTAAGAGTATGACCTCAATGTGCATCCACATAGCTATAAATGTCTCTAGTTTCTCATTCTTTATGGTTGATTTGTACTCCATTTTATTAAAAAAACACATCGTCTTTACCCAGTCTCCAGATGATGGGCGGTTGGGCTGTTCACCCATGTTTATAGTGGCACAGTTTGTAATAGCTAAAACTTGTATTAGTATATTTAACCAAAACTTTAGCCAAAAATATTTTGCGGTGTTAAATTTTGAGTAATGGTCTCTAATATCATACACCAATCTGTCATTAGTCCACAAACAATCTTTCTACAAACCAGGAGCAGGTGTCCTCTTTGGATGTTGAGAGCCCCTCAGGGGAGGACTTGGTAGCTGTATACTCTATGTTCTTCTGCTGACCCACAGTTAAGTAAGTGGAGCTTATGTTGAATTTGTATTCCTAACTTATTTTCTTTATAAAATGACTGAGAGGGTAAAACTGTAGTTATTGTTTTGATTAGTTGGTCATGCTAAATATTCAAAGGGAAAATTAGCATTACTTCCTACATTATCTCACCAAATTTTAAAATGTGACTTTGCTAGGAAATATCATTCTGGTATTTTATGTGCAGACATTGAGGTTAAATCTCAGATAAACATATCATTAATTTCCTCATTTTCTCACTTTAAGAAGATGATCTCAAAGGTGCTAACTGTCAGAGTGCTGAGACACTAATGTGTTTTGACTTTATAGTAGGAGAAACTACTTTCCATCTGGTATTAAAAAATGTTCATGTTTTTGGCTTCTTTTGATGTTTCTTGGCAGAGTTTGTTGAATTATAATGTTTGTTTATACATTTTTATAAGATACCTAAATTGCTTTTTATGTCTCAGTTTATTCATATAATCATGTAATGTAGAAGATCAAATGATACATGAGTTAAAATACATTACCTATATTACCCATATGAAAATTGTTACCCCATGAATTTAAACCCTTTACTATATGATACACAATGAGGCCTATAACTGTGGAAATCTTAAAATCACATATGAAAATGAAAGGGAATTTTTATTCACGAATGACTTTTAATTCTCCTTAATATGCTGTCAGCATCAAAGGAGAATGCTTTCTTCTATGCACTAATAGAATTTTGACCACATATGCATGTATAAGGAAATTGGGTCATAATTTCACAGGTGGAACTTGTGGAAGGTGAATGAAACATGAGTGCTCTCATTTTATTAATGGATTAATAATCACAGTGCACTTATAACTGAATGTTCTATTTGGAGGTGGGACCTAGTTGAATAGAATAGGTCATGGAGGGACGATCTGGAAGGGCATATTTGTTCCAGGTCACTTCCTCTCTCCATTTGCTTTTGGCTGTAATGAGAACGGCAGCTTTGCCTTACCACACCCTCTGCCGTGATGTTCTCTCTAACCACAAGCCCAGAGCAAAGAATCCAGTCAACCATGAATTGAAATTTTTGGAAACCATGAACCAAAAGTAACCTTTCCTTTTTTACATTTTATTCTCAAGCATTTTGAGACAAAGACAGAAAGCTAGTACTGTTGGGAGCATTCCCCGCTGTTTTCCAAAGGATTGGTTATTTCAGTAAAAACATAAATCAGCTAATTTTCTCAATACATCAAAGCCAACTGTGGATAGACAGACCAGTTTGAAAATAAATGCAAGCTTCTAGAAATGCATTATAGTAAATTATAAAGCACAGTAAACATTATGTAGTAATATTTAAAATGTTATAAAATAGATACAGCATATATAAGCAAATTTTAAAAAATAATTTTCTAAACACACTGCTCCACTACTTTTTGATGTATTAGTCTCAAACTATTTGTCATTATATTAACTGCCTTTATGTTGTCTTTATATTAAACATTTCAAAATGCTCAATGGAAAAATAAAATAATTTTCAATATATTTTGAATATGTTTATAATATTCACTTTTCCTAAAGGTAGGATCTGTGAATTACCAAGTATGTTTCCAATAAAACAAGACATCTAGATAAATGTGTGTCAACTGATTTTTTTTAGGATGATATAGTCCTCCAACTTGGGTCCACAACTGTGCTTCCCATTGAAAAATGTATCACTATGCATTTCTTAGCAGATCAGAAAGTCTATTAAGGTAAAGAATAAAGGACTGGTCATCATATACAATATATTATATGTTCATATATATTATATATGTATTATATATAATCTCCAATTGGTTGGTGCCAAACTTCCCCAGTTCAAATCCTGCCTTACAGTACACTAGCACTGCACAACTTCAGGGCAGTTATATAATATTTCTGCTTCTCAGTCTCATTAAGATGTAAAAGAATTATAGCACCACTTGCCAAGGGGCTGTTATAAAGTTCAGTTGAGCTAAGCATGTAGAGCTTTCAGAATGACACCTTTGAGCTATTAACTTTGAAATTGTTGTTATTGTTATTTATGGTGCTGGGGATTGCATTTAGCCTCCTATCTGCTAAGGCAGCACTATACCACTGAGCTACACATCCAGCCCTGTAAGCTAATATAGCTGTTCACTGTAAAATGAAGACTTAGAGACTGTTCCAGGCAAAAGATTTAGGAAAATCCAGAGCTTGAATCCAATATTGTAATTCTTAATTATGGCTCTGTGGGTAATATGCCCAAACTATGTTCTCTCTATATATTCAGTGAATTTTAATGTTCTCATTTTAGAGTTAGATGTTTGAGCTTACACAGTGATGTTCCTCTAGTGAAATGTTATGATTTGCAGCTTGCTGTGGTTACTCACCTTTAAAGCAAACATCCATAATTTATTTTCTGATCCAATATAGCATCTGTCATCTCAAGTTTTCTGATGGTTTTCTCAGGATTCTCACAGGTTTTATTGGGAATTTACGAGTTGTGATTCGGCTTTTTCTCTGCCTCTTCTTCATTGCCATTGCTAATCTTAATTGCATACCTGCAGTCTAAGAGCAGTTTATGATTTGGCCCAAATTTGGACAAACTTTTTCCTCAGTCTCTAAAACAAGTACTAATTAAAGATTATGGTGTGATGCAGTATTTTTCTAATCTTCTGAGTTTATGTCAAGGAAATTTTAGACCGGTGAAGGTAATAATTTGAAATTGAATATGATATTTTATTCATACCAGACTGCTGTCCAAATTACAAAAAAAAAAACTTGTTCCTATCATATCACACTTCTCCAAAATGCTTCCAAAAGCTACACATTCAAGTATCTTTTGACCAAATGGAAGGAAAAATCAGTTAAATTCAAAACTGCCCCTTTATATCACGTATCCAGAAATGAAATATTTTTATGGTCACGATACGCTAATTCAATCATATATTGGGGTCACAAACATGACTGTGATAAACATTCTCCTTAGAAATTTATTTATTTTCTCATTGAGTTTATTGGTACATTTTAGGTTTACAGTACATTACATTCATCATTGGGATCTTGTACCTTTACATGACAGGACTTGGTTCTCATTTTTTCCCCTTGTCGCTTCCCTCTCTTCAGCTCCTCCTCCCCTCCCCATTTATAAACACTTTATTTTTTTTCCCTTATTGCCTTTCCCCTACCATTCCCACTTTCCCTACACCTTTAGATCTTTTCTTTCCTATTTCACATTGTCAATTATATTATTAGGATTGTATGTAGTATTATAATTTTACACACCAGAGAAATTATTAGGTATTTACATGTCTGACTTATTTATTTCATTTAGGAGTATACCCTCAATGTCTCCATTTTCCTATGAATGACTCTAATTTCTCATTCTTTATGGCTGAGTAGTATTCCATTTTTATAGATAAACCACATCTTCTTTATCCAGTTTCCAACAGATGGGCAAATGGGCTGTTTCCAAGTTTTATCTATTGCAAACTGTGCTGCTATACACATAGGTGCGCATATGTCACTGTGATATGATTCTTTTAATTCTTTTTGAAAGATACCCAGCAGCGGGATGGCTGGGTCAAATGGAACCTCTAATCCTAGTTCTTTGAGGTATCTCCATATTGATTTCCATAGTGGTTGCACCAGTCTGCACTCCCACCAACAATGGAGAGAAGTTCCTTTCTCCCCACAATCCCTGCAACATTTGTTATTGTTTGATTTCTTGATAGCAGCCATTCTTTGTGGGATGAGGGGGAATCTCAATGTTGTTTTCATCTGCATCTCTTGAATGATTAGTGATGTGGAGCATTTTTTTCCATATATCTACTTGTTGTTTTACTTCTTTGTCTGAGAAATGTCTGTTCATTTTAGATGCCCATTTTTGAATTGGGTCTTTATATTTGAGGGGGGCTGATTGTTTTGAGTTCTTTATATATTCTAGATAAGAGTCCTTTGTCTGAGGAGCAGCTGGTGAAATTTTTTCCCAACATTGTAGGTTGTCTCTTAGTTCTGTTGATGGTTTCTTTTGCAGTGCAGAAGCGTTTTAATAAGATGAGATCACAGTTATTAATTCTTTCTGCTAGTTCCCGTGCTACTGAAGATTTGTTCATAAAGACTTTTCCTATGCCAACATCTTCCAGAGTTCAGCCTAACTTATCTTCCAGCAAGTTTAGCATTTGTTTTTTAATATTTAGATCTTTAATCCACTTGGATTTTAGTTTAGTTCATGGTGAAAGATAAAGGTCTAGTTTTAATCTTTGTCAGGTTGAAATCCAGTTTTTCCAACACTATTTATTAAAGAGACTATCTTGCCTCCAGTGAGGATGCTTGTCTCCTTTGCCAGAGATGAGGTAGCTGAGTACATCTGGAGTTGTTTTTGTAGTTCATTGCACTTTTTGAGTTTTCTGTAAGAAGTACTTGACTATGATATTTTTGTCATAAAGCTTTGAAAGTTTTATAGTTTTCCTTCATATTTAGACCTGTCGAGAGCCACAACATCAGAATCCTGCCAGCAGGTCCCAAACCCGAGGGAAGAACAACAGGAGAGCAGTTTCACGAACTTAGTTCCAGGCTCATGCTCTCTTTGTAGCAAGGCCCCGTTTAGTTTTCAGGGTGGGGTATATATAGGCTAAAACCGAAACCAAAAGTGTAAACAGGGTGTAGCTGACTGCAAAGGTCACAAGGTTCTACAAAACAAGTATTATGGGTTACATTTGCTAGGCAACAGGTCAGACCACCAGTTGAACTAGCCCGTTGCTATGGGTGACAGCACATCCATTCTGGTGAGGTGACTCAAAGTTCAATCATGGCTGTGCCTATGTCAAGGCTCACCATAAAGGCTCACCATATAGACCTTCACCACTGAATAGCTTTTGTGTATGATGTGAAGAGAGCACTAAATTTTATAGTGCTTACTTTGTAGGATTGTACAGAGGGTTTAATTAGTTAATATGTCAGTCTTAAGAAGAATGATGATTCATTGTTATTACACAGTATTTGTTAACTATTATTGCTGTTATTTATTTCTATCTTGCTGTCCTTAGCCTATGACCTTCCAAATTGGTAAAAGAGTGGATTATTACCTTGTTTCTCTTTTAGTCTTGTTTTGTGCCAGGCATTAAAGGCCATCTGTCATTTCTGTGTTTCCTAGCATCTAGGATATACTCTGAGCCTGAAGCTAGAAAATACTTGGAAATTTAAGTAGAAGTTTCTCTAGGGAATGTAAGAGTAAAATTGCTGGAAGACTTGCTGTCATCAAAAGAGATAGTGATCTCTTAATTGATTCTCATTACATTTTCTTTTTATTATTTCCACTTATGTATTTCTGTCTAGGACAGTAAAAAATCAACTTTTTAAAGTATATTAGATTTTCTCTTATTTATGTTCTTAATTATGCATGTCCCTTTATGCCTGTTTAAAAAAACTATACATAAATGTTAGCAATATAGAAGATATACTTTAGAGATATAACCCATTTTACTCAAGAGTTATGTATTACAGTGCCATTTGGGAAAAGCACATTAAAATATATTTTGTATTATTTTAAAATTACATGCAAATATAGGAAGAAATCAGACAATAAAAGTAATTGGGTAGTGTAATGTACTTTGAATTGTCATAATTACACATAATTTAACTCTTTAAAGATTTGATTGGTTTTTCTTATTGGGAATTATGCTGTTCCAGTGGATCACAGTAATCTAGCATACATTACTTTATGATATTTTCATCTCAATGTTGCAAATTATTATGCTTGGTATTATATAAGAGCTCTAGAAATTAACTTTTAGTCACTGGATATTAAGCATTTTGATCGTTTTTCACCTTATTTTTGAATTTTGAGCCAACACTGGATGCCTAAAATTACATAATGCTACCAGAAAAATGTCTCGTAGTTTTCTGGCTGTTCCCCAGAATATAATGGATGAAAGAAGTCTGAAAAGTGCATTGTACAAAGAGTCACTGAAGTGATAATTTTTAGATGTTACCCTAGTGGTCTGAAAGATATGATGTAGGGTGAGAAAAGGGGAAAAAAAAAAAAGTCAATGTGCATTCAGAGAGCAATTTACCAACTGATGCAGTGATTGTGAAATTCAGCAGAAAAAAATGTTGATTAAATGTTTTATCTGAGGGAAGTAGAGGTCATTTAGAGCAATTGTTTTCTTGTATTCTTATGCTACAAGTATTGGAAAATATTTATTAACATACCAAAAAGACATATGCATATTTTTACATAGTTCAGGCATACTCCATGTTACGTAAAATTGATATTCAGACATCTGCACTATGTAACATATTGGTACATGTCAAGTCAATTCAGTTTCTTCAAGTTTGAAATTCATGTCAATATCTCTTTTTATTTTTAAGTATTTGTTACATTTGTTACTGTTTCAACATAAATTTAATTACATACTAAGTTTTTAAAAATTTATGTAAAATGACTAACTTTGGATTTCTTTATTATTTTTCCCTTGAATTCAACTTACAGTACCCTGACATAATTTACCAGTAATGTTACTTCTCTATTTTGTAGTATCAATTGAAGGATTATCTCCTGGAGTTTGAGTGATCTATGATTTTCTGTTTGACTTCATTAATTAGAGTTTGTACCTTGTTTTTTGTTTGATAAGGAGGTTTTGTTATATTTATAGCTGTTGAATATTTGGTCATTTCTCTCATCTATGATTTCTTTATGTTTCTTTACTTTTGTCCTTTGGCGCATATTGTTTCCTTGAACAATTCTGCATCTCATTACTTTAACAGGTGCACTTTTCATTTTAATTTTTACTCATAATTTTTCTCTCCTTTTAAAAAGTTATTGTTTTATATTTATGAGTGATCAGATTCTGGAGTGTGATTTTTAACTTTTATTTTTGGTAATGGGAATCAAACCCAGGTCCTTGTGCTTGCAAGGCAGATGGCAAAACCACTGAGCTAAATCCCTGGCCTTGATTTTTAACTTTTAAATCCCTGTAATTTGGAATCAGTACTGTAACAAATACTCACCTCCTTAAACATTCTTAGAAAAGTCTTCCTTTCATTTCTCCTTCTTTTTATAATTTTATATTTGAAACCCTGATAATTTTAAAAATATTACTTGGATAATGGTATCTTGAAGAAAATTTTATATTATTCAATTTAGACATTGTGTTTTTCCCAAATAATATTTAACAACACAAATTTCAACTGATTTCACACCTACTGTATATCAGTGTAATATTATGCTTTTAAATAATTTAAAGGATAGGCAACTAAATAATTTATATTCTGATTGTTTTTGTTCTTGAATCTTTAGAATCCTGAAACCTGCCATTCACATTACACAAAGATAATTCATTAGCAATTTAAAATTTTTCTTAGGCTATACTTTTTCATGCACATTTGATTCATTTTTGTATTAAATGGACTTTTATTTGCTAATTTCTCACCCAAAATTTATTTTTGTCTTTATTTAGAGACTACTTTGTAATAGTTTTTCCTATCTATTCATCTAGGTTTCCACAGGTAACAAGTAGCACACACAAAAGCAGTAACTGAAAAAATGGCCTATTCTCCAAGGTGTGGGCTGGGTTGAGAGGAGCCAAAGGGAGTAAGAGGGGAAGTGATATCCATACATCCCCAGAGAGCTGGAACTGTGTGTGTTGGAGGCCTTGCATCAACCTGAGTCTATTTACCTTAGTAGGCAGAGCATTCTATTTTTCATGACAATTTTTTACTGCCAGACTTTTCAGCTGGAAAGCTTAGGGCAGTAAATATCAGTATCAGTTTCCTGGCAGGTGTCATTGGTCCCACACCCACAGATGCTAGGAGATAAGGGAGCTTACTTATTGTTGTGTCCCTTTCTGATCCAAGATCAGTTTTCATGTGATGTGTATCTAATGATGAGACTCAGGGGACGTCTGGGAATATCGTCCTCTCCTGATAAATGGGGCAAGTCTGCTTTTTCCAGTGATTTCCCTTTTCCACTCTTCCTGCCTAGCACGCATGTCGGATCAAGGTCTTCAGTAGTAATATCCAGTAACTTCCCCAGTGCTGATTTACCTACGTTTGAATTTATTTTTTTATATGACAAAGTAAATCTGAGTTTTAGATTTAATATTTTGTGTTATTCTTTGTCGCGAGCCAGTGACGCAGAGCACTGTCCAGTAGTGTCTCAAACGTTAAAGAGCAGCGGGGTGGAGATGGGGCAGAGAGAAAGGAAAGACACCAAGACAAGAGTCTGATCAAGGCGACGTTTATTGCAGGCAAGCATCAGACTTTTAAAGGAAAAGACCGAACTATTATGGGCTAGGATTACCATAGTAACCTCAACACCCACTCCACGGGAACGAGGGTTCACACGGGAAAGAGAAATCAGGCTCAAGAAAAACAAATTAACAATGCTTGCAACTAATAATCATGATTCCCACAATAGGTGGAGGAACTTAACAAAATGGATTTACAACACCTGACTCCTACAGATAACGTCAGATCTTTAGCAGGAAGCACCTGACTCCTACAGGTCTTTGGCTGTCCGAGTTTCTCCCGTGCAGGGTCAAAAACAAGTTTAACACGTGCAATCCTTAAAAAGGAACAAATGTTAACAAATGCTAATTAGGAACATCCTGACCACACATTGTGTCAATGCCTTGATTATAAAGAAAGAAGTTATCTTTCAAAAAGCCAATGGGCCGTGGCTGGCTTCCCACAGATTAATAGTGTGTGAAACTGGGCTTACGAGTGTGTTAACCAAACTGGCCCACTGATTGGTTTACTTCGCTGGGTGTGGATAATGAGAAGGCCCACCTCAGGTACCAGTGATGCCAACAAATAGGTGATTAGCCGGGCTGGGATAAAAAAAGAAAGACAGACTATTGCCACTCATTCCTTATTGCCTATCTGTGGAGAAATGTTTCTGATTTGTGACTCCCCTTGGCTATGCCACCCTGACCTGGAGTCAGTCAACTATGGACTGAAACCTGTACAAATGGTAATGCAAAATAAACCTTTCTGGGGCCAGGGATTTAGCTTAGTGGTTCTGCCACCTGCCTTGCAAGTGCAAGAACCCAACTTTGATCCCCAGTACCAATAAACAAACAAACAAATAAGCAATCCTTTCTTCACTTGACTTGTAAGTGTCGTGTAGTGCGTGCCAGCAATGAGAAGTAACTGAGACACCCAGGAAACAGAAAAAACAAACAATATAAATTCTTACTTAAAGAAAACTTTAACATAAGGTAGTAGATGGAGAATGTGATGGAGAATGTGAAAAGACATTTCTATCATACTTGTATCAAAACATGTGGTCTCTGTCACATTGCAGAAGCACCTGTGGTTCATTGTGTGCAGTATTATTTTGGTGCTCATTCTATAGAAACTTTGGGCCCAACACTAGTGATCAATTTATAGTCGATCCTCAAGTTATGACCAGCCTGACTTATGAACAATTTGTGTTATGACCAGAATTTTAGTTTAAACTTATGAACAAAGTCTTGAATTATGATCTGAATGCTGGCCACTTGCTCTTCCAGATGATCTTGGGTACAGATTTAACTCTTAATGAGTCCTGGAAGAAACACTACAACATCTCCTCCTATTTAAGTTTAACTGAGAAATCCTGGGCCAGTGTCTCTTTCTCTCTGAGTACACGAAAATCTACCTGTGTACAGGAGCTAGCCTTTGAAAGCTGTGTAGAGTACCTTGAGCCTTCAGTGGAACAACATGAGCTATAAGCAGCCCTTGAGAATGAATTGCGTTTGTAAGTCAAAAGTCTACTATGTTACTGTTCATACAACAGATATTGCTACTACTTCTAAATTGTTCCAATTCATCATTTATTGACAGAATTTTGAGTGTATAAATAGTAATTATCCAACCATTTGCTATTATTTATAAAATCAAGAATTCTATGAACATTTTAAGAATCAAAAATTCAGAATAAAAATTACAATTAAGTGTGGATAAGACTACTAGCATGTCTATAAATTATAATTAAAATAAACCTTCTGAATCTGGGAAAATGCAGAAACTTCACATATTTTTATTAAATTTCTGTGGCCAAAAGAGATAATAACCAAAATAATATGAATCTACATGAATAATACTTAGAGACAAGGTTTTAATAAGAAATATCCATGTAAAATCTTTTTCATAGTAAGTATTAATGTGATGATAGAAGAATGTATGATAGCGATTCTTAATTTTAGCTACCAGTTTTAACAAAGAAAGATTCTTTAACTGAATGTTACTTCTTACACCATGCTCATTTAACTATGAATGACTCAACAAAAGATTTGAATCATGCAGATTATATAAAACCCTGTCTTGATAAATTCTATACTTTGTAGAGCACACCAAATAAATACAAGAGAAAATTAAATAATAAATCTAAATAGACAAAAATCATAAAAAAGTTGGAAATATTTTATATCTCAAAGGGAGTATTGTAGTGAAGTTTAAAAAACACTTTGAAAACTGATTTTGACTTTGAATTTTAAGAAAAGGTGAAATCAGAGTTATAAACTAGTTTTAAGTTAATTTTACTATATATGAAATTGTTTTGTCAACTGTCAATAATCCATTCTGAATTATAGAAAAATAATGTTTCATATATCTAAATCAATTAAACTAATAAATAACTGCTTTATACAACTAAGTAAAAAAATCCATAAAGAAAGATGGAACATGTGAAAATCAGGAAATATACTTGAAAAATAACAAAGATTTTTCTGAAGAAAAACAACTATTAGATTATTGAATATTATCTAAGTGTACATTTATTGCAGGATTACAAACATAAATTAAACTACAGGGTTGGACAAATCTTTCATTATAGTTGTAGCTTATTTATTTCATTGTCTATAGCTCTAAAATTAACAAGTGATATGTGTAAAATTTTTTAGATAAATATGCACAACCATTTTCCAATTAAGGTGGCTAATTTAAAATGATGCTCCCGATTGTAATTTTTTTTTTTTTCAGTACGAGGGATTGAACTCAAGGACTTAGGTTTCCCAGGCGGGCACAGTGCCCCGGAGCAAAATCCTCAGTCCCAAGTGTAATTTTTGTGAATTGGTTAGTACTCCAGTTTGTATCTTGAGTGTCCTTATAGTCCACGTGACAGCTTTGATCCCCAGGGTGACACTAGGAGATTTTGTGGACTTTGAAGAGGAGGAGCTTTGGGGAAGCACATTGCCCCTAAAGGGGACTGGAATCCTGGCCCTTCCCCTTTCTCTTCTCCTTCTTGGCCTTTTGGTGAGCAGCCCTAACTATGACACACTGACTGTCAGCGCCTAAAAGAGGCTCTGAGCTGTAGGCCAGGCTTAAAGTGAAACCTCCAACACCATGATCCAGAATAAACCATTTCTCTTTCTAAATTTATTGACTCAGGTATTTTACTAATAATGGCTGAAAGTTAACACAGTAAATAATGGAATCTATATTAAAATATTTAAGTTATATTTATACACGCCATACACAAAGTTTCGTATGTTATTGCTGCTATTTCACCAGAATCTAAAAGGAGATCTAGCATAAGACAAACATATAATATTATAGATGATGAAAAAATAATCCTATGAATTGATAATATCATTTCCATTTACTATCTCTGTAATGGATAAGCCTGGAAAAGTACACAGTGTTTATTTATAACAATTTATACTTGAAATAGTGACATCTTCTATTAGTTATAAGCGTGCCTTATAAAAATTACACCAATACTTTTAAAAATCAATGAACAATTTAGAACTTAATGATAGACAATCTGTGACATAACTTACTTCCTGGTAAGACATTTTTAAAACATGCATATCTTTATTTTACATATACATATATCAATCCATCAATGGATGCCAGGTGTGCACTGAATCTTTTTGGGGGGTACCAGGGATCAAACTTGGGCCCTTGAGCTTATGAGGCAGATAGCAGAACCACTGAGCTAAATCCCCAGCCCTTGCACACTAAATATTATCTCAGTATGAGCTTGTAAATTATCAGGCATGTGAAGCCGGGCATGGTGACAAATGTTATGAACTTGGCAGTGTCTGTCAGGTAAACCCTATGTTCTGAGACTAAGACTATTTTCAGTAAACTATTTTTAAATTTTTAAGGTATAATTTGTTGTATGAATACTTCATTATGCAATATTACTTTTGTTTGATGAGCAATGGATTTTTTTTTTTTTTGATACAGGGTCTCACTATGTAGTTGAGACTGACCTGGAACTCACTATGTAGCCCAGGCTGGTCTTGAACTCACAGCAATCCTCCTGCCTCTGCCTCCCTAGTGCTGGGATCACAAGCATGCACCACCATGCCCGGCAATCAGCAGTGTAATTAAAGAGGAAAAGCCATAATAAACTTAGTAGCAGGATCTTATGTAATGATAAAAGTAAAATATTTTTCAAAAAATAAAAAAATCTTTTGACCTAGTTTTGTCAAAATAGTCTCATAAAAAAGTCTGGGATAAAATATCTTAGTTCTTCTCCTAACTAATGATGCAAATGTACAAGAAATTATCTAGGTATTAACACATCTTCATCTATTTCCCAATATGTCAGTTTAATTTTTAAATTTTCCTTATAATCTAATATAACTATGATATTTATCTCTTTGGAAATGATACTACCTATAAATCAATTTTCAATCTATTACCATAACATTTGAAAATATAAATTGTGGCTTTCCAAATACATTGTAAAGTCCTTAAGGCATTAACTCTTTCATAGCTCTGCATAGTTCAAACCTTTCCAAATTTTCATTTATTATTCTTACCCTTGGGTTAATAAATATTTCCTTCTATGTACACACAGCCAACAGTGTTAAAACACAGTATAGATAACAAGAAACAACCCCTGTTATACATCAGAAGTGTAATGGAGTCTGTACTTGTAATTAGCATATATACCACACACTTACTTGTGCTTTCTGCATACTGTAGATCAGTCACCACTTTTTAGAATGTTCAGTGATACAAACAGCCTGATGCAGCACATGTCCCATAGTTTTGCTACCACAGCTCTAGAGTATTGGCCAACTTCAAGGAGTATTCACACATTTCGCTGCAGTTATATTAATGTGCTGCATAATAGGGGACTACTTTAGGCTTTCTTCGGTTACAAAAATACAATATATATACTAAAGGGTTAAAATATTTATCTTCTGAAGTATAAATCTGGTTTCAGGGTTTTTGGATAAGGGTTGTAAGCAAACTTGGTTATAAACTTTAAATCCACGCATAGTTTTAAAACCAGAGAATTACTTAAGGAAAGTAAAGGACTCTTGAATTTCTGCATTGCTTGGAAAAATGTGTACTCATAAATTTATATAAATTGCCATTTAATATTCAAATAATTATTAAAAATTCTTAATTGAAATTAATAGGAGGATTTTTGTTGGAATATTGTGTAAGGTTTCTGTATCTACTTTTAATCAGTATATTTTTCATTCATCACCTTGATTAATGTTTCAGGATCACTGGAATAAATATGTCTGAGTAAGAATTTCAGTGTTAAGTCAATAAATGCAATGACTTTAAAATTGTTTATTATTTTACAAAAAAAAATTAGTTTTAAGCCTGTGGTGACATGCACCTATAATCCTAGCACTCTGGGAGGTTAAGGCAGGAGAACTGTGTGTTTAAACCCAGCCTGGGTAACTTAGTGACTTAGCAAAGCACGTTCTCAAAATAGAAAAGTTTTAAAAAGCAGGGTGTGAAGGGGGTGGGGATATAGACAGAGAGGTGGCCCTAAATCCAATCCCTAGTACCACCCCCCAAAATGAGTGATTATGTCACAGTGATTAATGAGTGATAAGTAATGCACTGTTGTAGGAATACAGCCTATAAAACAAAACAGAGGACAGTAATTTTTTGAATAAAACAGTCTAGAGAAATTATTGTATTGCAATACTACATTTATTAAGTTGAAACATAATTACTAAATATATTCACTATCTTAAAAATAGATAGGATATCATTGATATGAGTAAAACAATGTAAAATATTTGGCATATATTACTAAGTGGCCAAGGATTTCTGCCTTTATTTTGGAAGGATGGAAAACGAGCAAAAGAACAAATAAGTAAAACGATAATGGATGTTAGAAGGTAAGAGTATTTGAATTTGCCTGAAGCTTATATAAAGAATGTAAATGCTAATCTTTGCCAATGTAATTCAATAACAGCCCCAATTCATGTTTTACACGTATATTAGTAATTACTAGAGCATGTGCAAGGCCTTAGGATTTTAGAGCTTGCATATATATATATATGTGTGTGTGCTGGCACATATTTATATATAAATACTTAACATATGTAGATATATATGTATATATTTAATAAGGAAAAAAATAAGAAAAAAGAAGTACATACTTTTATCCACATCATTCAATATACTTGAATACTGAAAAACATCATTTAATTTTAAGTTATCCTTAAGCTTAGCTGGACACTAAAAGTTATTATGTTATAAATGATTTTTGTTCCTATGAAGTTTCAAGTCAGAGACACCTTTAAAAGATATCATTTCAACTAAACATAAAACTTACATTCAGGGAAGATTTCCTTTAAACTCTTCTCTTTTATTAATATTTTCATATAAGCTAGTCATAGAAAGCAAGGTAACCCTCTCACAAGGTGTGGAAATTTAGAAGAAATAATAAGAATGATATTATCTCAAATAGAAGAAATCTTAAAACAACCAGTCTCCAGGCCTTGAGAGTTAAGTGGTCAGTCAGACAATCCTGCTTTTGAAACTCATACTCTTAAATACATTCTTGCAGAGAGATAAATATGAGTTCAAGGAATGATACACTCCTTTTTCTGCCTTTCTGTATTGCTGAGTTCATCCTATTATTTTTGACTTGATTCTATCCCATTTCTTCCTCTTGAATGTCATCTCACCTTTATTCTTTGCCTCCCAAACGTTCCTTTTTTTCTTTTTTTATTCCAATTTAGTGTTTTATATGTCTTTCCTCTTACTAGCTATGCCTTAAAAATTGTAAAAGAAAGGAAAATGGGAGAAGGGAATAAAGCAGAGATAATGTTAATGAGCTAGTGCTGGCTAAACCGGTGATATTGTGTTGAAGGAAAGAAAAAAGAGAGAGGGAAGAGGAAGAGAGGGGAAAGAGGGCAGCAGACTGGAAGGAAAGAAAGGAAGTCATGCATGGATTTTTAATGACAGCTTGTCGGTAACCAGAATAATGATCAATCTTATTCTGTGAATCCAGATATATTTTTAAAAGAAGACAAAAGGAAGAAAACACAAATGAGGAAGAGACAGTAACAACATTGCTGTTGACATTAAATAATAAAG
The DNA here is from genome assembly GCF_012274545.1 of Fukomys damarensis. Classification (NCBI taxonomy): domain Eukaryota; kingdom Metazoa; phylum Chordata; class Mammalia; order Rodentia; family Bathyergidae; genus Fukomys; species Fukomys damarensis. Next base: position 18,574,791 of record NW_022900942.1, read on the forward strand.
ATTTTGAAGTTAAATGAATCATTTATCAGGGTTAAACCTAAGGAGATTTGGAGGATTTAACTTGAAAGTTATTACTGTTTTCTCATGTCATAGTAAAAATACAGTGGATGGTTATAAATTAGTTATGGGACATCAGAAAGTTTTGAATATATTTCAAAGCTTTCAAAATCAATCTGTTTGCCAACTGAATAAAAGCACTTTAATTATTTTTCTTAACTGTACTCCAAAATAAGTCATTCTGTCAAATGAAATGACTCATTTTGCCCTATGTCAGAAAACAGCTGTGATTTCATAAAGCCATTTTGGCTGAATTGAAAAAAAAGCCTAGTAGAGTGGATTTAGTAAACTCTTGATTATTTTTATTTTGCATTTATTATATTGAAAATTTAATACTTATATTAACCACTAGTGAATTTTACTTATGAATAAATTTTCCCCAATTATCCACATACACTAGACTTTTACAAACATTTTCAGAACCAATATCAAACAATGAAGCTCTGGGCTGGACATTTAGCTCAATGGTTCCACTGCCTGCTTTGCAAGCATAAGGACCGGAGTTTGATCCTTGGTGCCAAAAGCCAAGCAAACAAAAAACAATGAAGTTCATGTTAATCCACACATTGCAATTATCTTTTATTTTATTAGGTTCCATGTATCTTCAAAATCTTAATGTAGGATTTTAGTAATTGCAGACTATATTTTTCATTATGTGATTTCACAATGAAAATATTTTATATTTTTTAAGGCTTTAGATTTTTAGTGCATTTTTTATCATCTTCACAATTATCTTTGCTTTTTTTTAACGTATGAATGTGAATCACCAGTAAACATCATTTATATACCGACTTTAACAAAGTGAAAGTTTTTACTTTTAAGAATGCAAGTAAAGGCAGAAACTTATATTGATAATTTTGTGGAGAAGTATTACCTATGATTTTATATAACTTTACATAAATACATATTTATTATTGCACCATTTAATTTTAGAAAGCAACAGAATTGAAAGGTCTATAAAAAATTACAAAACTAAGATTTCTGTTGATAAAAACAAAAAGGTGTTGATAACTATAGATAACCCATTTGACCAGGGGATATAAGCTCAACCTTGAACATCCCACAATGAAGGAGAAAGCATACTCTAGATAGACTTTCTTGAGCTCTACAATTAGCACATTTCAATTTAGGAATGTGCCCCAAACTATATATTAGGTAATATCAATGATTTTCAACTTTAAGTGAAGCTCAGACCCAAATATTATTTGTAGCACAGTTAGAGAGGTGCTTGAGCCATGTGACTTACTCTTATTTACTGATTATAGAAAGTGATAACACATGCATGTTATACCAAGACCTGATATAATAATCAAAATGTTAGCCATGAGAGTTTTAGACCTAAAGTATGCCTTCTCTAATAGAACATTACGTAACTTTTGAAAAAATAAGCAAGTAATATGGTACTGGACCCTGTAACAGATGAAGTTTTGATCATGACACATTGAAAGACCAAGTAGTCAGAATGTTCCATTATACACTGAATTTCTCAGATCTATTAAGTCATAAGACTGTACAGGCCTGGAAAAATTATTTCTATGATGAAATTACTATGAGCAGGACTGGCAAACATAAATCACTTCCTCGTTCTTGTCGCTCAGACATCTGTCAACCACCTATGAGATATTAGTGGCCCTATCTTTAAAGAAACCTATGGCTTTGTGAGAATTTCTTATTGGAGTTGATGAATCCTCTCATCTGCCTAGAGAGGCGTAGGGCCAGGGCTAAAGAAAGAAAGGCAATAGAGATTTGCATAAATTTAAAAGTACATGGGGGGCTGGGGGGTCAGAAGAGCCAGAGACAAAGTCACTGTGAGCTAATCACTATTTATTGGATGCACACAACAATAAGAGAGAGTATCGGATGACTCAGACAGTGGCAGTAATATTATGTTGATGTGGGTCTTAGTTGATGATGATGGTGACAGTAGAAAAGCATTCGTAAATAGTAGGTGGGATGAGATAGCAAGTTAATAAGGACTTTGTCCTTTTCCCAGGTGAAACATTTATCCTTTTTTATTATTACTAGTTCTCAAAGAACCAATCTTCAGCTGATGCAATCTTGCCCTTCAGCATCACATCAGGTTGCCATCGAGGCCTCAGTTTGTACAGGGAGTTATATATGGATGTGTACGGAGTTGTTTCTGCATACCATAGCCGGCTCACAAGCAAGAAGCCTAGTCTAATGCCTGCCCCTAATGACAACTTAATTATGATATAATTTTTCTCAAAAATTATATAGAAGAGCTCTTGACAATCTCTCATAAAACTGAAAGAGAAGGAGAAGAGGTGAAGCTTATTTTACAGATGAGTCAGTACAGAATAAAGATACAGGGTGAAAATGGGTGGGTGATGTATTTTAGACTCTGTCTTAGGCTGGCCGTTGCAGTA
>NW_022900942.1:18577792-18578062 GCF_012274545.1 Fukomys damarensis
TTTTATCACAGTGGCTTTGTAGTATAGTTTCAAATTGGGAATTGTTACACCTGGTGCCATGTGACTGTTGCCTATAATGGCTTTTGCTATTCTAGGTCTCTTGTGGTTCCAAATGTTTTTTTGGATTCTTTTTTCTAGTTCTGTGAAATATAGTGTTGGAATTTCAATTGGCATTGCATTGAATGTATATAGCAGTTTCGGTAGTATGGCCATTTTCACTATGTTGATTCTTCCTACCCAGGAGCAGGGGATCTTTCCATTTTCTTATAT
>NW_022900942.1:18578132-18581806 GCF_012274545.1 Fukomys damarensis
TAGTTTTCAGTGTAGAGATCTTTTGTTTCTTTTGTTAGATTGATTCCTAGATACTTCATTTTTTTGGATGCTATTGTAAAAGGAATTTTTTCCCTTATTTCTCTTTCTGTCTGTCTGTTATTTGTGTATAGAAAGGCTATTGATTTTTGGGTATTCACCTTGTATCCAGATACTCTACTGAATCTGTCAATTAAGTCTAGAAGTTTTCTTATTGGAGTTGATGAATCCTCTCATCTGCCTAGAGAGGCGTAGGGCCAGGGCTAAAGAAAGAAAGGCAATAGAGATTTGCATAATTTAAAAGTACATGGGGGGCTGGGGGGTCAGAAGAGCCAGAGACAAAGTCACTGTGAGCTAATCACTATTTATTGGATGCACACAACAATCAGAGAGAGTATCGGATGACTCAGACAGTGGCGGTAATATTATGTTGATGTGGGTCTTAGTTGATGATGATGGTGACAGTGGAAAAGCATTCGTAAATAGTAGGTGGGATGAGATAGCAAGTTAATAAGGACTTTTTCCTTTTCCCAGGTGAAACATTTATCCTTTTTTATTATTACTAGTTCTCAAAGAACCAGAATGTGTCAGAAGAGCCAGAGACAAAGTCACTGTGAGCTAATCACTATTTATTGGATGCACACAACAATAAGAGAGAGTATCGGATGACTCAGACAGTGGCAGTAATATTATGTTGATGTGGGTCTTAGTTGATGATGATGGTGACAGTAGAAAAGCATTCGTAAATAGTAGGTGGGATGAGATAGCAAGTTAATAAGGACTTTGTCCTTTTCCCAGGTGAAACATTTATCCTTTTTTATTATTACTAGTTCTCAAAGAACCAATCTTCAGCTGATGCAATCTTGCCCTTCAGCATCACATCAGGTTGCCATCGAGGCCTCAGTTTGTACAGGGAGTTATATATGGATGTGTACGGAGTTGTTTCTGCATACCATAGCCGGCTCACAAGCAAGAAGACTAGGCTAATGCCTTCCCCTAATGACAACTTAATTATGATATAATTTTTCTCAAAAATTATATAGAAGAGCTCTTGACAATCTCTCATAAAACTGAAAGAGAAGGAGAAAAGGTGAAGCTTATTTTACAGATGAGTCAGTACAGAATAAAGATACAGGGTGAAAATGGGTGGGTGATGTATTTTAGACTCTGTCTTAGGCTGGCCGTTGCAGTAAGTAGAGTGGAAAGGAAAACTCCCTGTAGACAGAGTTTCTAGAGGTATTCTATTCTGTAAGGAGGGAAAAGCAGTCTGAGGTTATACGGCAAATCATCACAGGCTAAAATACAGGTGAGCAGAAGCCTGGACAATAAAAGATAGGAAAGTTGGAGTTCAAGAAACCTAGAATTCAGATACCTAACTGAGAGAATGGAGATGAAGAGAGTGGACATAACAATGAAGATTTTCATGTTACATAAAGTCCATCAAAATGAGTCTACATTAAACAGACTTAAAATAATCCTATTGATCAAAATGAGTTAAGCAGACAATGCTAGCCAGATTCTGTCATTGGGCATGCCACTGCTCACAATAAGCACAAGAATAGAATATGATACATGAGGTTTGAAGTGGAGATTCTGTATACCTACCAGCAGGGGATCTCACTTCTCAAGGGTTATCAAGTACTATAATTGCCAAATACTAAACCTGCCAAAAAAAAAAATCAACTCCATATTTGCAGTATAGCAAATGCCACAGAAAGTACTAACCAGTTGATCTTCCTAGAACCCTTTTAGCCAGTAAGGGACAGTGATTTCTTCTGAGAGAAAATGGATGCCTATTCTGTGTCTAGGCTTTCCTGACCTTCCTGTAGCGGGTGTGTCTAGATCAGTATCAGAGGGCTCACATTATGATGGGTTATGATGTACCTGATCTCACATGATTCACTATCAGACCAAGAAGACATATTTGGCAAAGGTAATACAAGGTGGGCTCATTGCAATGGAATCTACTGGCTGTAACACATACTGTACTAATCAGAAGTGCGTGGGAACAAGGACAGCTATCGTGTGAACTCAGAGACAATAGTTTATAAGAATATAGGGGTAAGGGGAAAAATGAGAATCAAGACCTGTCATGTAAAGATACAAGATCCCAATGATGAATGTAACTGTACTGTATACCTAAAATGTACCAATAAACTCAATGAGGAAAAAAAAAAGAATACAGGAGCAGCTTCATATGTTAAATTTTAAATCTGTGCCTTTAGCATGGTATTACTTTTCTAATGAGTGGAATACATTGGGCATATTATATCTTTGCTAAAGCTAACCTGTGCATGTAATGAAGTCCTTATTTCCAATGAGAAAATATTTCACATAGAGCATTTGACTTCTTTTTATCATCCACAAATAATCTGAAAGGTTTTTCCTTAAGGGATTATCTTCCCTTGTTAATTATAAGATAGATAAGAGTAAAAGCATTCATACGTTTATCATGGAGTATACATATGTTTTATCACGAATTCATAAGATATGATAAATAGTGAAGTAGAAAAGGTTTATTTTTGGCTTACAATTTGTGGAGCTTTCAGTCCTTAGTAGGCTGACTCTAAGGCAAGTGGCAGGGCGTAGGAGCATGGCAGAGGGGACAGAGTCCATGGTAATGCAGCAAGAGGTAGCAAAGCAGCAAGCAATAGCAGAAGCAAGCCTCCGTTTTCCTTTCATCCCTTTCCATGACCAAGAAGACATATTTGGCAAAGGTAATACAAGGTGGGCTCATTGCAATGGAATCTACTGGCCGTAACACATACTGTACTAATCAGAAGTGCGTGGGAACAAGGACAGCTATCATGTGAACTCAGAGACAATAGTTTATAAGAATATAGGGGTATTTTTGGCTTACAATTTGTGGAGCTTTCAGTCCTTAGTAGGCTGACTCTAAGGCAAGTGGCATGGCATAGGAGCATGGCAGAGGAGACGCAGTCCATGGTAATGCAGCAAGAGGTAGCAAAGCAGCAAGCAACAGCAGAAGCAAGCCTCCCTTTTCCTTTCATCCCTTTCCACTATGAGCTTTTTGGGTGGTGCCACCCAACCAGGGTGGGGCTTCTTGTTATCACACCCAGAACTGTGATAAACCCATTAGTGAGCTGATCCAGTATCACATACCCTTAATCCCAGTATCACACAACCTAGATCCAACTGCATCCAAGAATCCCACATTTGCCTGCATGAGGCTTTGGAGGGACATCTAGATACAAGCCATAACAGACAGTTTATTAATCGGGTGTCTATTATGTAAGCATTTTCTATAAGATTATTAATTTAATATGCATAGATCTTAAATAATTGTTTTAGGGGTATTAAAGTAAACTGAACTGCTTATCAAAAACATTGTTAATAAATTGCAGATTCAAAGAAAAATATATGACCTACTTGATATGATTATGTATATTTTTTCTTCTAGTATTCAAATGAAAGTATGTGAATATGAAAAAGCAGGAAATAACCTAAAACATGTACCTGTAGAAAGAGACAGGATCACTGGAACACAGGTCAGGGAGAAGCTTTAAATATGTATATATGCTAGAAAAAACTAATACTTGTGACCTACTGTTTTGTGAGAGTGATTTTCCCTTACATCTTTTCTTTTAAGTGTCAACAATGGTTATGCAACTTTGTTAGATAATAGATAATAGGTAAAGTTAAATATATATTATATA
>NW_022900942.1:18582604-18614078 GCF_012274545.1 Fukomys damarensis
TTTTTTTTTTTTAATTGAGAGATAGCGTCTCATTATGTAGTTCAGACTGCTCTGGAACTCACTGCGTAGCCCGGTCTAGTCTCGAATTCACAGGGATCTTCCTTTCTCAGCCTCCTGAGTGCTGGGATTAGAGGTGTGCAACACCATGCGCCTGTTGTTTCTTTCTTTCTTTCTCTCTCTTTCTTTCTTTTTTTTTTTTAATTTTGAGATAGCGTCTCATTATGTAGTTCAGACTGCTCTGGAACTCACTGCGTAGCCCGGTCTAGTCTCGAATTCACAGGGATCTTCCTTTCTCAGCCTCCTGAGTGCTGGGATTAGAGGTGTGCAACACCATGCATGCCTGTTGTTGTTATTTCTCAGTTCTGTGATAGAATTCAATTTTGTCTCATTTCATCCTCTTTGATGATAATCTATCTCAAAAGTACAAATGCCTTGTAGAATAAGACATAAGAAATGTTCTCACCATTCTAATATTACTATAATTATTTTAAAATCTTAGCTTTTTGAATAAATTAACATTGTAATAAATAATTTATACTCTGCTGATTTTCTAAAACTTTATATTTCTTGTGGCTGGATATATAGTTCATTGAGACAGCACTTGCCTGGCGTGTATAAGGCCCTGGGTTCAATTCCTTGAAAAGAAATAATCAAACAAAACACTTATGTGTTGCTTAAATTTGTTTTTGTTAATCTTTTGCAAAAGAAAATTTTCTTTCCATCAATTCCTAAGATACATATGTGTGTGTGTGTGTGTGTGTGTGTGTGTAGGCTTTGTTTGACTTTGGCTCAGGAATCTGGTGAAGAAATCTGAATTCCTTACCAGCTCCAAGGGCGATGCTTCAGTGATTCAAGTTAATCCCATCACTTTCATACAGAGATTCATTCTGAAATTGGCTTGTGACCCTATTCGCACACATGTTTCTGTAGGAACATCGCTGGAAATTGCTAGGAAGAAGTACGTTATTCTAAAAATATGAGCCACAGGAAAAGCAACTCTCTTTACCTCTGGGCAGTATAATACTGTACACAGGAAGCTTAGAATTTCCATAACTATTTTATCATTATGAAAGAGTCCCACTGGAGTAAAAAATATGTACACAGGGTAGGGTTCAGAAGTGGAAATCAGAGAAAAATAAAAATGGATTAGACCAGAATCGTCAACTTCCCTGTTTGAAATGAACTCCAACTATGAGAGCCAATCCATTTCCTATGGTGTACAAAGCATCGAGTCATATTTCTTAACACTTTCTTCAAAGACAGGGTAGCATTCATAATAATGTCCATTTTGTGATGGAAACACCTGAAATAAGGGGATAGAGGGGATCTTGCTAAGGTACAGTATCATGCAAGACACGACTTGTGACCAAATAGAATTTTAAAATTTGTGATAATCTTTAAAATACATATTTTAAGAATAACATATTTCTTCTGAGAAATTTCCATATACATGATTAGAAAAATACAATTTCCTTTAAGCGCCTAAAACTATCTCAATGACAGAGAGAAACTTGGTTCTCTAAAATTTGGCAGTGTATTAGGTTGCAAATAGAGTCTTCACAGATCTGATCTGATTGGGGGGAGGGTCATATGCTTTAGAAAATGTATTAATCAGATATTGTATCTGTGGTAAATGGGAGATCACTTGACTTCTAATGTTCTTTTATTCTTTCTACCTAACAAGACAAATAACTGCATCTTCTAGCCTGTTTGATTAGCACAGTCTTCAACGGAGTCATTCTATCTTGAAAATAGATTTCTTGCCCAGTATGTTGGCACGTGCCTGTTGTAATCTCAGCACTGGGGAGGCTGAGACAGGACGATTGTGGTGAGATTGAGGCCAGCCTGGGGAACACAGTGCATTCCAGACCAATCTGAACTACATAGAGAGATCCCATGGCAGAAAACCTAAAAAACAAAAACAAAAACAAAACAAAAAATTACTTATTCTTTCTGGTAACAATTATTTATGTAGCTATCCATGTGGACTCATTATTTACCAAATAAAATCTCATCCTCAGTTTTGCACTTGACTTTTAAAATTTGTTTAAAAAAATGAAGTAGGTCACATATTTTACTATTATATTTTCTCTGGGCAAAGAAAATAGTTCAATAATTTCTTGTAAAATGTAGTAGTTTAAATATTAAATTACAAATGCTGTTTCAAGGCATGTTAAAATTTTCTCCTGGCAGACTTTGCTAATCATTACTTTTACATGTGGGAAAAGGGAATTATAATGGAAGGAAATAATAAAGTAATAAATTAATTTATTGGGAGTAATTTCACGAGTACTTCTTCTTGACAAATATTGAACATTTAAAGTGAAAAATCTTTGCTAATAAACTATTATTTTACATGTTATATACCAGGAAAGGGGTTTAGAGGAACACAAAATAAAATGATAACTTTTCAGCAATATTAGTTATGCATTTATGGAATCAATGAATGTGAAAAGTGAAATTGCGTCATTGACTGTATGGCTTCATGACAAAGGAGACTTTTATACAGAGGCCTAGAAACCACTGATCATATTATATTGTAATTATATAAGCAACTAAAAGTTAGCAATGTGTTACAGAAATCGTCTATTTTCTTTTCTCTATGGAAAATGCCTGTAAACATTTTGGTTGGGTTTGTAATTTGTTTTATCCTTTAATTAAACTCAGCAATATATTTGACAACCTAGGAGACATACTGTCTATCAATATTGTTATGCATCTTTCATACTGCGCCTTAATTGTGATCTTCAGTCTTATTTTGATCAGTACCTTGGCACTATAGTTTGATTTTTGTGTATCTCTCAAACACACTTCTGGTAAGGGCTTATTCCTCAGGTAAAGTTATTGGGAAATGGTGGAAAATTTAAGTAGGATGAAGCCAGGTGTCATGGCTCATGTCTGTAATCCCAACATTCTGAGACACCGAGGAAGACTTGGATTGAAGTTCAAGGCCAGCCAAGGCAGTTTGAATTTTTTTGTTTTGTTTTTCTTGGTACCGGGGATCGAACTCAGGTCCTTGTGCTTGCAAGGCAGATGATGGCACCTTTGAGCTAAATCCCTGGCCCCAGCCAAGGCAATTTGCAAGATCCTGCCTCAAAATATATACACACACATATTATATGGAAAATATTATATGTCTTATATGGAAAATGTTACATAAAGGGGGGCACTGAGGCATGTGCCTCAGTGTGAAGGCCACAAATTGAATCCCCAGTGCTGGAACAAAAGAACAGGGAGATAGAATGGATGAGAGGGTTTTAAGGCATTGAGAATGTGTCCTTGAGACAGAAAGTGGGCTCTACTTATTCTTTCACCTCTGTTTCTTGGCCCTGAGAAGGTTAGATGTTGTCTGTGACCCAACTCATCACAGACTCAAAACAATGGGCCAGTGGACATAGACTGAAACTTGCCAAACTCTGAGTCAAAGTAAAATGTTTCTCATCGTAAGCTTTCTCAGACATTCGTTACAGTGACAGCGAGATGATAAATGTAACTTAGAAGGGTGCATTTCATCAAACAATACTAGAATTTATAAAATATCTACCTACAAATAGTTAAATAAATTTAATCAAGTATAAGACAATGCTTTGGTGTTGCAAATTATTTCCATTTCAATTGTGTTTTACTTTAATTTCAATTTTAAAATAGGAGAGAAATATGTTTCCTCCTTTCTTTCAGCATTTTGGTTGGATACAGAGTCCAGGACAGATCAGGCCCCGTGTGAACATGTCAGAGTAAAGCCAGCTGTCCCAGGAGTGTGGCTGTCCCGTTAGAGGGAGAGACCTCTTGGGAATGTCAGCATATCTGTTGGGGAGAACTGGGGAGGGCCAGATGTGTATCTTAATAAGAGGCAAAGCTTTTCTCAAAATATATCTGCTACCCTGGATTCTGATTCCTTTTTTTTAAGAGGAAGATTAGTGGGAAATATAACCAGAGAATAAAAGAGGGAAAATTCAAAGAAACTTCTCAGATATATACAATATTGTCATACTCACTTTATATCCATCTACAAGGCTTTTAGTGCCTATGGCGTAGCTTGAAAAGCAAAGGTGAAAATTTTATTTCAATATTGAATGCATATGAACTAAGGTGAGAGTTCTGTTTGCCTGTCTTTACTCTAATGTGCAATCTAAATATGAAAGAATTTGATTCATTCAATGTGAAATTCCTTAACCATTAAAATTATGCTTGAACTAGTTGAAAAGGTGATTTTATTGCTAGTTGTAAATGCTTTTGTATTGTTTTATAGCATTTTAATTTTAAAAATGAGCTACAACTTTAACAACAATTTCCCAAATTTGAATTACTACACATAGCTTTGCTGAAAGCCACCCATAAAATTGGATATTACTTTTGTATATATACAGTTAAGCAAAAGCAAAACAAACAGGAATGTATTAATGACTTTAAAAAACGCAACGTTTTCAAAGGCAGAACTTAAAAACTAGATTATGTGTGAGATATCAGAAAGCATCCCTATTTTAAACATCGCCATCTGCCACATATAATAACAAGCTCTGAATGCAATGCCTTACCCTCTCAAACTTTTAAATTAGTACTTAAATGAATCATGTTATTAAACAGGAAAGAAATTCAAATCACTTGATATTTCTCACTCCTCCCATCTATTTAGCTTTCTGAATTTGAACTCTCTCATGAACTATTCTTTTCTCTTTGGGCCATTTTTCTTGTAGCCCAAAACTCTTATTGATTGATTAATGAATTAATTAATTTTCAGTTTTGGGAATTGAACCAAGTGTCTCACCCATGCTAGGCAAGGGCTCTACCATTGAACTCAATTATGATCTTCACAGAACTTTCATATTCTTTTATTTTTCTGCTGTACACTCCTAATAAAATTTTATCCATGGTTGAATATGGTTTCTCTTTCTTTTGCTTGCTGTAAAGATAACTGTCTGACCAGGTAATCCTGTGACATTATAAGTTCGTGTTGTAATATAACCTTTTTTTCAAATACCTTTTTTATTTTTAGACAGGTTCTTGCTAGGTAATCTAAGCTGAACTAAACCACTGAGATCCTTCTGTCTCAGCCTTCTGAATGCTGAGATTACAGAATGTGCCTTTCAATGTTTCTATTTGTAATTTTGTATCACCTTTACAAAATCTTTTCAAGTTTTATGAATTAACAAATAAAAATTATATATATATATATATATATATTAGTGTGTAATACAATGTCTTGAAATATGTGTCATTAGAGAATAGCTAAATTGAACTAATGAAATATTCATTAATTACCTCACATAACATTTTGTGGTGAGAAATTTAAAACTCTACTCTTAATAATTTTCAATGTATTTATCAATCTGTATTTATGAACAGCCAAGTCTGGTACTCTTCCTTCAACACTCAGAACTGAATCCTAATACTCATCTGATTTTATTACTGCTCTGGTCTGCCCTTGCATTAAGTAAATGACCACCTTAGTGTCTTTGTCTTCTCTCAATCATTAAGCAATTTGTAAGCTTGAGCATTCTCAGCTGCATTCATTTTCCTTTGTAATACAGAGGTAATTTTCTCAGAAGAAGCATATATTTATATTGCTTTTTTCTCTAAGCGTTGTAAGAGTTAAGTTATCCTAGAGAGCTCATTACTGCTCTGATCTGCCCTTGCATTAAGTAAATGACCACCTTAGTGTCTTTGTCTTCTCTCAATCATTAAGCAATTTGTAAGCTTGAGCATTCTCAGCTGCATTCATTTTCCTTTTTAATACAGAGGTAATTTTCTCAGAAGAAGCATATATTTATATTGCTTTTTTCTCTAAGCGTTGTAAGAATTGAGTTATCCTAGGGAGCTCAATTTAAGGGTCAAGTTTAAGCATTTCTAGTAAATAAGCCCCTTTGCCTGTAGCTCAATTGTCTACTCCCATACAGCCACTGTGGTCCTTTTTGGGACTGCTGCTTAATTCTGTGAAAAGGAAAACTATATTCCCACCATGTAATGTTGAGGTGATCTCTGAAGAGCTTTCTGGGGTTCTCTTCAGTGGGAGACAGATTGAGGGTGCCCCTCTCTGAATATTCTCACTTCCTTCCCACTTATGGACAAATCGTCACATTTCTCTTTGCCAAGATACATCTGTGTTGGCCATTACCCACTTTCTGAAATATTTCCTGTCTTTCTAATCATGTAATGAATTCCTACCATTCTCTTTTCTGCAAAGGAAGAACGTTGGTTTTTTTAAGGGACACTCCAAAGTGGCCCTACCCACATTTTTTAATTAGGGAGGATCGAGCAGGTTTTCTGTTCACTTTTTAAAAAATCACTACTGAAACACTGTATTTGTATAGTGCCTTTTGAAGTTAAAGTCAATTTTGTAGCTACAAAATGGACACAAGGGAAGTATCTTATCAACGATGCAAATAAGAGAAAGCATCGAGACATCCCTGAGTAACATACTTACTTTTTTCCCCCCTTCGGTTCTGGGGATCGAACTCAGATCATTTCTCTTTGCCAAGATACATCTGTGTTGGCCATTACCCACTTTCTGAAATATTTCCTGTCTTTCTAATCACGTAATGAATTCCTACCATTCTCTTTTCTGCAAAGGAAGAACGTTGATTTTTTTAAGGGACACTCCAAAGTGACCCTACCCACATTTTTTAATTAGGGAGGATCGAGCAGGTTTCCTGTTCACTTTTTAAAAAATCATGCCAAGATACATCTGTGTTGGCCATTACCCACTTTCTGAAATATTTCCTGTCTTTCTAATCACGTAATGAATTCCTACCATTCTCTTTTCTGCAAAGGAAGAACGTTGATTTTTTTAAGGGACACTCCAAAGTGACCCTACCCACATTTTTTAATTAGGGAGGATCGAGCAGGTTTCCTGTTCACTTTTTAAAAAATCACTACTGAAACACTTTATTTGTATAGTGCCTTTTGAAGTTAAAGTCAATTTTGTAGCTATAAAATGGACACAAGTGGAAGTATCTTATCAACGATGCAAATAAGAGAAAGCATCGACACATCCCTGAGTAACATACTTAAGTTTTCCCCCCCTTCGGTTCTGGGGATCGAACTCAGAACCTTATGCTTGCCAGGCAGGGGCGCCACCACTGAGCTACATCCCTGGCCATATTTACTTATTTTAATCTAATGTGTTTTATTCAGAAATTAAAATGTATCTTTTCCTTCTTTAAATTTGTTCTTTGAAGTTCTCTTCTTGGTCCTCTTTCATTACCAAAAATGGAGAGAGAAATACAGATAGAAAAAAGAAAACATGATATACACATGTAATGGACCATTATGCATATTTGAAAGGACAGAAATTCTGACACACACTATGTAGGACATTAGGCTACATGAAATAAGCCAGGCACGAACTATTAAATACTGTATGACTTCACTTATGTGAGGTACTCAAAGTCATCGAAATCCTAGAAACGAAAACTAGAATGGTGACCCATAGAGATGGGAGGAGGGAGGAGTGACAGGTACTCAGGACCTTGCACGTGCCAGTCAGCCTCAGGGCCACCTGAGCTACATCCCTGATGAAAGACTGTTTCGTTGTTTTTTTGTGAGTGTTTTGTTTTGTTTTGTTTTTTGAGACAGGGTCTTACTATGTAGTTCAGACTGACCTGAATTCACTGTGTAGCCCAGGCTGGTGTCGAACACACAGTGATCCTCCTGTCTCAGCCTCCCGAGTGCTGGGATTACAGGAGTGCACCACCATGCCCTGCCAGGCTGTCTTTAAATGAATATAGAATTTGAGTTTTACAGGGTGAAAGAGTTAAGGTGCTGGATGGTGGTGATGTTTGCTTAGTGCTGTGAATGTATTTATTATTGTTGATGTACACTTAGAAATTATTCTAATAGTTTTTTTGTTACATATATTTCAACAACATGAAAATTGGAAGAATAATGAATGTTTATAGATGTCATTTGCATCACATATGTTTGCACTTACTTTGGAAAACTGATTGTTTTATTGTTTTCATTTCACACACCATTATTTCAGTGTCCTTAAATACCACACTTTTTAGAGAGTTTCTAGGATTTCTGACTTTGGAGATCTTATAAAAGAAGAAAGTAAAACATTCTTTGCAAATGACAGATTTTTCAGAGAATTTTTAGAGATCTCTTTAAATCATGTAATCATATGAATGTTATTGTTATAATAATAGCTTCCTAGTTTATTTATTTATATGTGATCTGATCTAAGTATCATTTTCCCTAAATATATGAACAGTAACTGTATAGCAAAGACATTAAGGGAATGCCAATAGTACTAGAATTCCCCATGGGAAATCTTTTCACTTACATGGGTTTCCATATTATTTCCTAACATTCCTTCATTGCTTCTTTGTAAAATAATCCTCAGCCATTCTCAAACACATCAAAGTGATGTACACAAAACTTTGAAGATTTCTACATTTATGCTTCAATAATGCTTTTAAAACTTTGCACACTCATTAATTAAAAAGAACAGTTTCTAAGGAGAAATCACTCCATTTTGGACTTCAGATTTTTGCACGGTTATAAATATATCCTTATAAATACTAATATTTTACTCATTCCCAGAAAATGATAAATCCAATGAAGAATAATAAACAGATTGTGTCTAATGATTGCAGTTCCACTGTTCTCCTCAACAGTACTTCTGGGAAAACAGTGTTAGCTTCAGGAGTAGGCGATTGCTTGTTACTACCTGTCTGCCATTTCGTTCCACATAACACTCATTGTCTGATGTCACGGTTCTGAGCAATGATGTAAAATAGAGCTTCAGGTTCTTGCTGATCCTTACATCTACTGAGGCTTTCCATTCCCACAGAACAATAAGCTCTCCAGAGCTGCAAGAAATTGAAGAGAATCTTTTTCTTGTGTGTCTTCCCATTTAAAGAGTTTCCCCACAGTAAGGTATCTGGGCTTCATAATGTCACACAACTTAGTAATGCAGCTATTTTACATCTACCTTCATGCTTTCCTCTGAAGTTATAGAAACACTTTTGAGATGACATTGTTGAAAAGAGTTCAACTAGCACAAGCCAGCTTGTTAAAATATAAGACCTTTGTTAACAAGTTTTGTTAAGTCTTACTCATTGTCAATTGTTTACTTTTTAATGAAATCTTCCTGGAAATCAGTAGTCTGTCACGCTGCTCCTTCATTTGCACAGTTGTGTTTTCATTAACCCTCTTGCCCTATATTACTATTTACTTTATTAATCTGTTCCTCCATCTGTGTCTGTATTGTAAGAGAGAGAGAGAGAGAGAGAGACAGAGAGACAGAGAGACAGAGAGAAAGAGAATGAGAGAGAAAAAGGAGACAGGTGTTGACAATTTGTATAGAACCATAAAAATTAAATTTTTATATAACACAATTACTTATATACTATTTTACAAACATTGGGAGGGGGAGGTTGGGAAGAGAGATAATAAAATTAGTTTAAATGTTAAACATTTGCATATGTATTTATAATTACATATGTATAGTCTGGTATTTTTTCTGGGACATTTTTCTTTTCTTTTTTTCAGGCAGGGTCTCAGTATGTAGTTGAGACTGACCTGGAACTCTCTGTGTAGCCCAAGCTGGTCTCGAACTCACAGTGATCCTCCTGCCTCAGCCTCCTGAGTGCTGGGATTGCAGGCATGCTCCACCACACTCGGCTTGGGAAATTTTTATTTAAAGAAAAAAATAATGATAATTAAAGGTTCACAGACTATCTAGCTTCAGTACTTTTCACCATAACTATTATACTTGTATTCAAATATTATTGCAAGAGAAATTTGAGAGTCTGCAAAACAATGTTGTTAGTTTTCTAGATTTTAGTTCCTAATTGTTGGCCCTCCAGAGCATAACTGTAAACTTCAGTTTAGAAAAATGTCTTTCTGTTTTTTGTAAAAATTACGCACAAAATATTTTTATTGAAGCTACGTTCCAAGAATAAATTCTGCAAAATATGTTAGGTATATTGCATGTGTATTAGAGTGAATCCATAGTAACTGGTACAAAAAACTGAAATAAATCATTATTTCTTATCATTACATAAAATTGATATTGTACTGAAAGCATTTATTTTCACCACTAGATTATTCTAGTGAGTCTCTATGTAAGATCAATCACTTACCACTTTCAGTGCAAAAAATAATGAAGTTTTTGTCCAGCCTTATTCTTCATAGTGAATGATATGGGTATAGTTTCTCTGTTTATATTGTATCTCTACTGTGTTGGGCATTCATCGTTTCCATTTCTTTCCTATGCTGGGCCTTCATGGCTTCTATCATGGTCCTGAGCTAATCTCTTTTTTTGTCAGTTTCTGTTCTGGAGTTTCTAATCATGTCTTTCATTTTGCTCACTATCTCGGTAGTTATCTGGGAAATTATTTCTGTTTTGAATTTTTCTAGAGCCTGATTGATCTGTTTTGTTACTTCCTGAGCTATGAGTTCAGGGAGTCCTGGTGGTTCACTATCAGACTTTTCAAATCATTTGCCCTACTGTTTGCTATTGGTAAAATGCAAGTCTGTGTTTGTGTCTTGCTTAAGTGTTTTCTCATTTTTATTTTTGTTGTTGGGTTGTCCTTGGTTTAATTCCTGTGTTATTATTTAATTCTTCCTGATATAGTTATGCTTTAGCTCTAATAACTCATAGACATTCACATTTTCATA
This sequence comes from Fukomys damarensis, assembly GCF_012274545.1. Classification (NCBI taxonomy): domain Eukaryota; kingdom Metazoa; phylum Chordata; class Mammalia; order Rodentia; family Bathyergidae; genus Fukomys; species Fukomys damarensis. The sequence goes on from NW_022900942.1 coordinate 18,593,228, forward strand.
AGAAAACAACTTGTTACTTCCTGAGCTATGAGTTCAGGGAGTCCTGGTGGTTCACTATCAGACTTTTCAAATCATTTGCCCTACTGTTTGCTATTGGTAAAATGCAAGTCTGTGTTTGTGTCTTGCTTAAGTGTTTTCTCATTTTTATTTTTGTTGTTGGGTTGTCCTTGGTTTAATTCCTGTGTTATTATTTAATTCTTCCTGATATAGTTGTGCTTTAGCTCTAATAACTCATAGACATTCACATTTTCATAATATCAGAGAAAACAACTCATTAAATCAATCACAGTCCTTTAGCCCAATTGATACAATCAGCAACACAATAGAATCAAGCACAATTTACAAATTGACCACTTCTGGTAGTCATTAATCTATCAACTTTAAATCATGTGAATTAAATTAAAATCAAGAAGCAGCCCAAAATATGTTTGCAGTGAATAAACTCTTCAATATAGCATCTTTACCATTTAGGATGGGGGCTTAGACAGAGTTAGGATGAGAGGAGGAGATAAGTAGAAGAATTGGAAAAGATTTCAAGTGAAGCCAGAGAGCATAGAAAGACCATACAAGATTTAGGATACTGTTAAAGTCAAAAGGCAAAGACAGAGAGCAAGAATAAGGACAAGACTATAACAAATTAACAGCAATAGGGGCTAACTTTCCTTTGAAACTATTGACCCTTGAGTGAAGGAAAATGAGAGAAAAAAAGAACACAAAGAAAGAAGAAAAACGGATAAAAGAAGAAATCTGAAAGGCAGGAACAGGAACAGATGAAACTATTGACCCTTGAGTGAAGGAAAATGAGAGAAAAAAAGAACACAAAGAAAGAAGAAAAAAGGATAAAAGAAGAAATCTGAATTGGGCAGGAACAGGAACAGAAAGGGAGATGAGGAATAATATGGGGGAGCAAGAGACTGAGTTGGGAAAAGAGGACAGAAAAAGGAAAGAATTTGCAGAGTGGAATGAGGAAAAGAAAGAAGAAAAAGAATTTGAAGGGCCTCTTTCAGACTGTATCTCTCTAGAGCACCGAGACCAGACCCAGTCCTCAGACCAAGAAAACATTCCCTGAATCAATTTAGAAGATATGTGATCTGATAATGACAGGTTACTCACAGCTCTGAAAGTCTGTCCAACTTGTTCCTGACACCAATTCTAAAAATGCTACAGCTGATGAGGTGCATGTGAATGCAATTCATCAGTACACAGACTGGTGCAAGCTCATTAATAGGGTGAAAGAAAACTTTCCCCATAGACTTATTTCAATCCCCTTTCAGGATCCCCCAAAGAAAAAAGAAAACACTAAAATTTCTCTTTATCACAGGAAAACATGCACACAACACTGAGGTAATAAAAGAATATCATATTTGTAAAATTATTATTATATTATTATTAATTTGGTACCGGGGATCGAACTCAGATTCTTGCACTTGCAAGGGAGGTTGCCGAACCACTGAGCTAAATCCCCAGCCCCCTGTAAAATTATTTTTAAAAAGCTAAGAGTGTGGAAAAATGTAAATATAAATATGCAACTTACTTGCTACCATGCTTTTATTTGAAATTGTGTAATTTTCTGGATAAATTGTGGCAATTACACAGAATCTCTAAACTTAGGCATGGATGCAAACCAAATGAGATAAAATACATTTTTAAATGCTGTATCGGTTTAACTAAGAGCTACTAATATTTAACAAGAATTTACTACTCTAAATGTAGAGAACTTATAGATAAATTTCTTTTTAATTAGTGAAATTCTATGTACTTATGAGAAAGGTACTATTTTCTGAAGCCTAAATAGAAGGTGGTAAGTTTGATATTAAACCATTGAATTGTCTTCTACAATATATGCACATTAAAATAGAGAAGAGTATATGCTCATTAGAATGTTTAAGGGATATAATCTGTGCAAACTTCTTAGATTACTTTCAGCATATTATAGACACCTAAAAATGCCTGTGTTTTTCTTATTTTTTCTTTGAATATCTGCTAAATCGCTCACAGCGTATCTTCTTTATGTGGTCCTGTGTACACCCCAGTACAAATATTATATGTGTCTCTTCTAGTGTTTATAGCCAAGAGTAATAAATAAGGAGAATTTTGGCAATATTGAGTCAATATGTTAATGCTGTGAATTCCTAAACATTTTGTAATACTTTTTATTAGTAACATATACCATATGATTAGTCTTTAAAGATCACTAGCTTTATAAATTGGCTTTATTAAAATCTTTTATCTGGGACAGGGATTTAGAAGCACTGAACCTTCCTCACAAGCGCAAGGTCCTGAGTTTGATCCCTAGTATAAAAACCAAAACCAAATCCAAAACCAAAACCAACCTTTCAAGTATCTATATCTATCTATCTATCTATCTATCTATCTATCTATCTATCTATCATCTATCTATCTATCATCTATCATTTCTGCAGAGCTGAAGGTTCAGTCTTCTCCTTCATGTAACACATCTGCTCTTATAGATTATGTATTTTTCTACTGCTTGCTATTTTTCTGCACAATTCTCCTCACAGCTTTCTCTGCCAGTTGAATGACAGTAGCATGGGTGGTACAGGTTGCAACTCCACTTTATATCTCCTCTGAACTTTTGACACGCCAGAAGTGTTTGGGATGCATCTACTCTTTAGGGACCTGACTCCTAACCCTTCGATTCCTCACCCACAAAACTATCATATGGCAATAATATTCCCCTTTCTCTGCTCCCTGCAGTTTCAATCAATTCCTACGTGCTGTGTCATGCTCTTTTTTATTTTCACTATTTGTTTTTTATGTTTTCAATTTTCCAATACCTATTTTAAAATTTCATATATAAAGTGATCTCTGATTAAGTATGTGATATAAATAATGTTTTTAAGGGGCCAGGGATTTAGCTCAGTGGTTCCATCACCTACCATGCAAGTGTAAGGTCCTGAGTTCAAATTCATCACTGATTCATTACTGGGCACCAGAAATTGTCCAAAAAACTAAATCCTATAATATGAGATTCTGAGATTGATTTGGTTATGACTGAATGTGAACACAGTGCTCCTTGCTAATTGGAAATGATGTCCCAGTAATTTATGGAATGCAGCAGCATCATGATGAGCTATTATGAGGCAGAGTTTTTACAAGTACTTACTGAATCAAATGCCTTGAGGAAACAAGTGACTGTTGGACTTGCCTGTATGATAGTCATGACTAGTATAATGTCTCCTAGTGGGACAGAGTCTCTGAATTCTACTGGAGAGTTTACAGAAAAAAAAATGATGAAGATTCAATCACTCAACTCAAGTGAATGATATTTTAACAATCCTCTTCACATCTTTATATTTTATTCCTTATCCTTAAGCTTCTGGTAACCTCAATAGACAAGTGAACTGTGAAAACATGACAAATACTGACAACAACAGATAGGCAGGCATATATGTACCTGCTGCCAACACTCAGGATTCACTTTTCTAAAACTGAAAATTCAGCACAAAGAAATTTGCAGACGCAATTCAAATCCTTCTTACTCTTTTATGCACAGACAAAGGGACAGTGAGTTCTCTCATGTCTGGCTGTATGTAAAGCATGGAACAGAACTGTAATATTTGAGTATCAGTTCCCTCTGAGCACTAGGACAGAAGAGCCTAAGGCAAAAGTAGGTATATTTAGCTGAATTTGCTTTGGGGGATCAGCACTGGGAAGTGGACAGGGTTCAATGATTGGTGTTATTAAATCTGAGGATGATAGGTTGAGGGCATGAGGTCCTGTGACAGCTTTGGGAAGAGTGATTAGATAAGAGCAGAGACCAAGAGTTATTAGGCAAGTCAGTTATTAGCTATCAGTGTGAGGCGTGGGGCATTCAAACTGATATAAGATTGAGCATGTCTGTCTGTAGAGCAGAGGTTTCTCCAGAAGTTATATCATTTTGGCTTTCAGATTCTTAGTCTTTTTGAAATTTTAATATAAATTAAGACATAAGCCTGGTTCAATCCTTTGGACAATGCAACTATTACTTCAATAAAGCTTAAATTTTACTCTTCTTAATCTTTGCTGTAGTGACCAAAATCAGATTCCAAAATACATACAGTATAGAACATATCACTTTTTATTTACAGCTTTGATTTATGATATAAAGGGTTGTTTTGGAGTGCTCATTTTCCTTCTTCAAGGCAATCTAAAAAGTGAGGATTTCCTCACTTTCTCCCCTTCTGAAAAATGTGTATGCATTCAGTGGTCTTGTCAAAGGGCTGAGCACATCATGAACAGATCAAGGATGGCATCTCTCAAAACTGTGCATTCACATGGCCATATTTATGAATCATGTCTCCAACATTTCCTATATTGTACAACAGGGCATATGTTTTTAAATCATCATGCCCAAAATTTGTGTATGACAATAGCAAGCGATATTTGAAAATAACCCTCTTCTTCCCCAGGCCAAATTCAATGTTCTCTCTTTGGCCACAATGAGTATAACATGTAGTTGGACAAATGTCATTAGAAAGAAGAGAAAGTATTGTATAGGATAAATATGTTTAGCTATAGGAAGTAAAATTATTCTTTCTTCAAAATTAGACTAACAGGCTGATAGTAATTTTCACTTACAAAGATGTAGCCAAGCTTGCTCTTGACTGTGGGGTATATACTGAAAAGCTTTGTATGAGTCAGTATTTTGACTATTATTGAAATCCTAAAGTGTAGACATTTTTGGTGTTAGTATATTGTTATTTCTGCTAGAATATTTTTAAAAGAGGAGAAAACATTGTCCTTGATCTTTGTCAAATATTTATTGCCATTTTTATTTAATACATTTTATAGAAACATCCTATTTTATATTTTATAATTATTGAATTATATCACTGGAGAATTTCAAAGCACACGACTTTTTATGGGATCTTGTCATTTTTTTTTTATTCACTAACTTTCAAAGACTGGTTTTATCTTATGAAAACTCATCCAAGACTTGCAAAACCCCTACAGAAGGCACCCTCTATGCGTGCTTTGTATACTTCTTTGAAGTTGAATTTTGCCTTTGATAACTTTTCCAACTTTGAAGAGAGCCCTCGCTAATATATTTGTAATCAAAAGAAGTTGAAAGTGTTCATTGTCTTTCATCACTGAAGACTATCCATTAAAAATTATTTTATTAAGACTGACCTCAATTTTAGTTTAAATATCTTATCAGTAATCTGAATTTTAAAAATTCCTTTTTTTCCACAATGGATAAGATGAAGACATTGCTTTGCTTTGTTTTCCTTTTAAGTTTTAACCACCATTCATTCTTCTGTGAAATTACTTCAAAATACTTACTGAGGTCACTTATTATCTAGATTTTGGTTAAAAATAAGGGAGACAGATAAAAGTGATAGTGGTAGGGATAGTTATTGTTGTTTATAGCCATGTAAGCAGAAAATTTCAGCAAAGTGTATAAGATTTACTTAATTAGGGTTTCTATGTGCAGAATACTATATAGAAAATAGAGGAAGTTTGCACTTTCAAGACTGGGGAAGTTTTAGGGAATAAATGCTGAAAGCTCATTATCAGTGGCTGTTTCTGCATACTTTGTGAGCAGAGGTACTGAAGTGTCTTTTTCTGGACTGCCTTTTCTATGAAGTTTCTATCTCAAAAAGCCTTGCAAGTTAGAGATAGCTTTTTCTTCAGAAGTAAAATATAGATTTATTTGCTGTCAGAATCAAAATACTTCTTCCTTCCAGGGCAAAGAGCAATCATGCTTACTGTTTATTATAAAAATATTCACATTTTCTAAGTTTGGGACTCTTGTCCTGTAATTCAGCTCCATGTATGGGTTAGAGCTTGTAGTAACCCTATCGGTTTCATTCTGTCAGAACTGAAACTGGAGATCTTGAAGAAACAGTGAAAATACGTGGGCTAGGAGGGCTGTGAATATCAAATTAGCCTTTACCTCGGATGCTGTGGTGTCCTGTCTGGCCAGTATCCACTGAACTGCTCCATGTTAATTGGCTAGGCAGCAATGGGGGAAATGTGGTAGAGCCTTCATAGATTCTGCCAATGGGCATATGTCATTAAATCCTGATACTCTTCAATTTAAATGTCAATCATGTCTTTTCAATTCCATCTAAATTAGTGAGCATTGTATTACATACATTTTGCAAAAATAAAAACGAAAAAACAAACAGCTTTCTTATTTCCCACTCTTAAGTTTTTGAACGTTTATAAACTAAATTTAAAAGATAAATAGGAGGGAAATATGCACCAAAAACTTAAATAAGGTTTTGAGATTGATTGAACAGCAGGTAATGAATATTTTTCATTCTTGGCTAACAACTTTAATTTGTTGAATTTTTTCACATTTATTTTTTGTACGAATGCAAATCAGATTGCTTTCTTGGAATTTATATCATCTGGAGTAATTTGAGAACCAAGAGCTGATTCCTTTGAAAAGTGTCATTTTCAAGGATTAATTACATATTGTTCTGTAAATCTAAAATAAACCCTTCATTTCTGTCTCTCTGTGAACTGCCTGGTCTGCTTTAACTTTTCATTGAGGTTAATTCATCGCTATTTCAATAAATAGTACACAACTCCTACTGCTACCTTCCCACCACTTTTCTGAATTTAACTGCATTGTAGTTAAATCACTTTTAACCTAAAATTTATAAAAGAAATGATGAAGCTGTCTTAATCTTCCATTTGTGCTATTTTACCTTGGTGGATACAAAATGGAGAACAAATTATAATGAGAATCAGAGCTTTATTGCGATAGACAATTTTTATAGTCCACTACAAATTATTCAGAAGATGACCACAAAGTGCTTTGCTAGTACACACAATCTTCCAAGGCTAGAAAATATCACTGAGCCGATTTGTGTCATGTTTGTAAAATGATGATTTTAGGAGTAGTCCAGGAGAAGCCATACACTCACGTTGTTATGAAACACCTGACACTGAAGTTGAGGCTGTATTTTCTTTTCTTTCTTCCTTTTTTTTGATGGGGGGTTCCAGGGATTGAACTCAGGACCTTGCCCTTACAAGGAAGCAAGATAAGCAGCGAAACCACTGAGCTCAATCCCGAACCCTAGGCTGTGTTTCTGAAAATAGTTTAGGATTGGTGAAACATGACATCACTCGTGGCTGGAGCTCTGAACACATAGCCCAACATCTGCTGACACAAATACTTGGCTTCTTTTTGAGATTGTGATAATTAGCCAGTATTTATTTCCATTTCTAGTACCATCAAAAATGTGGTTCAGGCTGCGTTACCAGCAACTTATCAAATATTTAAACACTTGAAACTAGATTTAAAGGCAGAAAATTAAAAGTTTAAGCAATTGATACTACTAGTTATGTCTATTTTCATTTTGACCTAATAGTCTCTCCTTTTTAAAATAAGATTTTGGGAATAGAAATATTAAATTCAATCAATATATTCATTTGTCAAGAAAAATGTATACACACATATATATGTATTCCTTGTTTTGTTTTGTTTTTGGTACCAGGGATAGAACTTTGATCCTTGCGTTTGTGAGGCAGGCACCCAAACCACTGAGCTAAATCCCTGGCTATACGTATTCTTTATTAGTATGAGACAAACATTTTCAGATTCCATATGTGAGTGATACAATAAAGTATTAGTATTTCTGTGCCTAGTTTATCTCACATAAAAATCTCCACTTCTCTCATGCCATTGCAAATGACAGAATTTCACTTTCATGCTGAATTGTATTCTATTGTGTATTGTACCATATTTTCTCCTTACATTTGCTGTTCATACATATAGGTAAACCATGTATCTTGGGTATTTTGGAAAAGTTCTGCAGTAATCATCCAAATGAAAATATCTCCCTACACACTGATTTCATTTCCTGCAAATGTATATTCACTAGTGGGACTCTTATATCATATAGTAGTTCTATTTTTCATTTTCTGAGGACCTGTGCAGTTTTCTATGATAGTTGTACTAATTTATATGCCAACCAAGAGTGTGTAAGAGCTCTCTTTTCTCACATTCATTACAGCATTTATTCTCTTTTGTCTTTTTGATAATGGTCATTCTTACTAGAATGAGGTGATGTCTCCTTTTTTATTTATATTTATCTGATGATAATGATACTAAGCTTTTTTTGTATATCTCTTGGCCATTTAAATACATGTTTCAGAAATGTCTATTTAGTTCTATTATTACTTTTGTTTTGTTTTGCTTTTTTGAGACAGGGTCTCACTATGTAGTGAGACTGACTTGGAGCTCAATGTGTAGCCGAGGCTGGTCCCATGGTCTCAAACTCACAGTGATCCTCCTGCCTCAGCCTCCTGAGTGCTGTGATTACAGATGTGTGCCACCATGCCTGGCCTATTATTAATATTTTAAATGGACTAATTTTTACCTTGCTATGTAATTGTTTGAATTTCTCATATATTCTGGATATTGACCTCTTATCAAATGTTAAATTCACAAGTATTTTTCTCCTGTCCTATAAACTGTGTCTTCACTCTGTTGATTGTTTATATTACTGATATAGTTACATTTATCTACTTTTGATTTTGTTTCCTATGCTTTGGAGATTTTGTCCAAAAAATCCTTGCCAATTTCAATGTCCTGAAGTGTTTCCTCTACGATTTCTTCCAAAGTAGTTTCGTAGCTGAAAATCTTACATTTAAGCCTTTAGTCAATTTTCAGGTGGGTTTTGCAATTGATGAGACATAAGGTTCTAATTTAATTCATTGGCCTGTGAGAGTTTTACCAGCTCGTGTATTGAAAAGGTCTGTCCTTTTCTAATGCATGTCCTTAAAACTTTTGACAAATTTCTGGTGGATGTACACTTATCACTTTATTTCTAGGCTCTCTCCTCTAGTCCATTGATCTATGTGCATCTGCTTGTGTCGATATCATGTGGCTTTGATTAGTAGAGCTTTACAGTTTATTTTGAAGTTAGGTGGCAAACTTCTACCTGCTTTGTTCTTTTTGCTCAAGGTTGCTTTCATGGTTTTCTTATGATTATATAGAAATTTAAGATATTTTTCTCTAGTTCTGTGGAAAATTGTCACTAATATTTTGTAATGGATTATGTTAAATATGATTATTCTCTGGATTTCTTTTAGGTGATTCACTATTTCAAATATACATAATATAGAAATTTGTATGTTGATTTTTTTCCCTGCAACTTGCTGAAGTTTTATTGTACTAATAGTTATTTTGGTGGATTATTTGTTGGTTTTCTAAATGTAAGATCATGTTATATTCAAACAGTGATGCTTTACCTTTCTTTTGGAATTTATGTACTTTTTTTCACTTGTTTAATTGCTCTGGCTAGGACCTGAAAAAAAGCAGTGGAAGTAGGCAACCTTATCTTTTTTTATATATTAGATTGAAAGCATTTGGCTTTTGCACATTGCATATGATGTTAGCTATGAGTTTCTTTTTTCTTTTCTTTCTTTCTTTCTTTCTTTTTCTTTTCTTTCTTTTTTTTTTGTGTATGTGTGTGTATTGTGTGTGTGCCTGTAATTGAACCCAGGAACTTCTGTTTTCATAATAAGGCTATATTTCTAATTTCCTTGGCATTTCTATTAAGTGCACTTTAGCAGCATTATACTGATATCTAAGGATAGTAAAATGAATTATAAACAAAAGCACTGAGTGGGAGTGTTGGGAGTAATCATTGTTCAAGACAACTTATACCCTTTGTTAAAAAAAATCAAGATAACATTACATCACAGCTAAACATAATTATGCATCTTTGTTATTGGTTATAATATATTAATATCTGTAGATATTTACTAATCATTTGCTGTTGATATAAGTAATTATTTGATTGAACATATGATTAAAGCAAAACTTGCAAATGAAATGCAAATACATAGCTATCCTGTATATAGTTCTATGACCCTACAAATAGAAAAGATAAGCTGCCAAAGTAAAGAATTAACAGACTTTGGAGAAAAAAATTTATTTGCTCAATAAAAATAGTTAATATTTTCTGAAATGTATGGTTTATTGAAATCTTTCATATTAACTATTTGGTCATTGAATTTTATAAGCAATCTATTGGCTATATATACATTTCACAGAGTAGGCAATAAACCAAAGAAAAAAAATGTTCAATAAATTTTCCAGACCAGTGAAGAGTTGATTTTCTTTTTAGTTTACACATGCTGTATTATATAGGTAATTATCCCACCATTGCCTGATTGAATAAGTTTAAAGGATTATATTTAAGCAGAGGTAAAATAAAATTAGGTATTTAGGAACTCAGGTGTTCCTTTTCTTTTATTTCAATCACTACATAGAAAACATTTAGAACAACAAAAACAGAAAAGACCAGATTTTCAATGCACTGTGGTAATTTGGTGAACAACAAAATTGAAATCTGACATTGTTGACTTTTAAGATTAGTCATAGTCAGCTAGTGGGAAGGAAACAATTGTAACATGTTTACTATTCTGACATGTTTCTAGTTCTTGTAAAATGTCAAATTGAAGGTGACAAGGAGCAAGCTTCCCACTTCAAAACATAACAAGACTCAGCAGTGCAGCCTACAGAGGCTGTGGGACATCATTTTTACTGAGAGCAACAAGATTTTTCTTTTCTTTCTTTCTTTTTTTTTCTTTTTTTTTTGTCATGAAGGCAAACCAAACAAAGAAATAATTTTTATTAAGTTTATTTTCAAAAGACCAAGATTACTGTTATCTTTTTGAGATGACTATTATTCTGTATTAACATATATATGAAATATTTGCCTAGATATAAAAACTCATCTAACACTGACTTAATAGACTGTAAGAGAACAGCAATAATACTATTTTTTATTCATTTTCTCATAGCTGGGACAAAATCCCCAACCCTTGTAATTTAAAGGAGGTGATGTTTATTTTGGATCATAGCTTTTGAGTGGATTCAGTTCATATATGGCAAACTTCAAAGCAGGGAGGTGATGGTAGAAAGGTCTGGTGGGACAAAGCTGTTGATGGCAGCCAGAAAGTAGAGAGCAGAGAGAAGACCAGGGAGCCTGATATACCCTTCCAAATTTGTACCTGAAGTGGCACAACTTCGTTCATGATCCACTTCCTAAAGAATATTTGGCCATCCATAGATTAATTCACTGACAGTATAGTTTCCACATAATTGAATCACCTTTCAAAAGTTCCACCTTAAACACATATCTTTTGTGAGACATTCCAGATCTAAAGCATAACATTCTGTTCCCGGTCCCAAAAAACTCATATCCATCTCATTAGGCAAAATGCATCTAGTTCATCTCAAAATGTCACCAAAGTATTAATATTTTGAGTATTGCTGAAAAGTACATGTCCAAAGACTCTTAAGATACTAAAGGTGAAATCTTAGCTCACACCCTGTAAAACTTACAGGTAGGCCTGGCATCATGATACATGTCTGTAATCCTGGCACTTAGAAAGCTGAAGCAAACTGATTGCCATGAGTTTGAGACCAGCTTGGACTACCTAGAAAGACTCCGTATCAAAATACAAAAGCAAAAAGACAGACAGACAGATAAAAATGCCAGTATGCCATGGAACATGGTAACTCTTCCTATTCCAAAAGGCATAGTAAGGGAAATAGAGAGGAGTAAAACCAAGGCAAGACCAAGTGCAAATTCTAAATCCTGGAGTACAATGATAAGCACCCAAGGCAAGTTATGGAAAGATCACCCTAAGGAATCAAGTAGTACTACTCCTATGACACTGCTGTTTTTCCTCAATAGACATTCTACATACATGCCATCTCCAACTTCCTGAGGTATTTACTGAACTTTAAGCTTCCCTTTCAAAGCTTCATGTACTGCCCTCTCAGGGGCAATCTTCCCATAGGCCTTCTTCTGAAATTTGTATAGGAGTCTTCATGACCCATAACTCTTAAATTCTGTGAATCTGTAAAACCAACACCATGTGGATGATGTCAAAGTCTGTCACCTCCTGCTCAGTAGCCAGACCCCCTTGGACCATGGCTACAGAGGCCTCTGAAAGCTGGATGGCAAAGCACTGTGAAATCAATAAAAGGAATCAATTATCTAGGTGAAACTTCTTGACCAACGGTCCTGAATGAGTGTCTTCAAATGATAGCTTTACTGGTTGACACCATTGAGCCTGAGATGGGGTCTTACTGACTCATGAGATGCCCCCAAGCCATTTTTCCTATTGTTCTGATACAAAATACTTGGCTTTATTTTTTTAATGCTAATATTTCTAGTAATCATCATCTTTTTTTCCCCCTAACATTGCAAGCACTTCTTTTCTGGTGAAAGTAAAAACTTTCAAATGGGCTTTTTGCTCTCATTTCTCACTGTAGACCGACCAGCAGTACCCATACCACAGAATGAAAAATGGGCTGCATTAAAATTTCTTCAACCAGGGCCAGGGATTTAGCTCAGTGGCACCGCACCTGTCTCATAAACTCAAGGTCCTTAGTTAGATCCTCAGTACAAAAATTTTTTTTCTTCCACCAGATTAATTATTTTGTTGTTCTTAATATCACTCTCCTTCTAACTTTCAGGAAATGGGAAAAACATAGATAATTTTCCTACAATAGCCTTATACATAGTTTCTACTCCAAATGCCAATGGATTTCTTTCTATTGAAAACCATCTAAGCCCCGTGTTTACTGTCTGCATTTCTAACATGATTCTGGTCCTTTGAGCTCTGACTGCACTCTACCATTAAGCTTGGGTTAGAGCATTGTTGGTCTTTTCTAGCTGGTGTCTATAAAAATTTTTTCACTTCTGTAAGTAACTTCCAAAGACTTCTAAACTACAATCTAAACTACTTCTAAGTACAATCACAGCACTGACCTCAGTCACTCATCAATATTTGCTAAGATATAGGAATTCATCAAACTGATTAATATAGATTGTAAGGAGCAGTAGTTCAAGCACTTTATCAAATTTTCTTCAGGGTACTTTGGAAATCATCCCTCTGAACACATTTTTTAATTTACATATTTATCAAAAATAGTTGGTTATATTCATAGTGATACACAAAATTACCTACTAAACCATCATTTTATTATTTCATAATTAATGACTATTTATTGATTTTTCTGCTATATCTTTACAACTTACATACTTGGTTGTATTACCACCAGGCAGAGAATTGAAATATCATTTTCATAAAACACATTTGAGGTATTCTGTTTGAGTTTTGGCTTTGAAAAACACATCCTTATCTATTAACAAATAGGGCCGTGTTGTTAATAAATTTCTTATGTAAACAGGGCCAGGTGACACCTCACACAAGCAATGGATTGTGATGCAGAAAAGGATTCTTGCTAATTTTATGGTGCGATTAAACCTGGCTACTCTTTGATTTACAGAGACACAGTAATTTTTATTACACTGATTAGTAAGCTTGCCTCTCTTCTCCAAATGGCAACACCATCTCCATCTTCTAAGATTGTTTCATTTTTATCAACTTCATAGTATCTTTCCCTCCTCATTCTAGGCATTGGGTATTTCCTTATTCATCACTTACAATAACCTGTTCTGAGAACTAAGCTGGATTGTTCTTAATTGACTTATGAAATACCTAGAGGATTAGAAAGGTACACTCCTAGGAATGCCTGCATAGGTCACGGAGGTATGATTTTTCTTCTATATGTGGATCCTGACCTCTTCTTCTCTAACACTGTTTCCTGGCTTTACTTCTTATCCACCGTGATGTGTAAAACTTCTCTACCACAACCTCTACTTCTGTGAGCTATGTAAACTGTACTTCTTTTAAATTGTGTGTGACAGATATATAGTCCCAGTGATGAAAACCTGGATAATAAAACTCTCATGTCTAGAATATTCTACAGTGGTATGAGTTTTAGTTGGTTATACTCTTTATTTACTATTAGCCTTCATCACTTAAATAATATTTGTATTGTTATAACCATAAAATATCTATCTGCCTAAACATAATGAAAATAACTAGCAACTCTAATTAAAATTGTCATCTCAAAAAATGAAATATGGAGAAAATGTAAGTCAACTGGCTGTAGTTACTACACTTTATTTTTTGTACTGGGGATTGAACTTGGGTCCTTGTGCTTGCAAGGCAGGACGCATCAACTGGTTGTAGTAAACAATGAAAGAGTATGCACAGAATACAGCAAAGATAATATTTTTGGTTGCTTGTATGCATCTCTGTGTATGTGAGAGGGAAACTGAGAGAGATAGAAAGAGAGAGGACGTGAGAGGCAAGAGGAGGGGAGGGAAAGAGAAAGAAGAGATTCACAGGAACAGAAAAGACAAGATTTGCCTAAAATCATATTCAAAGAGAACTCCAGAATGTGCTTAGCCTGCTTAAAATCTTCTCTATGTACTTTAAACATTGTGAGCTTGGTATTTTCCATCATAATAGATTTCCTAAACTATCCGTACTCCAACTTGTCTTTGAATTGCCTTCTCTTAGAAGCTATTCAATGAATTCTCCTTCTTAGAGAAACAAAAGGACAAGATTAATGGATGTATCAGAATTACCTTGCTTCGAATAGCCCTCTTACTAAAATTGTTTTAGGAAAAGATTGTCAGGTGACATAAAAGGGAAGTTGGGTAAGTTTGCTTATGTAACATAGGTTTGTAGACTAGAATGCTGATTTTTTTTCCAGTGTTTTACATTTGCAGAGCTAACAAGGACTGTTAAATCTCTTCCAGGATTCTCCCAATATGTGCCTTTCCTCATATATTCTTAGCTCTGACCTAGATTTTTCACTTAAAAACTTCCATTTCTCCTTTTTGTGATCTACAGTCATCCAGTTTTTGTTTAGTTCTTAAGCACCACAAAAAGTGAAATTCATTCAGGTACTCAGTCAAAGAAAATTGTTTGTAGCTTCTTCTCAGAAGATTGTGTTAATTGTTATAGTTGAATGATAAAATTCCCCCAGGACACCTGTGTTAAATAAAGGCTTTGTCTCCAGTTGGTGCTACTGGGAGACTCTGTGGACCTTTAATAGGTGGTAGTCAGTGAGAATCCTTAGGATATTGGCCACATGCCTCAAAAGTCATTGTAGGAACCTCCTTCTGTGCTCCTGTGCTCATTTTCTTGTTTCACGGCTGCTAAATAGTTTTCTCTGCCATAGTTTCACTGTCATTGCCATCCAGTATACACACAAGAGGCTCAAAGCAACAAATCTGCCCTATCTAGAGCTAGAAACCTCAAAAAAATTTAAAACAAACATTTTCTTTATAAATTATCTACTATTTTATTAGTGAAAGAAAACTAAATCAATATATATATATATTTATATTTATAAATTCATATTTATTTATATATTATACAATATAATTTATTATGTATTGTTTATATATATGTGTATGTATGTATGTATGTATGTATGTATGTATATATCACTAGGCTAGGTTTGAAAGTCTGAAAGGCTTAAATAAGGAAATTATTCCACCCTCATAGAATAAGTTTTTAGGTTTCCTGACTCCTGTTGCAGTCAGAAAATTTTTGGAATGTATCAGTAAGAGATACAAGGAGGATGTATGAGATGGAGATTTTAGGACACACTCAAGAGTAAAGTTTGAGTGGTTAGAGAAATGAGCCAGAGTTGTGTATAGTTAAGGAAATATCTTCAAGATAGGTTACCTAGCATGTGTATTCCTACTATGTCAGATTATAATACAAATCAATTACATGAGTTTCCAGGTGAGATATACCCCCCACCAACATTGCTGTTTCCTGGGGATGTAGGCAGGACAATTTAAAGGTAAAAGGAGAGATCAAAAGTCCCGATTTACAGGCATATTTCCTTTAAGACCTTTAGAAAATTTTTGTTTTTGAATTTCCTGAAAAGTAAAAATCCTTGAGTAGCTTTTATGTCTTGAAGGTACAGTCAAGTCTAACTTTAAATCTTGATTTCCTTTTCTCCTTTTTATCATTTTTATTTCTTTTATCTTGCCTCAGAGGAGAATACATCATAGCTGTACTTGATGGGTGGCAAGGGAACTTTTAGAACTGGTTTATGGGAGAAGCTTGGAAGTGTGGGAAGAACAGGATAAAGAAAGCATAGGATGTATTTGTGGAGCTTTAACATATATTCTAGTGGGGATTCAGAAAAATATATTTTTGATACCAATGTGGACAGTAAAGGACTTGCTGATGAGGTTTCAAATAGAAATGAAAACTCTTTCAGAACTCTACTAGAAGCCAACATTATTGATAAAAACAATGCAACTGAATCTTTCTCCTTGCCCTGATAATTTTTTGAAGTCAAGCTTAGAAGTGATGGACTCATTTATTTAGGGGAAAATTTTTCAAGGTTGAAAAAATAAATCTATAGCATAGGAATTATTGGCTGCTCTTTGGCCAGATTTACAGTGAGAATCAGTAACAAAAAAGAGCAGAGTAAAAAGATTTGGAAAATTTGAAACTTCTATGGGGGGAAAAAGAGTAGAGGTAAAGGTATAGGCCAAAAAGGGTGTAGTTGTTAAAAAGATTAGCAGATAAAAGAGTTCAGTGCTTTGCATTAGTGTGACAAGAAATTGCCTGGAAGGCATCCCAGAAATCTCTGGTCACACAACTGATCACTACCTAAGAAATGCAGAAATTCAAATTTGTTTCAGGAAAGAATCTTTTTTTTTTTTCCTCATTGAGTTTATTGGTACATTTTAGGTATACAGCACAGTTACTTTCGTCATTAGGATCCTGTACCTTTACATGACAGGTCTTGGTTCTCATTTTTTCCCCTTGTCCCTGCCCTCCCTTCACCCCCTCTTCCCCGCCCCATTTACAAACATTTTATTTCCATTTTTTCATTTTCTGCTATTTCTTTCTTTCCCTTATTACCTTTCCCCTACCCTTCCCACTTTCCCTACACCTTTAGCCCTTTTCTTCCTATTTGACATAAGATCCTAATGAGATGATCGACAATGCCAAATCAGGAAAGAATCTTTTCAGAAAAGAGACTGTAGTTGTCCTGCACACCCAGACTTCCCTGCTAGGATTTATTTCCCTGTGTTTAGCTGGTAAAGCATTCTGTTGCCACCGTAGCTGTGCTTCAAATTGGCCTACATACAGCTCTTAATGTTAGTAGACTTTGGGTTCATCTATGTGATCGTGGTTTTATGACCATGCAGGATGCAAGTATTTTGGAACAGTGGCAGCCCCTACCAAGATTTCAAAGAAAAGCCTGATAATACAGGAAGTGTGTTGAGGATTTGGAGTCCTAGCGGGTGATGCATTATGAAGAAACGAGAAGGCGAATGAAGCTGCCTTGGTGACCCAGGTAGGTAGAAGAACTAACAACATGCACCACTGATCAGGGAAAGCTGTAAGCAGCAAGCACAGCCAGCTGTACCATGGCCATGGGGATACAATCGGCAGTGCTAGAGGAAGTTATTCCCAAGCTTTTCACAATGTATTTCCTTTGACAGTGTTTCAACTGCTACCTGTGAAGTTTTAGGGTTTAATGTTTGCCCTACTGGGCTTTCTTTCTGCTTTCGATACAGTGGAAATATAACTCCTAACCTGCTAGATTTCAGATATGACCAGTTTGTGTCCCTTGAAATTGAAGAATGAATTCCAAAGGACAATGGAAGTTAAGAGCAGGAAAGGTTTATTGAGCGATAGCTCCTGAGAGACAGGAGGGATCCCAAGTTTGTTATCACTGAGTCTTTTTCTCACTGATAATTTACACACCAAAGACACAATATGAATACATCATGGGTCAAACTGCAATCAACCTGGTATCAGGTAGGCTGCTTCTAAAAGTGGCTCACTTAACTCTATGTTACCAGGTTCTGGGCTTCTCGCCTCTCCTGGAATTAGATTCCAGCTTCTTCTCATCTTGAACGAAGAATTGGTTCTTCCTGGCACCTGGGTCTTTTATGCCTTTCAAATCTCAAGGAAACCCATGAGAACTTCTACATATTGATCCTGAGAGGCAGTGCTGGGTTCCCATGACTCAGGCTGATATTAGGATTTTGTCACCCTATTGAAAACCCGCTAGAGTTCTGGAGAGAAGTCCAACTGCAGGGTTTTGGGAACTCTTCTGTGTATGTGTTGTGGAATTTTGTAATAACAGTTCAGTCTCTTATCTCCAGTGAGCTTTGCCATGCCCTAATCTTCTCTCTCAAACCTGTAGGATTACAAGTGTAGCCACTTAGCTAATATTGATCCAATAGGGAAACAGGGTAGGTAAGGAGGGTATATAGCTGACATCATTAACCTTGGCTTATTTATGACTTCTAAAACAGGAACATTTCGGGAAGAGATGGGTCCAGATGTTCTTTACACCCAACTGGGTGTCTGATGCATATCTGGACTTAATGTACTTGATGACACTAATTACAGTATAGTCTCAAATTCTGTTTATGCCTTCGAGAAGTAGACAAGTCTGGTCCTTGCAACTTTATCTGAAGGTCTTGCTTTATACATTTTTTTTTTTTTTTGTACCAGGGATGAAACTCAGGACCTTGCACTTGAGAGGCAAGCAGAGGAACCACTGAGCTAAATCCCTGGCCCCACTTGGTCTTGCTTTTTTAAGATGAACCTGCAGTGACAATGCTGATGTCTTTATTTTTCAATGGCTTTCGTGAGAGCCCAATCTCTCTCTGACTATATATTAATTTCCATCTAACTTAGCTGCCTATAATACTTTGTGTTTATACCTCATAACTGTTTTTCTATTCTTTGCTTTTGAAATGGATGTTTTCCTTGTGACTGTTCTACTACTGTACCTTGGAAATATAACTTTCTTTTTTTTACTTTTGTGTTGAGTTTGCCTTGAGTTTCAGAAAATTTTAGCAGTACTGAGATGGCGAAGATTTTGAGATTCTTGGGAATGGAAGAAACTGCAGCTTCAGTAATAAAATCTACTCAAGCCCTGTTTAAATAATGTGTTACTCTTTTTCTAAGACATAACAAATCTGGGAAATTCCCTTTACATGCAAATTGACCTTTCCACCTGTGAATAGATCACTACTTTTCACCTGTGAATTCCAATTCCTCACATGGATCACATCTCACTTCAAACACAAGTAAGTGGTTTGTATTCTAACATAGCCCATGTTTAGATGGATGGGCAATCAGGTGGATAGTAGAAATAAACGTCCTAGATCACCTCCAAGCCCCAGAAATATACCCAGCTCCCCATCATAATATCTTGCTCTCTCTTGAGGGTCTACACTCCTTCCACTGTGGAGTGTGTAACTTCAAAATTCTGCCTAATAAACCCTTTCCATGGCACTTATTTAGTCATGAAAATTCTTTTCCACAGTGGGCAGCAGCTGAGCTGCAACTTAGTTCTATGGATAAGGCATGTTTAGGAACCGCCAAGGACAGAACTACAAAAGAACAGAGTAATGTTCATATTCAAACCAAACCCATTATGGCAATATGCTTCACAACAAACATTCTTTATTCCCTGTGAGAATTATCTGCTAATTCCATGAACAATATCATTTTCCACTGGAGACTTGTCACTTAAGAGTGTTAATCATATCAATAGTTTTCACTCTAAATAATTTATTCAATAGCAGGACTAATTCCAATTCTTGTTCAGCATTTAGATAATTTCAAGGTCCAAGATACAAATAAAAGCAAAAATAAGTACTTTTTTTTTTTTTTGGCTGTTCACTTCAGCCTCTGAAATAATTCTTATTTTATTTTTATTTCTAATTCTAAAACCAGTTATTTTGTTCCAAATAATCCCACTCCTGATGTGTAATATTTGCTCCTGGTATTCATTTCCCAAGCAAATAAGATGCAAAAATTAATAAAGACAAAATGCTGTTGTTGTCTTGTGAAGGAGAGCAGTGGTTCCCCCTACTCATTGGAGATTCATAAAAGCTAAGTGTCCTTGATGGATCTCAGCTGCCTGGCAACTGTCCTATTGAAATGCTGCATGTCCAATATATTCTTATTTCACTTGCTCTTTGATATAGAAAAATCCCTTTATTTGATGAGGCTACAGAATTCCATTGTATTGTTACCCAGGTAAATTATGAAAGAAATAAAATGTTTCACGTTTTCCTCTTGCTGTTCTTTAGAGATTGACACTGTTATGCTCTGTGATCTGGAAAGGCAAAGATAACAGTTAGGGACAGGCAATGGGAGTACTGTCTGCATCATACCTGTTGGGGGGATGGCTTCTCTTTCTGCTGATCAACAGCATGACCTTTGTAGATAAGGCTCTGCAGGGCAGAGGACAGCAACATTCTTCTGAGGCTGCTTATTGATTATATTTTCACCAGTTTTGATCAGACTAGATTTCTGAAATTGAGATGAGGAGCATAACCACCCTAAACAGGAAGGAGTTTGGAGTTTCCTTGATTTCATCTTAGCAAAATAATTTTAAGAATTGGGAACAGGCACAGGAAGGCTTTTTTAGGCAAAAGCTTTAGTACAAAGTCAAGAGTAGAGTGTGGGTACTCTGTGAATGAGACTCATGAGCAGGAACAGAGTATATTAATGGGGTTTGGAGGACATTTTCAAGGTGGGTGATCTAGAATGTACATTCTTATTGTCTTTCATTTTTTAAACTTTTATCATACATAACTTTTGCTATACATAATTATTACAGTCACTGTAAGGACTTAGTACATGTACATAAATCATTACAAGTCATTTTTTTCTCCTTCCCTCCAACCCTTTTATCTTTTCTAGTATCATATTCATTGATTTATCTTATAAGACAGTATAAATTTAATTATTACATGTACAGATTAAATTCAGACTAATAGGTTAAAGAACATATTAAACAATGATACTAAGTCAAGGTATACCTTCAAATAAATTGTCTGCCCTGAATTACAAAACTTTCTCTCTCTTTTTCCTATTATCTGTTTTTTATTTCAATATATGAATATATAATGTTAGTTACTATATATAAATATATATATATACTATTATATTGTAGTTACATATACATGTATATATATTAAAAATATACTTACATATT
>NW_022900942.1:18614314-18672172 GCF_012274545.1 Fukomys damarensis
ATATATATATATATATATATGTCTCTCTCTCTCTCTCTCTCTCTCTCTCTCTCTCTCTCTCTCTATATATATATATATATATATATATATGCATTGCTTCCTCATTGCTGGAACAAAATATCTGACACAAATTAAAGGAGAAAAAATATATTTCAGTTTGCTGTTTGTAGAGGTTTCAGTACAATATCATGCTGGCTTCAATGAGGGTGGCAAGGCAGGCCCCATGGCAGAGGAGAAACAGTCCATGGCAGAGGAGGCAGGAGGCAGTAAGCAGGGAAGGCTGCCTTCCAACTTTTTCTTTATATTCCATCCAAGCTACAGGTCCATTTATTGCTGTCACTGAAAGCCAGGTCGGAGATTCCAGTATACACATCCAGAACTATGCTAAATCAATTTAATTATAACACACACTTCATCACAGTATCACAACCCTAATCCATCATCAAACAACTATGATACAGCTGTCTCCCAAAAGACCAACTCAAAAGCCCATGAGGCTTTGGAAAAATATCTGGATGCAAGCCATAACATAAAGTTTTCCATATAAAGGAAGTCAGGCAATATTTAAGCCTATATGTCTGAGATACTTTACTTGACATTATGGTTTTAAGGTATGTACATGTTCCTGCAAGTGACTCAGATTTATCCTTCTTTATGGAGAGGAATACTCTACAGGGTATAAACACAATATTTTATTTATCCATTAGCCCGTCTATGGCCATATAACTGTTTCCAAGATTTAGGACATTATTGAATGTTGTGCCCCTAGTATGGTTAAGCATACATTACATTGGTATGATGTCTTCAACCCTTTTGGGAGATATATACAAAGGGAATAGCTGTGTTAAAAGGAATTTCTATTTTTTGATTATTGTGGAATCTTCTTACTTATTTTCATAGTGGTTGTATCAGTTTACAGTCCTATTAACAATGAAGAAATTTTTCTTTCTCCCATAGCGTTGCCAACATTTGTTATTGTTTGATTTCTTCAAGGTAGTTATTCTTTCTGGAGTAATATGGAATCTCAGTGTTGTTTTAATTTGCATTTCTCATATTGTCAGTGATATTTCACATTTTTAATATATTTATTGGCCATTCAAATTTCACTTGATAAGTTGTATTCATTTCAGATGTGCAATTTAAACTGGGTTTTTACATATGGAGGATCTAATATTTTGAGATTTTTAATGTATTCTATATAGTAGCCCTTGGAGGAATATCTGGCAAAATATTTTTCCAATTATATAGGCTGTGTCTACTATGTTGGTGGTTTCTTTTGTTGTTGAGAGGCTTTTTAATTTGAGGACATTTCTTGTCCAACTGGGCTTTTATTCAGAAAGTGTTTCCCTACATCCGTGTCTTCAGGAGTTTTGCCTATTTTATCTTCTAGAAGATTGTTTCTAACTTAGTTGTAAGATTTTTTTGACTCATTTTGATTTTAGTTTAATGTATGTTGAAAAATATGAATGTGGGTTCAACTTTCGGCATGTGGGTTGCTGGTTTTCCCATCACCATTTGTTTATAGGTGATCTTTCCTCTAACACAGGGATTTGGCAACATTGTCAAAGATAACATAGATGAAAATTCCTGGATTTGTTTCTGTAGCTCCTATTCTGTTTCATTGGTCATAAATCTTTTTTTTTCCCAGTATTGTGCTTTTGTGTTCCTGTAGCTTCATAGTATAACTTGAAGTATGGGACTATGATGGTCCCTGCCTTGCCCTAGTTACACAGAATTACTTTTGTTATTCAAGGTGTCCTTTGATACTATATGAATTTTACAATTGCTTTTGCCAGTTCTGTAAGGAATATTATTGGTATTTTGATTGGGATTATATTACATCCACATAATAGTTTTTGAAGTATTCCATTCTGACTATATTGTTTCTGCCTATCCAGTGTCAGGGGATATCTTTTCATTTTCTTATATTCTCTTCAGTGTCCTTTTTCAGAGTACCATAGTTTTTACTGTAAAAGTGTCTGACTTTCTTTGTTAAGCTAATTCTTAATATTTCATTTTTCTTTATGTTACTGTGAAAGATACTGTCTTCAATTTCCTTCTTGGTGTTATTGGTGTACAGGAACTCTATTGATTTTTTAGTGTTGTCCTTGTATCCTGCTATGGTATTGAATTTGATTATTCATTGTACGAGTCTTTGCCTTGAGATTTTGGGGCTTCTATTCAGATGATATGTAATCAGCAAATTTTGCTATTAAATTTCTTTCCCCATCCATTCCTTTTTTCCATTCTCTTCTTATTGCTCTAGCTAGTGTTTCAAGAACTATACTGAACAAAAAGTGATAATAGCAGGCATACTTGTCTTGTTCCTGAGTTTAGAAGGAATGATTTAAGCTTCTCTCCATTTGGTGTGGTGTTGGACATTGGCTTGTCGTAGTTGGCAGTTGACTTTTTATGAGATTGGAATAAACCTTTATTTGTATTTTCTTCAGAGTTTTAAATCATGAATGGATGCTGGATTTATCAAATGCTTTTTTTGCATCTATTGAAATGATTATGCTCTTTTGTCCTTGCTTTTTTTTCATGTTGTGTTACATTTACTTATTTGTGTATGTTGAATCATCTCTGCTTCTTACTTGATCATAATGTATGATCTTTTTGATAATTTGCTGTATTCTGCTTGCCAGTATCTTATTGAGCACTTTTAATCTATGTTAATTAAAGAGATTCGCCCCTAGTTCTCTCTTTTTTTTTCTTTTTTCTTTCTTTCTTTTCTTTTTTTTTTTTTTTTTTTTTTTTTTTTTTTTTTTTTTTTTTTTTTTTTTGGTTTGGGTCTTTTCTTTTTTTTTTAGAATCATGGTGATGTTTGGTTTGAGGAGAGACTTTGGAAGAACTTCTTCCCTTTCTATTTCATTAGAGACTTTGGAGAATATTGGTATTAGATCTCTAAAGTTCTCACACATTTCAACAGTGAGTGCATTGGAAGCTGGCATTTTCTTATGATATTTTTTATTAATTCTTTAATGTTAGTACTTTATATTGGCTTATTCAGGATTTATGCATCTTCTTAGTTCAGCTTTAGTAGTTCTTATGTATATAGGAATTTATCTACTTTTGAAATTTCCATTTTATTAGAATACAGGTGCTTAATGTAGTTGATAGAATTGATAGTAATTTTAACTTTTACATTTCTAAATGCACAGATTTGGTTAAGGGTTTGTCCATTTGGTTTAATGTTTTAAAGAAGCAACTCTTAATTTCTTGTATTTTTGTCTCAATTTTATTAATTTCTGGCCTGCTCTTTATAATTTTCTTTCCTGTACTAACTATGGTTTTGGAAGGTTCTTTTACTAGAACCTTGATGTGCATCATTTGGTTATTTTTTTAAGCTTATTCTGTTTTTCTGATGTGGGAATTGACTACTATAAACTTCTTCCTTAGGACTACTTTCCTAGCATCCTATAGGTTCAGTATGTCTTACAATCATTTGATTGTAGAAACTATCATTTTTCATTTCACTTGTGATCCATTAATCATTCAAAAAGGTATTATTTAATTTCCATGTGCTTGCCTTTTGCTATTGATATCTAATTTCAGTGAAGTATGATTTGATAATATACATGCAATGATTTTGACTTTTTTGCATTTGCTTAAGTATGCTTTATTAGCTAGTGTGGTCTATTTTGGAGACTGATCCCAACTGCTTCTGTTGTATTCTGTTGTTGGAGGGAACATTTGGTAGACGTCTATTAACTCAATTTTTTAAAAGGTTTGATTAAACTCCGCCTTTTTGTTGTTGATTTTTTTTTTTGTCTAGTTGATGTATCTACTTGTGACAGTAGGCTATTGAAGTCCCTCAATTCAATTTTATTGGTGTTTATGTAATTTTTCAAGTGCATTAATGTTATTTTATGAAGCTGGGTGTGGCAATATGGATAAATAGATGTGTATAATTGCTAACACTTGTTAAATTGTTCTCTTGACCAATGTGTGGTGATCTTTTGCGTCATTCTGGTCACTCTTAGCTTGAAACCCAATTTTTCTGAAATCAAAAATAATAAACACTGCTTTTTTGATGGTTCCCATTGCATGAATACTTTCCATCTGATTTTAAATCTGTGCATATTTTTTAAATTAAGTGTGTTTCTCTTATGCTGCATATTGTTGAGTTTCTTTCTTTTTTATAATTTATTTTATTTTTTATAATTTATTTTTTATTTCATTACTACTTGTTTGCAATTGATATAGTTTACAGTCATGTTGGGAAATGGTTTCATGTACATATTATAATTTGTTTCTTTTTTTAAAATCCTTTTTCCTTTGCCTTCCCATCCTATCTCCTCTTGTTCCTCCATCCACTTTTTTATACTTGTCGATATTATTTGTCTTAGCTCACATTAAGGCACATAGTGCTTACACTAATTGGGGTTATTAGATTTGTGTGCATGACATATATATTCTATTTATTTATTCTTCCCCTCTTCTCCCCACCCCATCACTTATTCCTTTAGATCCCTTCTCTACTAAAAAAGATCTCTACCCTTGTCCCTTTGTATTCATCATTTATCATTTTATTTGTTTGAATTTTGCCTCACTTGAATCAGAAATACCATATGATATTTCAGTTTATGAGTCTGATTTATCTCACTCAAAATTATGTTTTCCAGGTACATCCACTTTCTTACAAGTGTCTCAAATTTATCACTCTTTATAGCTTAGTGGTAATGAATTAAATATGGATCCTACATTTTCTATATATTATAGTCTATTGATAGGTATACAGGCTGCTTCTAGTATATAACTATTATGAATCATGCTGCTATAAGTATTGCTATGCATGTAACCTTGTAGTATGATGACTTAAGCTCCTTGGGGAGAATAGCTACCAGGGAAATCGCTAGGTTGTATGGAATTTCTAATTTTAGTTCTTTGAGAAATCCCCGTACTAACTTCAGTAATGGTGGTACTAGTTTAGATTCCCACCAACAATTCAGGAGAATTCTTTTTTCACCACAGCCATGTCAGCATTTGTTATTGCTTAATTTCCTAATGATTGCATTCTTTCTGGAGTAAGAATCTTTGCACTGATTTAATTTGCATTTCACCAATGGTCAGATATTAAGAACATTGTTTCATAAATTTTTGACCATTTATATTTCTTCCTCTGTGAAGTGTCTGTTCTTTTCTATTCCTCACTTTTATTGGATCGTTATTTTTAGGTGGTTTAATTTTTTTGAGCTATTATATTCTGGATATTAGTCCTATATCTGAGGAGTAGTTGGTAGAAAATTTTTGCCATTCTTTAGGTTGTCTCTTCATTCTACTGATTAACTCTTTTGCTGTATAGAAATTTTTAGTGTTATATAATCCCATTTTTTTTATTCTTTCAGATGTTTCTTGTGCAATTGGTGTTCTATTTAGAAAATACATTCCTACACCTATATCTTCAATTATTTTATCTACTATATCTTCCAGAAAGATTAATGTTTCTGCTTTAATGTTTAGATCTTTGATACATTTTTATTTTAATTTATTATATGAAGAGAGATATATTCTGTTTCAATATTCTGCAAACAGATAATCAGATTTTCTCAACACTGTTTGTTGAATAGGCTATCTTTCTCTAACATATGCTCTCGGATGCTTTGTCAAAGATCAAAACATTGAATATGTTTGGGGAGGTTTCTGTATCCTCAGTTCTGTTCCATTGATCTACATGTCCATTTTTATTCCATTACCATACCATTTTTATCATTATTGTTTTGTAGTAGAGCTTGAAGTCAGGTATTGCTGTGCCATTTTCTTTGCTATTATTGCCCATCATTAATTATGCTACTACTCCTGGTCTCTTCTGGCTCCCTATGAATTTTAGAATTGTTTTCTCTAGACCTGTAAAGTATGCAGTTTGGATTTTGATTGGGACTGCATCGAATCTGTATAAACTTTTTAGAAATATGTCAAATTTGACGATATTTTTTTCTGCTTGTCCAGGAGCCAGGGACATATTTCCATTTTCTGATGTCTCTTTAATCTCCTTCTTGAGAGTAGTGTTGCTTACTTTGAAGAGGATTTTCACTTCCTTGGCTAGGTTAGTTCCTAGATATTTCATTTTTTCTTGAACTATGGTAAGTAGTACTGTTTTCACAATTTCCTTCTCATCCCATTCATTTTTGGTGTACTCAAATGCTAATGATTTTTCTTTGTATACCTTGTATCTTAGTACTTTGTTGAAGTTGGTTATTAATTATGAGGGTTTTTTGGTGGGGAATTCTTTGGATTTTCTGTGCATTATATCATATCATTGACAAATAGTTCTTACTTTCCTATATGAATCCCTTTTAGATCTTTCTTTGGACTAATTGCTTTGATCAATATTGTAAGTATTTTGTTGAATAGAAGAGGTGATAGCGACAATCTTTGAATCCTATCTGATTTTAGGGAGAATGCTTTTTCATTTTCCCCATTTAGTATGATGCTAGCTATGGGTGTTTTGTTTTACATAGTCTTTATAATATTTAGGTGTGGCCTTTCTATACCTGTTTTCCTCATTTTTTTTAACATGAAGAGGTGTTGGACTTTGTAAAAAAAATTGTCTGTCTCTTGATATGATTACATGGATTTACCCTTGATCCTGTTCATGTGATGTATTACATTTATTGACATACAATTGATGAAATAAGCTTATATCTCTGGGGTGAAATGTACTTGATCATATCTTTTTTTTTTTTTTTTGGTGCAGGGGATTGAACTCAGGACCTTGTGCTTGTGAGGTAGATGGCTGAACAGTTGAGCTAAAGCCTGGGCCCTAATCA
Organism: Fukomys damarensis; assembly: GCF_012274545.1. Classification (NCBI taxonomy): domain Eukaryota; kingdom Metazoa; phylum Chordata; class Mammalia; order Rodentia; family Bathyergidae; genus Fukomys; species Fukomys damarensis. The sequence goes on from NW_022900942.1 coordinate 18,621,085, forward strand.
TAATTTTAATCATCATCTGCATTCTATTTGATAATATCTTTTTGAAGATTCTTGAATCTATGTTCATTAAAAAGATTGCCCTAATGGCAGGATATTTTGCTCAGTGCTCAGTGATACCACACCTGTCTTGCAAGTGGAAGGTCCCAGTACTGGGAAAAAATTGGCTTATATTTATTCTTTAGTTTAGGTTCTTGTCCAGATGGATTCAGAGCCATACTTTTTTTCATAAATTTTGGTGCACTCCATTCCTTTTAATTTCTTTGAAGATCTTGAAGAGTATTGGTGAGATAACATTCTTAAAGGTTTTGTGGAATTCAGCAGTCTATCAGGTCCCGGGCTTTTTTAGTTGGTTAATTCTTTACTACTGAGTCAATTTTATCACTTGTTCTTAGGAGATTAAGCATATTTATGTCTTCTTGGATTAGCTTAGATTTTGTGTCTAGGAATCTTTCTTCAAAATTTGTCAGTTTGTTGGAATGTAATTTTTCAAAGTAGTTACTGTCTTATTGACTACAACAGTATCTGTTGTGCTAATACCTTTTCTATTTTCTAATTACATTGATGTCAGTTGTTTCTCTGTCTCTTGCTGAGTGTAGATAAGGGATTATCTATTTTATTTATTCTTTTGAGAAATCAGTTCTTTGATTTATTCATTTTTATAGCTTTTTTAGTCTCGATTTCATTTCTTTCTGCTCTCATCTTTATAATTACACTCATTAATTTTGGTTTGAGGCTAGTTTGTTGTTGTTTCTTAAGTATCAAAATTTCTTATAAAGTTATTTATTTGGACTTTCCCTGTTTTCCTATTGTGAATACTGATTGCAATGAATTTTTCTCTTAGGATCACTTCTAATATCCCAGACATTTCACAAAGTTGTACTTTGTTATTTAACTTGCAAAAATTAAAATTTTTTTCTTTAACTTTTCTGTGACTCATTGGTTATTTAGGAATATGGGGTTAATACCAATGTGAGCTTCCAATCTTTTATAGCTAGGCTGAAATTGGCATCTGACCACAGGAAATGAATCCATGATCATTAGTTCTTTCCTCTCAGTGGGACTCCCCCCAGTCTGCTCTCCAGTTTCCAGTAGGATCCTGTGACTGTTCTTCCCTCATCCATTTGGAAACTCGGCAACGTGAAGCAGCCAAAGGGCTGCTCTGCAACCCAGGTTCCAACACCTAGCCCCTCAGTACAATGGCACCCACTACAACTCCTACTCTATGTGACTATGCCTAGGGGACTTGTACCACAATCATTCTCCAAGGTTAACACTGGAAAGTCTCTCTGGAAATAGTGTCTGATATTCTCCCCACTGTCTCCAACTGCGTAAGATTCTCTGGGTTCTAATGCAGTTCCATGAGCAAAGAAGTTGTTCATTTCCTTTTGTTTCCCGATCAGAAGCTAGCCAGCCACTGTGGATGACACTGTCATTTCTCCCCTTTGGCGTGGTCCAGCTCTTCTGTATCACACAATTCCATTTTCTTCTCTGTTAGTTCCCTTGTGGTTGCCATGTACCATCCTCTCACTTTGGTTCCTCTCCAAGCTATTGTTTTTCAGATTTTTGGCCCTCATTTCTCTATCATTTTGTCTCAATCCCTTTTGCTTTTTCTTACTTGATCCTTCTGCCTTTCTGTGTCTTTTGATGGGGAAATAAAAATCATTTACAGTGAGAGTTGTTACCGACTTATTCTTGTCATTGCATTATTTCTTGTTGGTGATTTTCTCATTTTATTTTCTGGTTTTACTTATCTATTCCAGGTTATTCATTTTTTTAAGTAGTTGACATTTTTTGCTTCATTTTCTCTTTCTAGGATATCATGGGGAATTTTTTTGCAATATTTGTTTGGTGGTCATGCATTTATTGAGATGCTCTTTGTTGTGAAAGTAGCTTATTTCTGTTACTTTTAAAGGAAAGTTTCATAAGATACATAAATTGGGACTAGCAGTTGTTATCTTTTAGGACTTTCTACCCTTCAATCCAAGGCTTCCTGGCCTTTAAGGTTTGTGTAGAGAATTAGAATTGTGCTGTGATTTTAAGTTTACCTTTGTATGTAATTCATTGCCATTAACAGATACTAAGGGTTTTTTTTTTTTTTTCCATTATGGACTTCTGGAAATTAGTGCATAATATGGCATGGAGAGGTTCTCTTTTTTGGTCAGGGCTATTTGGAATCTCATATGCCTCACCTGTATGTTTATTTATTTCCTTATATTTGGGAAGTTTTCTGCCATTATTTCTGTCAACAGCTTTTTTAATGTCATTTTGTTATGTTCTGATTTTTCTCTCATTCCAGTTATTCATAGATTAGTATTCTTTGCATCCTCTAGCAGTTGTTGTACCCCTTTTAAATATTCTCTTGTTGTTTTTTAGGTGTTTTTGAGTAGTTGGCCTTTGAAAGTACATTGTTTTCTAGTTTACAGTTCTGTGCACATTGGTCAGTCCTGTTGTCCTTATTCTTATATGATTTTATCTCTTGGATTTATGATTAAAATATTTTCATGAACTGCAGTTCTTTGGTAAACTGGTCACTCTTTTACTTATTTAGTTCATCAAGTTTTTTTTTTAATGTGTCTTTTGAGAGCTTCTGTATTCATTTAATTGCTTGTTTCAATTTTCTGATTAGTTATATCTTCTCTAATACCACTGCTTTCTAGCCTCTGTTGCTATCCTTTTCACTCATTCAGGTAATTGGTTTATGCTATTCTGCTTCTAAGTGCCCCCAAGATTGGCCTCGTGGGAGTTGGGAGTTTGGGGGAGATTTCTTGCCTTATCCTCCCATGTTTCCACTATTTTTTAAAAACTGTCTGTTTTGTGCTGAGATTTGTGGATGCTTAAAGTTTAGAAACTTTGTTGTTAGTGATGTACTTTGGCTTGGATAATTATCCTTTGTCATAGCCCCCAAATTCAACCACCTTGGTTATTTTGGGAGAGGAAGATACAATGCAGTTAGCCCAGCAACCAAGTTCTGGGAGAATATACTCTAGTATTTTTAATGTCAGACAAGTCAATCTGGATGTCCCTGTTAGTATCAAGTAAAACAACTACAGTAGCATCCCCAAACACAAATTAGTATGAGCACACTATAAAAACCAGTTGTGTAATATTCTTAGTCCTAGAGAAGAAACTAGCAATTACGATGTAAACATTAAGGCAAAATCTGTATTGACTTACATATGATACATATAGGATGCAATGGCTATCCTCTGCCAATAGTAGAAAATAATTTAACTGTAATTTTAGAGTTAAATATCCAAAGATTAACAAAGCTTTTTGGTTATGCTATTGAAGATTTAGAGTTTGAGAATGGTGATGCAAAAGGTAAACTTTGAAACCTTAAACAGTGATACAACAAGGAGGAGAAAGAAGTGGTATTATAGGAACAAATAAGGGAAGTAGGCAACATTGAGCATGACCTGTTGGCTAGTATGATGGAGATAACCACTTTCTTACTTGGTATGATGTGATGTGCTAGAGGAATATGCCCTTTGTGGAAGTTCTGCAGGCATTTCTACATCTCCCTGAACTCTTTGAACTGGATCTCACACCAGAGACAAAGACTAAAACTCTGGGTCATGTAGCTTACATTATTTTGGGTATCTCTTGCTGGCCTAACCATGGCTCCCTGACCATGGACCTGTGCCTGTCCTTTATCCAGTCACTTGTAGGAGTGGTGTATCAAGGGGAGCCTTGAAATAAAGCCAACTGTCATTGCTCTGAGTCTAAGGTTCAGTTCACCCATCCTGGGAATGACATCTCACCAAGAACTCTTTCCAGGGGATAAGGAAGATGCTTGGACTGGAATTAACAGCTGTTGTAGTACACAACATCTGCTGGTTTGTTTCACTGGAGTGCTTCTCCCTGAAGGCCTATGGAATCATTTGCTTTTTCATTCGCTTCAATAAAAAACATTTATCACAAGTTTAAAAATTAGCATCTAGTTTTACTAAACTCAAACAAAAAATAGTTTTATTTGGCTATGTGAGAGAGAAGATTGTTAGCACTCATAAAATAACTGGTATTAACTAAGAAGTAGTCTTGATTTGGAGACTCCACTTCGCATTCCCTATTAGAAAATTTAAGTGAGAAAAACTTTCAAATCATGAGAGTTTGGTGAAAGCAATGAAATCAACAGAAAAATATCCAACATTATATTAAATATTAATGAGTATTTTAAAAATCTAAAGTTTGGAACTACCATATATTAAGCAATATACCTAGTGAAAATTATTTTAGATAAAATTATTTTAGTACATGGGATAATTAGTTCTAACTAATCTTTTTCATCTAAATAATAGTATGTATTTGCATGTGTATTAGATATGACTAATAAGTCAATGTCAATGAAAAGAAAGTGTATAAAATTTTATTCAAGAACATTTGGATTAGACTGAAACAAACAGACATGAAAACAAACCCCAGGGTGTGACGATGGTTAATAATAATCTAGAGATCCCGTGTAACTTAGTGATATTCTTGATGCTATCCTTGCTGTTAAGAGCTAAATTTTTTTACTTGTATAATAAAATAATTTTATTTTATTTATTTTTATTGAGTTTATTGGTACATTCTAGGTATACAGTGCAGTTACATTCATTATGGGGATCTTGTACCTTTACATGACAGGTCTTGCTTCTTAATTTTTCCCCTTGTCCCTACCCTCCCTTCACCCTTTCCTCCCCTCCCCATTTACAAACACTTTAATTACATTTTTTCATTTTCTCACATTTTTTTCTTTTCTCTTATTCTCTTCCCCTACCCCTACCACTTTCCCTGCCCTTTAACTCTTTTCTTCCTATTTCACATTGTTAATTATCCCATTAGGATCTTAAGTACTATTATAATTTTTCACACCAGAGAAACTATTCTGTATTTACACGTGTGACTTATTTATTTCACTTTGGAGCATATCCTCAAAATGTATCCATTTTCCTATAAATGACTCTAATTTCTCATTCTTTATGGCAGAGTAGTACTCCATTTTATAGAAAAACCACATCTTCTTTATCCAGGTTCCAACTGATGGGCAAATGGGCTGTTTCCAAGTTTTAGATATTGCAAACTGTGCTGCTATAAATGTAGGTGTGCATATGTCACTGAGATATGATTCTTTTAATTCTTTTGGAAAGATGCCCAGCAGAGCTATGGCTGAGTCAAATGGAACCTCCAGTCCTAGCTCTTTGAGGTATAAAACCACATCTTCTTTATCCAGGTTCCAACTGATGGGCAAATGGGCTGTTTCCAAGTTTTAGATATTGCAAACTGTGCTGCTATAAATGTAGGTGTGCATATGTCACTGAGATATGATTCTTTTAATTCTTTTGGAAAGATGCCCAGCAGAGCTATGGCTGAGTCAAATGGAACCTCCAGTCCTAGCTCTTTGAGGTATCTCCATATTGATTTCCATAGTGGTTGCACCAGTCTGCACTTCCATCAACAATGGAGAAGGGTTCCTTTCTCCCCACAACCCTGCCAACATTTGTTATTGTGTGATTTCTTGATAGCAGCCATTCTTTGTGGGGTGAGGTGGAGTCTCAGTGTTGTTTTTATCTGCATCTCTCAAATGACCATTGATGTGGAACATTTTTTCATATATTTACTTGCTGCTCTTATTTCACTTATCACTAAATTAAAATCCAAGTGGATTAAAGATATAAATATTAAGACAGAAACACTAAACTTGCTGGAAGATAAGTTAGACAGAACTCTTGAAGACATTGGCATAGGAAAAGACTTTATGAACAAATCTTCAGTAGCATGGGAACTAGCAGAAAGAATCACAAGTGGGATCTCATCTTATTAAAAAGCTTCTGTACTGTAAAAGAATACATCAACAGAACTAATAGACAACCTACAATGTGGGAAAAACTTTTACCAGCTGCTCCTCAGACAAAGGACTATTATCTAGAATATATAAAGAACTCAAAACAATCAGCCCCCCCCAAATATAAAGACCCAATTCAAAAATGGGCATCTGAAATGAACAGACATTTCTCAGATAAAGTGCCAATTATTTTGTTCATTCCTATTTAAATCTTGGTTTTGTTAAATACTAATTTATGCTACCTGAAAACTAAATCAACTTAAATATGAGTCTAGCAGCAACCAAGCTTTTATCTCTTTGATTGGAGCCTATTGTTTCTGCCCTGAAAATAGCTACAATATTTACTATAAGGCCAGAAATAGGGGGAGGCCAGTGAGTTACTCACCTTGAGTACAGAATTTTAAAGCATCAAAATTTTGGTAATGTAGGTAGATTATACTTAATGTAATTTAAAAAATCTAAATTAATACAAATGTCTATGTTAAACAAAAGGTCAAGATTCCAAATAAAGTCTCATTTAGTTATAATTTATTATAAAACTGATAAAAATATTTTCAAATGTTTTCAAAATTGTTATTGGATGATTAATATGTAAAATTAACAATCTTGTTGCAGTGTTTTACATAGACCTTTTGAAATTCTTTGGTAAGTAAACTTCCTAAAATTTGACTTCATAAAATTTATAAGTAAAATGCAAATGCATGAAAGACTTATCTAAGCCACTATTTGACTCACCAAAATTATAATTCAGTAAAGAATTTGACAGTGTTGGCCAAATTTCAAAATCCACCACAAACAATAATGTCTATGTGATTCACCATTGCTTCATCAATTAATTCAGGAAGTGGAACAGGTTCTGGTAAATCCAGTGAATGACAAAGAATATTGAAATCTTTGGAAACAATAAAAAAGAAATGGTCAAACTGCTTTTGATTATTCTGAGAAATATGTGGTCATCCCATGTCATCAAACATATTTATCCTCTCAAACTGTGGGAGACTTCAAGCCTTGAATTGACTGGTACTGGATGGGCAAAAAGGAGATGTGTGCTTGGCTGGCTTGGCTGCTTTCACTGAAAGAGGAAACACATTGAAGGGTGGGTAATGGGTGAGGCAGACCTGGAAGTGACTGAGTCCAGAGTTTCTTAATTTCCAGTTTCTTACAGATGTCTGCTTTAAATTTGAAATCTATAGGAAGAGTGGCAAAATGAAGCACTTTTAGGTTTGTCTAGAAAAGAGGATTTGCTCTCTCTTTTAAAGTACTGAGAGGAAATACCTCTCACCCACTTGCTAATAAATAAGGGATTTTTATTGAAATGTTTGAGTTCTATTTTTTGTTGTATGGTCAGGCTTGTGGTAGGCTTCACTCAGTAACTCATAAAAATTAAAATAAACATTATTATTGTTAAAATTGACACATTTACCTTTGTCTATAACACATTTTTAGAAATGAGCAAGTTTTTCATACATACATCAAAAGGATGAAATCACTTAAAAGTTTTGCTTAAGAGTAAGGTAATCCTTAATTCTTAATTATGTGTTCAGTATTTGAAAGTAGTAGTAGTTCACATTTAATCATTTTGATATACAGTTGGTCTGGGAAATAGTGAAAATATATAGCATAACACATTAATTTGCCATAAATATTTGGAAATACAGGACACATTCTTATATTATCTGAATTTTAAAATGTTTTCTTCACTTCATAGATACTTCTCTTTCATAAAATATTTTATATATAAAAGCACTTTTTTGATAAAATGTATTTCATTTTCCTCTCTATATTTCTAGTATTCTTCAGAGACTCACTTAAGTATCTGTCATGGATTAGATATAAAAAAATATGTCATGCAGCCAAAAAAACATTCAGTGAGCATCTATATTTTAAATGACTTAAGAAACAAAGAAACACATGCCTCCAAATTGCTACCTCATACTCAGCCACTTTATTGCATTTATTGTAAAGTCTCAAAAACTAAAAAATTCTCCAAGAAGAATACCTGCTATGAATAAAATGGAATGACAAATGCTACAACTTCATAATACTTTATAAGAACCTAATTCTGTTACATTTTTGTTATGACTCAGTGACTCAGTTCATCTTTAGTAAACTTTTAATCACTGCATCTCTTGATTTGTACTTTAATTTATGGGCTACCTCACAAAGACATTAAATCTGAACTTTGGTCATATATATACTTCTGTTTTTAATTCTGTTTTGTATGACTCTTCCCATAAACTGTAGATTATGACAATAGAAGCTTTGCTAGGAATTCAAAGGTGGGCTTGACTTTTAAGGATTCCACATCTTGTGAAACTTGAAGTAGAGGGAAATTTTCAGTTCATCCTCTGTGTAGCAGTGATAAATCAATGAAATTCTTATACTTGAAACTCTCAGTTTCAGACTTGGGACAATCTTTGCCCATCCATCTGAAAATGTGCAGGTTTTGTGGTGGTTACATCTGTTGGTGGTGTGTGTCAAGTCTGTCCATTTACATTTTAGCTTGATTTGTGATTTCAGATCTTCAAGTTTTCTTTGCATGTCCTCAATTTTGCTGTTGTTAATTTCATTGAATTTTCAAACTTGTATGAAAAAAGGTACTAAAAAAGTTAACTTAAATGTAAAAAAAGTCTGCCAATATTTTAAAACATCTTAATGCTGTTTAAATTACTTTGAGAATTCAAGGTAATCTTGATCAAAATGACATTTAAAAAAAAATAACATGAAAAATTGTTAAATGCTAGTTCTCCAAATTTATTGAGTATAATCTATTAATAACTGAGGTTCCTAAGATATGCCCACTGCTAAGAAAATGTATGTGTGAAGACCATCATTGGCCTGTAGTTCTCTTTTTTGTTTGGGTCTCTCCCTGGCTTTAGAATCAATGTAATATTGACTTCTAGGAATGAATTTGGAACTATTGCTTCCCTTTCAATTTCATTGAAAATTTCAAAGATTAGTGGCAATATTTCTTCTCTAAATGTCTTCTAGAATTCAGCAGTGAAGCCATCAGGACCCAGGCCTTTCTTTGTTGGTAAAATTTTAACTACATTTTCAATCTCATTGTAATTGGGGTGTTTGGAATTTTTATATCTTCTTCATTCAACTTTGATAATTCATATGTATCTAGTAATCTGTCCATTTCTTCTGTTCTCCATTTTATGAGAGTACAGGCTCTCAAGTGAGTATTGATGGTCCTTTGTACTTCTGCTGAATCTATTGTGACTTCACCATTTTCATTCCTAATTGCATGAATTTGATCATTAGTTGGATGTTGTTTTCTTCTAAAGCTTAAAATACTTCAACCCAGACTCTCCTTGACTTAAGGGTTTGTGTTGAAAAATCTGCTGTGATTCTGATGGGCTTTCCTTTGCATGTCATTTGTTTCTTTTCTCTAACTGCTTCAGGTACTTTGTACTTCTGTTGGGCTTCTGGGATCTTAATTATTATATGTCTAGGTGTAGATTTTATTTTATTATAACTAGTTGGAGTCTTGTATGCCTCACTTATTTGTATGTCAATGTCTTTTGCTCTGTTTGGGAAGTTTTCTATCATTAATTCTGTGAATAGTTTTTTATGTCATTTATAATTTCTCCTTCTTTTTTATGGACTCCTGTTAATCTTACGTTATTCTTCTTTGCATCATCTAGGAGTTGTTGGATTAATTTCTCATGGTTCCTTACTATTTATAAGAGATCTTCTTTTCAAGGCCACTGACTACCCTCCTATCTTTTATATCTGATATTCTGTCTTTAGATGGGGTTAGTTTGCTATGAATACTTTAAATAGACTTCTAATCTCCTGGATATTAGTTTGAATCTGTTTCATGGATTCCATTTCTTTTTTATGTGTGGCTTTCATGGTTTCCATTTCTGCTGTATGCTGACCATTCATGGCTTCAATTATGGTCCTGAACTCTTCTATTTTCTTATTTATTTCTTTTCTAGAGTCTCTAATCATGTCTTTTATCTGGGAAATTATTTGTTTTGCATATTTCTAGAGCTTGATTCATCTTTTTTTTTTAATTCCTTTGCTATGAGTTCAGATTGTCCAGGTGGGTGATTATCAGACTTTTCCATCTCATTTTCACCAGAATTTGCCTTTGATAAGCGGGAAGACTTGTCTTGTTTAAATGTCTTTTCATTTCTATTATTGTTGTTGATATAGGCCTTGGTTTGATTCCTGGGTTGATACTTACTTATTCTTATTATAAGTATCTTTGTTGCTAGTATTTAGAAGAATTGTCTTCCAGATATACCTGTTCTTCAGAATTTGAGTCTCTAATAACTGTGGGGAAATCTTATTTTTTTCATTATACCAGGAAAGGTAACAGATTAGATTAATCACAACACTAGCCCAAGCACAGTGTAGTAAATGACAATTTATGTTAGTTATTAATCTATCACCTTTAACCATTTGAAGTGAAACAAAATTAAAGACTAGCCCAAAATATGTTCAATATGAATAAACTGATCAGTATAGTAACTTTACCCTTTTTCATGGGGACTTAGAAGAAGTAAGGGCCTCTTACTGTTCTTCACTTCTGCTCTATCTCAGGGCAATGGCCATTAAGACCCTTTGTGCCTCTGCAGTTTAGATGAGGAACAGAGATAGCCAGGAAGCCATAGGGGGTGGGGGGCTAGTAGTGCCGGAAATACCCTAGAATAGCTCTGGTCCTCACCAGGTCCACTGGTGGCAGGGCTGCCATCCTTCTGGTGGGCAGAGCCTGGATGGGGGAGGAGCCCTCACTAATGGCTTCACAGGACTGGGTCTGCTGGTGGCCTTTAAAGATATATGAATGCATATGTAAATGGTATTTAATTTGTTAAATAAAGTAACAGAATATAGGTCCAAATGAATTACTGAAATTTACCAGAAATCATATGATGAAATGATATCAGTTGAAATAGACTCTTTAGAAGATTGTAAAGCTATTTTTCTTTTGTCATTGTTTGATTTTATTTTTTATTAGCATATGCTTGTGATATATAATGAATACATTCATCACTGGAAATTTATACACATGTATATCTATTGCTTCCCATTCCTTCTCTCCTATTTTGACTGATTAAGTTTCTATTTCTATTTCTCCTATTTCTATTGACTGAGCTTTAATTAATTCTAGGGTTTCTCTAAAATATTTCAACGCACTTCAATTTACTTTGTTTGTTCCACAGAAATAATTCGTGAAACTATTGAATTTTCTGGCTCCACTTTTTCAGCCAACTGTATTGATAGTCTACTATATGTGTCAGGCACTGTTTATTATACAGAGAAGAATGATTTGGTTTACTTTTAAGAAGAGATCATATAACATTATTTAAAACTTGGTAAATCACAAGAATAATTTATACTTTATTGGAAGTTCATGGTTGTAAGCACCATATGAGAGCGTTTCTTTCAGTGAAGCTCAAGGTATCAACACAAGTTAGTAGGTTATTCTTTCTGAATTCATTCAATATAAGAATATAAGAAAGAATAAGCACTATTTTTCATATTGGACAAGAACAAAATTCAGATTATGATTTAAAAGCAGACAATTTTATGTTCAAATTTTGGTTTGATTGTGTTTAAAGTTGGTTAAAATTTAAACCTTCTTGAATCTTTTTGTTTTCCATAAAGTAGGAAGAATATATGTCATGTGCAAAATGTAAGCAAAGTGTCTAGCAGCACTAGGGAACTAATCAGAGGGAGAATTAATTTTAAATTATTTTTAATCTTTTATTAATGTATTACTAGAAAAAAAACCTGCTATTATTTTGATACATAAGATCTATTCACAATTCACCCTACTAAAAATACTTTTAGGTCAAAATCTATGATTGAACATACAAATTCATTGAGAAATACCTACTATCCCAATATAAATATAGATGAATCAATGCAAATCCATAGTGTATTGGCATACCAGTGAACTTTCCTTGTTACTGCTTGTCCTGAAATAGCAAACTCAAGGGTAGGGGAAAGGAAGTAAGGGAAAAGAGAAAATATGAGAAAACGAAAAAATAGAAACAAAGTTTTTGTAAATAGGGAAGGGAGGAAGTGGTGACAGGATGGCAGAGGCATAGGGAAAAAATGAGAACCAAGACCTGTCATGTACAGTTACAAGATCCCAATGATGAATGTAACTGTACTGTATACTTAAAAAAGTATCAATAAAGTCAATGAGAAAAAAATAGCAAAAAAAAAATAGTAAACTCAATATGAACTCTGAATGAAAGGCACTTAGAAGGTATACTGGCTAGCATATAGCCAGTCTGTAATTTAAGAGATTCATTTTTCAAGTATATAAATAAAGAGAAAATATTAATTATTTGGTTTTTCTTTTATATCTGAGGACCTTATGTACAAGTTTTTGTATAAATCTTTTGTATAATTAAGTAATTTATGTAGGAAAATTATCTTTTGTAGAATTCTAAGCAGTAATTTCAGAAAAAATTTGATAATTAGAATATTACTATTTTGTAATTTCCAATAAAATAACCTATTTTAGAAATAATAATCAGTAACAGCTAAGACCATGAAGTGAGACTTTATAGGATGGGTCAGAATAGCAATACTTGAACTCATTTGAGCCAATGTCCACACTATCGAAGAGAAAACAAATAAGTAAAAAATGCTCTTTCTAACTTCATGCAATAGAATGCACTACCTGTGAAGTTTTTGTTTTTGTTTTTAAATTTAGAACAGGAAATGAATAAAACTTCTAGAAAATTCCTAGGTATTTGTCAGGTAATTTTAAGATTGGAATACATATTGAATGATACCATTAGAATACAACAATCAAAACTCAAAATTTGAAAAATTATCCTTGATATGTGATATAATTACTTCAACCTATAAACAATGAAAATGAAAAGGAAGAGAAAATATTAGGAATAAATGAACCAAAAATAATTTTAGACAAAGCAATAAAATACAAAATGTAAGCAGATTTTGACATAAAGAGAGTATATATGAGTATGCATGTATTTACTTCTCTCTGTATATGGCTACATGTATGCACATACATGCTATACACATATTATATTTAAAGTATATGTTCATATATATTTATAAATATAGCAATGTTACAATATTATATATCAGGCTGGGGATTAAGCTCAGCGGTTCGGTGGCCTGCCTTGCAAGCACAAGGACCCGAGTTCAATCCCCAGTACCAAAAAAAAAGAAGAATATTATATATCCACATAGATGAATCATGGAAATATGAACACTAATGTGATAAATTATACTGTTGCTTAAATGTGTCAAAGTCATAGAGTACTGTATTAAAAATTACTATAGTTTGGATTAAAATTATATGTTTATATATTTGTGTTTATGTACCAATTCCCTAAGAAGAATGTAATTATTATGCCTTGCAAATTTAAACCACACAACCACTCATCCCACTAAAACCAAACTTAAAAAAATAACAAAAAGTTCCATGATTTAGTATATTTTTAGAAGGAATGCCATAAAATCTAGGATTTTATTATGATCAATTTTGTAATAGGAGAGCAAAGTGAAGTTCATTACATTGAAGATTTAATGTGGATGAACATATGGTAGTAATTGTTGAAATAAAATAATGAGAATTTGAATGTAACTGAAAATATCTTCAATATCTCAAATGTATTCATTATTTTAAATTTTATTATAATTATTTTATGAGTGTAATTTTAATACTATAATTATTTTTATAATTATAAAGGATAAAATGTGTTTATGTCTGTATTTCAGCACTACAATGCTAGGCATTGAATCTTTGGGGCTTTAATCTCTTCTTGATGGCAAAGCCCTAGGTCAGAGATTTGGGTGTTTAATATATTAACTTCAAAGTTGACATGTAAAATAATAGGCTGGGTTATCAGCAACTGGTTTACTCCATTTGCAAATGAAGATACATGAATTGACCCAAGCTGAACTTCCTGTGTATTACATAGTATTTTATAGTACATAGTGTATTACATAGTATAAAGTGTAAAGTGCTCTTACAGAAATAGGAGTTTACTTTCTATGTAACAGTATTTTCAATATTTGCTTAGCCTCTTTCATTTTAGATGTCTCATTTAATTAGATTTGATCCCAAAATATCTGCACTAGTTTTGAAAGTAAAAGAATTGTTTTTTTTTTTTTTTTTTATTGAGTTTATTGGTACATTTAGGGATACAGTACAGTTACATTCATTGTTGGGAAGAATTGGGTTTTTAAGAGTAAGAGAATGTATTAATACCATTTCAACTTAATAGCAATACAATATGCTTTCTGAAGTAAAATTTGTTGTGAACACTCACATTGATTAAATAGTGATAAGGATGCAAACTTTATTCATAATCATAAACTTTTTGAAATAATATAAGCTCTTTGTAAAATATTTTCACTAATATTTGTGTGGTCTAAATCAGTCAAAATATGTAAATAAACCCATTTAAAGCACATTATCCTTGTAAAATTAGAGATGTGGATATGCTATGGTTCATCTTTGCATGCTATATAATACTTTATATAGTCTACATAGTGGAGAATGGGTGAAAGACTAATTAGAAACAGAAAACTGTGAGGGGTAGAGAGAAAGCTAATCTGAGTTTTTTCTATATAATTATTGAAAGCCTCATCTATTTGGCCTGTAGCCTCTCTGCAACAAAACTCAATAGATAAGGAAATTTTGTTATGTACAGACATGAAGGCACCAGACGTGAAGCCGGTCATGGGGATGAAAAATGCAAAGGTAAAAGAACCTCACTGAGTGCTCAGAAGAGTGGTGGAGTCCTCTGGAGGGCTTATGCCAATACTGGGCAGAGCCCGTGACAAGCAGGCTGCAGGCAGAGGCTGGGGGCCCGGAGAGTGAAGAAGCAAAGTGCTAAGCAATGCAGCTCTCTCATTACTTGATAGCATAAGATAGCCTAATCACACCCTAGTAAAGCTATTTATTTAATAATAACTTTGACAATACTGCCATTAGGAAATTAATTTAAAAAGCAGTGGTTAAAATTTAATGTTATAATATTAAAGTAAAATTTAATGCATTATCATTCTTTGTAAACTGCAGGAATTTAAACAGAAAATAAAGTAAAATCAGAAATTTAAAAATTATTTTAAAGCAAGTTTATCAGCCTTGTTTTATTGTTATTGTCTTCTCTTTTCAAGCTACAAACAATTTTATGAACTCAAAGATTTACGGTTTGGTCAGACTACTCCTTTACTAACGTCACTTTATATTTTACTATTATAGCCATGAAAGAATTGTACTTGCTTTGTCTCCAAGGGATTATTTTTTTTTTACTTTAAAAGAAGCTGACACACTTTTATCAATTTCCATGTCATTTTTCCAAAACAGCTGCTTCAAAAAGTATCAACCAAGTTCAGGTGAAATACCTTGCCTTCTGGCTTCAGAAAGCCCAAGGAGGATCTCTGTCAGCTTTCTTGACTCTGAAAATGTGAACTGGTGCAAATACTCTATGGAAAGAGCAATGTCTTAGGAGTGAGAGCCAAGTTCCCATCTAACCTCTATTACTTAGGAGAAAATAACATTTAAGCAAGATAATGTTAAGGCATTTAATAAGCTGATACATTTTAATACATGCAGCAAATAGTGCACACATAGTACGAATTTCATAGCGATGCAAACATCCATCATTTTGTGTCCAGATTCTGGCAGGGTCTGTCAGTGTGCATAAACTTTAAATTCTGGATTTTTTTATGGTGTTTTAATGACATTCTCAAGCCAACCAAAATAGCCAGTTCCTTAGGCTCCATAATGTGCAAATGAAGTACACACACAGAATGAGATTAAAAGTTTCTACTACAAAAACTATGGAAAATTTCCAGTTTACTTAAGCAATCTTTTATGAATAATCAGTACAACAGGATGCTATGTATTCAGTTTACAAAACCAGATTCATATAATTTCAACAAGGCCTTCTCAAACATGCTTTTTAAAAAATCCACATACAAGCAAAACTGCAAAGTGATTTTGGAAGCGTGGGTCTAGGAATGCCAGAGAAAACACATTTACCTATTGCAGAAAGACTTAAAACTACCTTGAATAAAATATCCAAAATATCCTGATTTTAATATCAGTGAAATATATCCATCTTTCCCAAAGGACACAGCGACCCAACATTTGTTGTATTTTAGGTAAATTGCCAGTTAAATGTGATTATAATCTACTGGTGGGTCAATTCATGACAATTTTATTTAGACTTGTATCTTAAAAGTATTGAACTAGAATGCCAAAAATGTATTTGATGTGTGGCAGTTATCAGGAAAATAAATACTTAATGAACTAACTGACCTCAGAGAATGTACCTTTTCTGATTATTTGGCAATTAAGATTCTGAGTTGTTTTTTCAGATCTTTATCTCCTACTGGAAAAATAATACATTATAGTCTGATTTATATACTGTTAGAAAGATTAACTGTTCCCACATCATTGATAACTGCATCCGAGTCACTATTAATGAACCAAACATATTTTGAAGATTTTTATTAACAATTCCAAATCAGTTACACATAAAATGCCTACTTCTGAGACTTCACACTGCTTCTATAAATGTTAAAATATTGGCCCAGCAAGTATAATTCCTTCCTGATGTTTCTATAGGTAAAATATGCTCTATTATTCTCATGTGGTAGTACCTCTGTACTTTCTCGGTTTGTTTGTTTTTGTTTGTTTGTTTTAACCAGGGATCGAACTCAGGTCTTTGTGCTTGAGAGGCAGGTGGCAGAACCACTGAGCTAAATCCCTGGCCCTCCTCTGTACTTTCTTATTTTTTTCCCTCTTTGAAGTCATTCACATAAGAATAAATCACTTTTAAATTTCTGTTCAAGTTTCCTTTGCAAATTCTTATTACAATTTTAGTAATAATTTTATTGAAATATTTTACCACTCCAGTTCAATACTGTTTGTAATTTTTACAGTAAATATTACAAATTTTGGTTAAGTTTGATAATGACGTTGGGTGGTGACATACTCATGATTTTCAGTAAGAATTGTCTTCCTGGTGATCAGGTTAAATAATAGGTTTTCCTTCACTGTGTCCTCTTTTTTTTAATTTTATTGAGTTTATTGGTACATTTTAGGGATACAGTACAGTTACATTCATTGTTGGGATCATGTACCTCTACATGGCAAGTCTTGATTCTCATTTTTTCCCCTTACCTCTGCCCTCCCTTCACACTGTGTACTTTAAAAATAATGGCCCTGAAACATTCTTTCCATTCTGTTCCATGCTAAAAATGGATGGAAATGTGTAAAGTCATTGGAAATGTTTCTGCTCCCTAGATAGGATGACTGTAACCGCCACTAAATCACAATAGCCTTCCATTTCTCATGTTTTCAAAGGATACAGGTGCAAACATTGCCTATTATGAATAAGGTGCTGAGAATTAAGATGGGAGCTGCAGAAAAACGATCACATTTGAAATAATATATTTATGAGTTATACATACAAGTTGGTTATAAATTAGTAAAAATTAATAAGGCGGGAGTATAGGGAAAAGAGTGAACTGCATTAGAAAGATGAGGTGGAAACAAGAAAGATTCACGGACAAATTTTATACATGTTAGCCACAAATAATACTACCTATGGATACATTTATCAGACAGATGTATGTATTTATCTCATATTTATAAAAATTGAATATTTATATGTTACCTTATATGTCTATGTAGAATATATGTATTTACTACATATGTATATATATAGTAGTCTATGTAGAATATATATATATATATATATATACACACACATTTATATATTTACTAAAATTGTCAAGTAAAGATGAGTATGGTAAAGTGCAGTAACATTGAGAACTTTTTGAAAATAATTTTAAATACTTAATTCTCACAATTGTTCTTTTATGAAGACAGACTTCAGCTTTATGCAAGAATGACAGGAGCAGTATAAAAAATTAATATATCCTTCAAATATGAAATGGAAGATTCAGCGGACATTGAATTGTTATAAAGAATAATAAAAAATAGGCTTCATGTTACTAGGAAATGGTATTTTGGAGATTTTTCAAAGATAAAAAGAACCTAACATGATAACCATCCCTTTCTTTTAGAACTCTTTGATTCTCTCAGGAGCTGAATAAACAGTGTTCATAGCCCCTGAGCTTTGCATTCATGTGTAAATGTTAAGTTCAGTAATTCCGCCATGTGCCAGATGGCATCTAGGTATCATATCCTGATTAACCTGACCCTTAAATGACATTCATTCATTTTTGTTATTATTGGCATTTTATCAAGTAAAATAAATTTCATACTAAACAGATTATTAGCTACGTATCAGCCAAACTTGAAAAATAAGTTTAGGGTTCTTAAATCAAAATGAAGGATTCAGAACCTATTTTTGTACTTCCATTTCAACTTAATTAATTGATACAATGAGAAATCAAACACTCCATGTGTTTAAAGCTGTATATTTTCAGATCTGCATGACTTAGTTTACTAGTTCAGACTATTTTAAATTGAAAACAAATTATCATTGAACATTTAAGTCACAACTTATGTAATTGAATATATACTTTAATTCAGGTAGAATATAACATTAGAAAAGGGTTATAAATCTGCCAAAATAAAAACCAAAAACATATCATCCACCATTATTGCAGAAAACCATGTGGTTTAGTGATGATGGCTTCTGTTCACTGTATTTTGTAGGTCAAGCTACAGAACTTCCTTCACTTCTAGTTTTTCTTTCTGGAAATGAGAATGATAATGCTGCTTCCCTTATTCAATGTTGGCAGCATTAACTGAAATACTACAGTTGAAATACTGCCTGACTTACTCAGTAAATGCTACCTGAGAATTGTCCTCTGGAGGGTGTGGATAGAATCTTGGTGATTTGTTTTGAGTGGCTTTTCAGGACCATTGTGCAAGCAGATTAGATCTGAATGAGGCTGCTCAGAAATAGAAATTTCATGCCTCTGTGCCACACTCTTAACAGTGGTATGTTTTAAAGGCCTAAGAAGGTGGAAATTGTTTTTTCTCAAATAATGAAAGGAAGATTTGCCACATCAGGCAAAACCCAGTTTTAATGAGAGCTCTTCTGGACATTCTCTTAAAACGCCTCCAGGCTTTTTGGAAAATCAAAGGAATCACAGCTTTTGTGTATGTGATACCCAATGTCTGGGTGAAAACTCCTTCCCACTGAACTTTTTGGAGAACTATGTACTGAAATTGCATACAGGTATTTAGTAAATAGGAATATAATTAATCCATCAAAACAAAATTCTAACTAATGACTAAGTGGTAACCTATACAGAAACTGTGGATTCCCCTTACATACATAATTTAAACATATTTCAAAATAAAATTATATATAACTACAATATCTTCTACAAGAAAATACCACACTATGTTTCCTCAGAAGTTCTATATCCAGAATGCAAGCAGCAGTAAACAAATATATATTATATGAAAAGTTTGTAGTTATTGAGGGCGATAATTAGCAGTCCACTAAGACCTGACTTTTCTTTCTATACTGTTGGAGCAGGCAGGTGATATATTAAAATTCCCAGTACTATAATTAGTCTTCTGAAGTCATTTCTTTTGAAGTAGTGTCATTTTTCTAAATATACTTCAGTTTCACATCTGTATGCTGTTATTGTAATTGAGTAACCGCCAAAGTATTATAAATGCAAAGGTTTTTAATTTGATGAAAAACTTATTCTAATTTACTTTTATGGAAAGCAGACTAAATAAAAATGAATCATGGAGGAATATGAAGCATTTATGAGCACGCTTTGGAGGTGCTGCTGAAATTTTTGCCTAAAACGTTATTTCAGTAATGCGTTGACAAATATTTATCTAAATTAATCCTTATTCAGAGAGAAATATATATGGGTTGATCTCAAAAAATGAATGTTCTTTGGATGCAAGTTGTATATCGGTTTATAAACTAATTACTTTAACGGTGCCAACACAAATACTACTTATTATGCTAGTACTGTCTGTAGTGATATGAATAGCTTGTGAGATTTATCACTAGAGAACAGCATAAATGCTACAGATTTCAAAGCTAGAAATGTGTTCTTCTAAATTGTGGAATAGTTACTTTGCTCTGTGACCTAGATATTTATCCTATCTTACACTGAGTTTTCTAATCTGTGCAACTCAGAAATAATTCTGACAATACCAGTGCAATCACGCCAGGTACCAAAGAGAAACATATAGAATTTAAACTGAATCTCAGGCCTAAGTGTATTAAGAATATAGCTGACAAAATATGTGCATAAAGCATGTGAGGTTCTGTAAGACCATCCCGTGCAAACTGATGTGAACTCACTTCTCACTGCTATGCTACTTGATGACATAGTTCCTGCACTCTAGTGCCTCTTTTGGATTACTTGTGAGGTGTGTAAATATATTTTCACCATTAGACGAGATCATCTGTTTCAGAGAAGAACATCGCTTCAACATGACTCAGTATGAATGCGTGCATCCCCTCTTACTCTTCTCTGTGATGAATTCGTCTCTTTTTGCAAAAGACTTGCAATGCCAGAAGTGAACAGGGAAAACATTACAGTAAAAGTCTTGAAATTGGCTAGCCTCTTGGTAAAAGGGGGAAAGGGAATAGATGAACACAAGCAGACTGCTTCAGGATATGTTTAACTACCAAAATATCTCAGAAGTTACTGACGGATTGTTTTGAAGGCATTAAAAAAAGAAGATACAGGAATATAGATGTATAATGTTATATTTAGATAAATGAAGACTTGTTTCCATAAAACTATGTGAGTAGTGAAGGTATTTTCTGAACAGGATAAAATAGGACATGGTGTGAATGAGGGGCTGGAAACTGACACAGTAACTTTTGCATGTTTTATGTACACTCAACTGACAAAAAAAATTGAGAAAAAGGTTTATAGAATGAGCTAACATGATTTAGAAGTTAGCCAGGAAAAAATTGTTGGAGTGGAGAATTGCAATGACATTAACAGTGAAATACTCATTCATAAATAAGGGAAGATTTTTAGACCCCAAACTGCACAGTTTAGAGGAATATAATATATACCACCCTTTCTCATCTGCCATTTGTCAATTTTATTTCACAAGAAATGTTGCATACCTGTCATTGCTGCTTTACTTATTCAACCAATACTTATAGTTAACTTATTTGCCCAGTAATTAGAAATTTAGAGAAGACAAATATGGCCACTCCCTTTATGGGATTTATATTCTAGTAGGGAATTCAGACCATTTCAGGTAAATGTAAGTATAAATATAAGTAAAAATAAGCACATTTTAAGTGGGAAAAACATGTGAATGACCAAAAACTCATAATGATCTAGAAATGAAAGAAACCAAAGTGACTTAACTACATTTGAACAAGGAATAGATGCATAAGAGGCTAAACAAAATGCCCGAAAAATAAGATACAAATATGTAGGCATTTCCAATACTTTGAAATTATTTTTTTTAAATAGAGATTACCAAAAAATTTAAGCAACAATGATGGCATGCATCTCGATGTGTCCTTGTAGCCTTGTGTGGTCATAGGTGGACTTTACGGAGGTTGCTGGATATAGTGCATGTGATATTGCGGTTAAGTGTGTGATACTGGATTTAAGGATATGATGCTGCAATTAATGGTGTGACGCTGAGATTAAGGGTGTCCCATCATGGGTGCGAGGGTTAAGGGTGGGTAACTGGGTGGAATATCAAAGAATAGAAAAAGGGCTGTTGCTGTTGCTTGCTACTGCTGCTTCTGCTTTTGCAACTGGTTGCTGCAGCCTGCCTACCCTTCAATGGACTGTTTCTCCTTTGAACCCGTGATGCTACTCTGCCGTACCACCTTGCCATGGAGTCAGCAAACTATGAACTGAAAGCTCTTTAAACTATGAACTACAGTAAACCTTTCCTTCCTTAACTTTGGGTGTCAGCTATTTTGTCTTAGCAAGGAGAGCAGTAAGTGCAAAAAGAGAGCAAGAGTGCAAAAGTTCCTAAAAAAAGTTTGTCAGGTGAGCTTACAATTACTTTTGTAGTTATATAGAGAAAGAATTAGAAGAAGGGAGGAGAGGAAGAAATCAATACATACATCTCTATCATGTTTTTCTAGTTTTATTTAGTTCATACTTCAAATTAAAATTATCAGTAGTATCAGTTATCAAGAAACTAATACTTGTAATCTTAGCTGGAATATATTTTTTCATTCTTTTAAGAATCTGTGCTCAGCAAAGTACATTTTTGTTTACTTAAAACTAGGTAGTTTCATGAACACTTTGTGCTTAGTACATAGTGCTCTTTTAATTATTGTATCAGGCAGAAAATATTATGCATTAAAAGTTTAGGTCCACAGCTCATTGTAACTGCACTCAAACGTAGCTTTCATTATTATCAGTGCTTGTTTTAGACTTAAGTATTTATTCTGTGTTCACAGTAAATACTTTTCTGTACAAAGTGCTGTGGGCAACAATTGGCTTCAAGAAAACTGGTATGATATTACAGAAGCTGTTCTTTCTAAATACCATTCTCCCACATGCCAATTTTACTTAAATAGTATTATTTATTAAGTGTATGTTTATACAAATAATACTCAGTTTTTTGTTTAAGTACTGCTATTATTAGTGGTGAAAGTTAATTTTATAAACCAATGGAAGTAGCGTAATTGAAAAAGTTTATATGATGGAGCTACTAAGACAAGAGTTCAAAAACCCGTGTTTATGAGGTTTTCCAATCACTTATCTTCCCATAGCTACTACTGTCCCATTCCAGTGTATAATTTCATTTTTCAGTCCTTTTTTATGTCCCTTTCCACCTGGACTACTGCAATGCATCCAGCATTGATCTTTTTTTGCTTTCTTCCAGTTCAGCCTACAGAGCAAGTTATCCTTTCAAAATATGACAGGCAACGTCTGCTTAATATCTTCCTTATATTTCACAAAGCCCCACATATGTCTACTTTTACATAAATCATCAGTTTCATATTTTTGTCCCAATCATTCATTTTATTCCAGTCACAATGCAGCCTTTATTTCATGTACAAAATTGATCACAATGCTCATTTACACCAAATCGCAATCTTTAGTATATAAATGTCTTAATTTGCATTTTTAAAAATTACATTTCATTTTCATTCTTTTGCTCCCATTTTCTTGTTTGACAATTCCCTTTATCTCCTCTCCTTATATATTACACTTTGATCTGTTTTTACCACTTTTACTTTTTATTTATAGTACAATACTAGATTATTTCTTTTTAGCTGCAAATAGTATTTTATAGTCTCAAAATCATGGCATACGCTTTCGCAAGTTACACACTTTATGTGTATCTTTCTATTTTCCTGAAATCTAGCTTGTTCATAATGAAAAATCTGGTTAAAGGAAACAAAGCCAACTCATTATCTTCACCATTAAACCCAACCTGACAAACTATCAAAATATAATTCTAATAATGTAAAAAACATTGTCTTAATGAAAATAATTAGGAAACCATAAAAAATTTCTTATAAGATATTATTTAAAGACTTTAAGTTTGCATTTTAGTAATTTCTATTCTGCATATTTTTTCTTTTATTGACTTTATTGGTACATTTCAGGTATACAGTACAGTTACATTCATTATTGGGATCTTGTACCTTTACATGACAGGTGGGTCTTGGTTCTCATTTTTTCCCCTAGTCCCTGCCTTCCCTTCATCCTCTCCTCCCCTCCCCATTTACAAACACTTTATTTCCATTTTTTCATTTTCTCATATTTTTTTCCCTTATTACCTTTTCCCTACCCTTCCCACTTTCCCTACACTTTTAGCCCTTTTCTTCCCATTTCACCATGTCAGTTATCTCATTAGGATCTTACGTACTATTACAGTTTATTTATTCTGCATATTTACTTGTACATTTTAAGACAAGAAAATCATAGGCAAGAAATAATAAATAGTTTCTCTGGTATGAAAAGCTAAAAATGTAAATAAGGCTCAAAATGTATAATTGATATTGTCCACTAGGGAAAAAAAAGGTCTAAAAGAGTAGGGGAAGTGGTAAGAGTAGAGGAAATGTAAGAAGGCAATAGAAAAATACGATGAAAGGAAAAACATGGAAATGATATCTTTGTAAACAGAAAAGGGTGGAGGGGATGAAGAGGGGGCAGGGGGATGTGGAAAAACAAGAAACAAGATACATCATATAAAGTTGCAATATCTCAATAATGAATGTAACTGTATTGTATACCTAAAATGTACCGATAAACTAAAAAACAATTAAAAATGATAATGTACCTTCCCACTGTCATGCCAGGAAGTAACCTTCCTTATGACCTGTAATGTTGCTTTAATCCACAGAATAAATACTATAGGAGATTTTTAGCCCAAATTTATATATACTAGTACAAAAGAAGAGTGCAATAAAATTAAAAGGTTTTATTAATATTATTAATAGCTTTGCAAATAAAGTTTATTACCTAATGTGAACACAATTTTATCCTAGAAGTGCTTTATCTCCATTTATAAAAATGTCTGTCAAAACTGTAGCCTGGAGAGAGATTAAGAATTTTAAAAGCTTTCATACATTACTATTCTCTCTTATGTCTTGTTATTTTGTGTGTGCTTCTTCTTATTTTCTTGTGTATGTAGTCATATTTGTCCTGTAGTATTTTAGAAACAGAGCCCTCTTTCATTAAATCTTGTAGTCTGGGATGAAGAACAATTACAAAAACTTCAACCAGTCCCCTGTTGAAGCCTGACTACTGTCTAAAGAACAGTAATATCAGATTATACAGAAAAGTACATTCTCGGAAGACTGTTACTTGTAGAATTATTATCATCAGAACTTGGTGTTTTTTTTAAATACTAGTCTCAGATCAACTTTTTTTCTTTAAAGTATATTTTAAATGATGATGAAAGAATATGTTTTTCCAGTTAATTTACTAAAATTATTAAGTTAATTAAACATATCAAAGTTACTATATGATAAGACATGAACAGAAAGTGGGAAAATAAAATAGGAGACCACAAAAAAAATATTTGAGAAATGTTCCTGTAAGAGAGGAAATACATCTGTAGGTAACAAGAAGGTGAAGGATTAAGAAAAAGGTTTGCTTGTTCTGTTTTTCCCCTTACACTGAGGTTAACAAGAAGTTGTGAGAATTATTTGAAATGTGTAGGCTTCAGTATATGAGAGATAAGGGACAAAGTTTGGGGTAAGGTTTATGAAAGAGAAAGAGAGAAACCTCCCAGCCAAAGGATTAGTCTTTTATGGAAAGAAAAACTCCACTGCTTTATCAGGTGAAAAGGAAATAGGTTTCTATATTTGGTATCAGAAAATAAGAGCATTACTGTTTACAGTCTATTTTTTTCTATACAGAGAGGAGTGATGTAATTTTCTGTGAAAATAGTTTGAGATGTTTAGAAATTTGAGAAGAGAAGAGAAGACTTGACATGAACTGTGTAGATGTTTTGTGAATGAACAGAAAAGGTGAACTGTATGATGTGTGGGAACCCAAATGACCTTTGTGATGAAAAATTTTCACATGTACACAGAATAGGTCATATATATGTTGGGAATACAAATTTCAACATTTAAAAGTATTTAAAGTATTGGTTTAACCAAACAGAAATTAGAAATAAGTACCAAAATTATAAGTAAATGTCACGAAATACTTAGAAATTGAATAAAACTTTGTTACACATGAATAAAGTACTGTAAATTACAAATATTTTATAATTAAAAGCATAAAATATACAAATTAATGGAATGTATCTTTACTAATGTTTAGGGGAAAGCTCATTCATTTGATATTTAAATTACAAAGGTATAACTCTCTACCACTGATTTTTAAAATTTTTACCCTAAGAAGTTAGCTAAGCAAAGAAAATTATAAAATCAAGAGGTAAAAAGCAATAAAGGACCAGTAATCGAGATATTAGGTGGAAAGCCAGAATTAATGAACTCAAATCTGTTTTTGTAGGAAGTTAATAAGTTGAATAAACCTCAAAACTGATGAAGAACTTTTTAAAAGAAGAAAAAAGCATCAGTATTAGTAGGGAAAAAAGGCACCAGCAAATATTTTGTGATTATTGAAGTCATATGAGATAATATGAATAATTTTATGACAATCAGTTCAGCAGCCTAGGAGCAATCTAGACAGAATGAAAGAAGAAATACAAAGAGCATATTCTATGTCTTAAAGAAATTGAATTTCTAGTGTGAATCTCCTCATAGACATAATG
Organism: Fukomys damarensis; assembly: GCF_012274545.1. Taxonomy (NCBI): domain Eukaryota; kingdom Metazoa; phylum Chordata; class Mammalia; order Rodentia; family Bathyergidae; genus Fukomys; species Fukomys damarensis. The sequence continues at coordinate 18,647,067 of NW_022900942.1, forward strand.
ACCCATTGACCTCACTGGTGAATTATATGAAATATTTAAAGAAAATATAACACTAACAGATATGCACTAACAACACAGAAGAACAAGCAATACCTTCCCTAATTATAGTTTTGCATTACCTTGTACATGAAACCTGGACAATGATGAGATACAACAGAAAAATGATCTCTAACGAAGATATCCTCCATTAATATGAACTAATATTCCTTAAGAATCATTAACAATTGAAATCCATCCTATAAAAAGGTAATCAATAATGATCAAATAGTGTTTACTCTGAGGTTAATTTTTATTTGAAAATTAATGAATTAATTTGAAAAGTTCATGAAAGTAAAAGCATTTGGCAAACCTCTATTGCTGTTTATGTTCAAAATGCGCAATAAAATACAGTGAAAAGAACATTTTAAAAATCAAATGACATTTCTAAAAATCCTACAAAGAATATCACACAATTGCCTTTCTGAAAAGCATTTGACTTCTTTTTAATAAAACTAATCCTTTCAGAAAGCAGATGCTCTTTGGCCCCAATTTTAAAGGGGCTTTATGAAGAGCAGGCTGTGCCTTGCTGTGAGTTACTTCATATTGTATAGAACAGTAGCCTTCAGGCTGTACTTTGTCCAAAATGACTCAATTTTATAAACCAACAGCTTGCTCCATTTTTAGTGCAAAAGCTGAGATGCTGGAACCACAAAAATTGCTGATTAAAGCAACTCCCGGCTGAGCATAGCTATCATAAGTCATAAAACAATAAATCAATTAATCTTGCTAATAAGAAACTACCACTTTTAAACTAATAAAATTAACTCAGCAACACATGGACCCATGACATATCTAAATTATATCAGAAAAAAAAAACAAATTCATGATCTTATCTGACACACCAGACCAACAAATGATGCAATCCCATCAACATTGTTATATAAAAGGAGGGAATACCATGTATCAGGGTCAGAGGAGAGGCACCACAATTAAGAGACCACTTGGTGAAAACTTCATGACATTGAAAGGTTATTATATGAGGTTCTCTGGTCCTTGACTAAAGCTTAGCTCCATTTCTCTGGGACTATTTGAACTGCCACCTGTCCAGATTCAAGTTCTGAACCAATACTCTACTTTCAAGAAGCACTGTACCTCCCAGAGTAACTCTTCCTGGCCTTTAGCCTTTTCCGCCCAGTTGTGGTGACTGTTCATATCTCTACAGATTATTTGCCTTGGCTTTCAGTTCCTGGAATCCTGCAGCCAGTGTTGAACATTTTGTAGCTGTATTGTAACCTATACATTATTGTTCGATATGTGACTTGAGTCATATACATATTAATGATTAAGATTATAATATAAGATCCTGTGATTGCTCCTCTTGTTTCACTACTGAGTACCTGGCCAATAAAGTGTAACTTGTGCATTTATTGCTATTAAATAAATAATGACACTTTGGGAAGACATAAATGTGTCCCATCTGTTATTGGCATAGCTTGCTCACAAAACATTTCAACAATCTTTACCTTTCCTGCTACATTTTTTTCCTGATTATCACTATAAATCTGTGTAAAAGCAGTACCAATAACTGCCCAATAAACTGAATATTGGGCTGTCTTAAAATTTCCACTACCAGTGTAATTAGTCTACCACCTTTAAATTCAATCTGCTTCAAAATATTTGGATATACTCAAACAGACATTCTTGCTAGAATGAAACACACATGGCCTCTGGTCCTGTTCCCAACTGAAACCTCCTGAGCCTGACCTCAAATGTCCAATTTCTACCAGCATTCTGAGTTTTTGTACTTCAACTGGAATCACTGGGCAGTTTCTATTTATAGTTTTCTAAATACTTTTGTAGCCCTCATTGTCAAAACCTTCCAAATAATCAAATTCTTCACAAACACACAAATTCTTCACACAATCAAATTCCAAAGTCTTCTGAATCAGATGATAAAGTATAATCAAAGCAATGATAGCAGTTCTCTGATAATAATTTTCTGTATTAATCATTTTCTTGTCCTGGAAAAAATACCCTATATCCACAATTTAAAGGAAGAGAGAGTTATTTGATTCATAGCTTCAGTGGGTTCAGTCCACAGTTGGCTATTTCAAAGGGAAAAGGAGCATAGCGGAAAGTTATATGTAAGAAACTGATAAAACTATGGAGGTGATGAAAGTGAGAGAGAAAGTAGAAGCCGGGAACAAAACTCCACCCTTTCAGCTCCTGCCCACAGTGAATGACCTCTTCTCAGAAGGCCATTACCACCTGACAAATTATTCAGCTCTGAAATCGTCAATTGATTGATACACTTGTAAGTACAGCACCTCCATGTTCAAATGTCCTGAAAGCTCCACCTGTGAACATATGAGAAATGGGGAAACATTTTTGATAAAAATATAGCAATGTATAATTGGAAGATACATGTGGCATATCCATTAAAAAAGCAATTAATGCAGTAATTAGAACATGATAACTTTTAAAAACCTGTAAAAGAATGGTCAGAGATTAATGAGGAAGAGAATGAGAAGGGAAAGAGAAAGACAGAGAAAGCAATGAGGTTAATCCAAAGGGGGAATACGCTGTTTAAATTACGACAGTGAGATCGCAGACAATTTGGCTAGGAGGTGGTGGGTTTCAGAACCAGAGGTAATTTTGTGAATGTAAGATTTTCAATCATATGTAGAAATTTCAAGCTAAAGTTTGACTTCTAAGGAAAATAAAATGTTATTTTTTTTTATAAAATTCAACATAGACTTAAGAAACAACATAGATCTAAATATGATTTAATAATTCTTTAATAATGTATAATGAAAACCCACTAAAGCAATGTTTTATAGAAAAAAATATAAATATGCCTAAGGGTACATCTGCTCTTCATTTTTTAACTCTGATCAGAGATCCATCCCAATAATTATAATAATTCGTGCAAAACCATAAAAAGTATTTGACATTCCTACATATGTTTGGGGTTGACAACTAGGGATTATATGTATTCATTTTACCTCAAAAATAATAAATAAAAGTTTTAGTTATTTCATTTAAAATATTATCTATACATGTGATTTATATAATAACAGTAAATAGTATTTTAAAATTTAAATGAATATACTGAATTTATAAACCCTAGCTGTTGTTTGTTTAATCACAGGCAGCCACCTATAATCACTGATCTACTTTCGACAGATTTTCCTGTTTGTTTCTGCAAACATTCACATGACCTTTATTTGTACAAAAATACATAATCTTCTGAGTGTTGATAGGTGACTGATTGTGTCAACTTGAGTAAGAAATTCCCAACTAAACTGGATCAGCATAGTTCTGAGTCTGGCTGAGGGGATTTTACTGAAGACAGAAAAGCCAAGCTAGGGCAGTTTGTTGCCTCAATGGTACAAAGGCAAAATGAAGAAGGAAGGGCTGCTTCCCCTTCCCAGGAGCGCCAGGCTTCAGATTCACCCTGGACACTCTCCTGGCTTCCGGCCCAGATTCGTCAGCCTCCCAGCACTGGCCCTTGAGCCTTGCATTGCAAGCCATTCAGCCTCCTGATACGGACTGCACTGGACGCCGCAGTGAGTTCCAAGTCTTTGACCAGACCCCTCTGATTTCCAGCTTACAGCCTGACCTTTTGTACCTTTGCACACCCAACTCTATGGGTGCCCCTTGTAAATCAGTCTCAGAAATTCTTATACATTTGCGTAGCTTGCATTAAGTATTTCTTTAGTAAGCACTGACTGATAGAGTAGAACCACAAAAATATGAGTCTTTAATACTTTTCTTTGATACTGTGCAATTAAATATCATCAAAATACTGTTTTATAGAAAAAATCATAACTGTAACTAAGGACACTTTGCTACTGATTTAAAAAATCTGATCGGTGATCCACACACAATAATTATATTTCATGCCATATCTTGCAAAAATATTGGGGATAGTATTTGCACATGCATGTGCATGTGCATGTGCACATGCATGTCCTAAACACACAGAAAATACCTTTTTAAAGAATATTCCTCATTGAAAAAAATTTTCGTTCTTTCACAACAGGTAGACAGTATGGTAAAATATTTAGTACCACCAGGCCAGTTTCCATAAATTAAGGGAGAAAAAAATCATGGATGCAATAACTTGAAAGATCAGAATGAATAATGGGTCATGAAGGAAACCCTAATATTTGAACAAAAATAATAAGAAATTAAGCTCCTCTTTGGATGACGATGTCTCAATATAGGTTCAACAATTGCAGTAAGTATTTCACCTGGTGGAGGATGTTGGTGACCACCGAAGTTGTGCCTGTGCAAGGGCAGCGAGTGGATTGGAAATATCAGTGTTCGCCTCTCAATACTTTTTGTGAACCTAAAAGTGTTCAGAAATAGAGTCTATTTTTTGAAGTTGGGATGAGAAAAAAAAATTACTATAATATATGGGTCAACAAGTTAAACGCTGCCTGCCTCCGTTAGTCCATTTCTCTCTCCCTTCTGTCAATCGTTTTTCTGCTGAGAGCAAAGTGACCTGGTATTTTACTAGTGAAAAGTGAACAGATGACACATCTTTGCTCTCTTTGTCACATGAGAAAGGGCAGCGAATCAATACTTTTTTCTCTTTTGTGTTTACATGCCATACATACCCACTGTATAAGACACTTTCTCAGTGAACCTTAATCTGTTTCCATCTGCTTTTTTCTTCTATTTTTTTAAGTCAGAAAAATTGTTAGAGTTTATATATAACACAAAAAAGATATTTTATTCCTACTCTGGAATACTCAATTTCATTTATTAATATCTGTTTACATTTTAAATACTATTTTTACTTAAGAATAAATTTTTCTCTTAGAGATTATGGTTCTTAGATGATATCAGGCTGGTGATTCCTGTATTAAGACTTCAAAGCTTAATAAAATAAAATTGTCACCAATTGGCAGGAGCTTTCATTCCACACATGTCTACCTGGACTCAAGTGTATTTCACCCAAAGCTTCTTTAGAAAGAGATCAGAGCACTGCTCCTGTGGATTCTTTACATATGGCAATGGATGCAGAAAATGATGCAGAATGGAAGAAATACATTTGTTTTTGTTTTGTTTTTTACTTCTTTGGTAGGAAAATGACATTCTTCATATTTTTCATTTTACTCATCTCCTCTCAATAATTACTGTTTGCATGGCCTAGTCAGATTATAAAATATACTAGACTCATCTGTTAAGAGAAGGGAGTACTGAACATGGATGTTATTTTAGTTTCTACTACAAACTATCTTTCCATAAATAAGTAATAAATAACCACACATATACACAAATACACATTAATTGTCCCGAGAGATAAAAATTGGTCAGTGTCATAATATCGGTAACAATAACATGGTAAATATAAGAAGCAATGGAAGTAAAGTATTTAGTATTTGAGCTACATGCAAAATAAAATCTGAACCTGATCTTTAGATGAAGAATCGGTTTAAAATAGCTGAAAAGCTAAGGGTAAGTAATGCAGCTTTATATCTACTATATGTCATCATTATTCTGCATATGTCATAAACAAAAAAGTATGACTACTTCAAGTTCTGTGCTTATCTTTCCATGTTCCCTATTTTATGTTATTCAACCTATTCAAACATTTATCAGCTTGACTTAGCATTTCTGTGTATAAATTATACTGTCTTAATTGCTTGAGCTTTCTAATGTTCTTGATAAAGTTGGCTCTCCATGTCTATGTGTTCCACCAACCACATATTGAATACATTTTTTAAAAAATGCCTTTTTGCTGAACATTTACAGACTTTTATGGGAATCATTGCCTAAGCAATATAGTATAGCAATTATTTATGTAGTATTTACACTACCTTAGCTATAAGTAATCTAGAGATGATTAAGGTATAATGTGTTATATGCAAATATTATGCAATTCTATGTAACATATTCCAGCATTTGCTAAATCTGATATCCACATGGGATCCTAGAACCAATTCCTGATGGCGATCAAGAAATTAAAGTATTTATAATAGTACTCAATTGGCAACAAAACAAACCTCATTTAAAAGTAAGACTCTTTAATTTGATTGGTTTACTCATGGAGATTCAATGATTTCATCCAATTAACACCAAGAATATATCTGCTTCTTTAAGAGAAATACTTTAAGAGCTACAATTATGTTTTAGAATTCTCTCTCAAACTCAGTTCACATGTATTGCTAGACTCCTGCAAAAGCCATTGTAATTTTCTGGTTATTGTGATAACATTTTTATTTTATCACTACTTTAAATTGTGAAAAACTGATGTAACTGAATTTAAAAACAAGCAAACACAGTTATTGTTATAGATTCAATACTTTTTTCACACTAATTAGTAGAACATGACAGAAAATCAATCCAAAAAGTCTTAATAATATTAACCAATTTGATTTAACTGACATTAATAATATTAATTGATTTAATTGACAATAATAATGATTAATAATAATCTGCAACATATAAAACAATGTATTATTGAAGTATATTTGGTATTTTCACTAAGCTATTCCATACAATAATCAAAGGATAAATATCGTTAATTAAATAGAATAGCTTGTCAGGAAGTTTTCAAACACTTAAGCATTGTGTGAGCTGTATTTGACAAATTATGATGTACTGTTTTCTTATTGATTGAAGCTATTTTCTAATTTCTCATTACAAAAATTTCCATTCCTGTATTTCAATCTATTAAAATTCTGTTAATCTTTGTATCTACCATGTCCTCCGAAAGTCTCATATATTCCTAGGAGGGGCTTTTGGAAGGTGACTGAAACTGGGCAGGGTACTTTCTCAAAGGTGAATTAATCCATTGATGATTTCATGTCTGAAAGTGCTAGTGGGAGGCAGAGCCCAGTTTCATGAGGTGTCTAACTCGTAGTATATCTTTGAGATGTATCTGTCTCTCTGGCTCACTTGTTCCCTCTCTGCTTCTAGATGCTATGCCCGTATCATGATGTTATTGCTTTAGGGTCAGCCACCCATGGACAAAAACCTCTCATCCTGTAAACTAAAATAATTCCTCCTTAGTAGTGGATATTAAGCATTTTGTTCAACAATGAAAAGCTATCTAATACAAATCCTGTTCAACCCTTGCGGTTCATGTCATATGATCATATGCCGTCTTCTTTTTATGTGTCCTAAGTATTTCCTTCTGTTATCTTCAATAAAACACTTTCAAATGCAAGTTGATTACTTTGCCCTCACTTTTTCCTGTGCTCCATTTCCTATAAAATGAGAAATATTCAAAGTTCTTTTATCTTCATTATCGTTCTTTGACCAAACAAATGCCATGGAAAGTGAGGGGACTCCACAGCACCAGTTCCAAGCTACTACCTTCCTTATTGTTTCTGGGTGTGAACCAGGAAAATTAGGCTGCACTCTGGCACTGGCAATGTTCTCTGTGGCCAAGGATCAAAGATAAGAGTTGGACTAAAGCCCTTTCTGAAGTTCAGAAATCCTCAATACGCCCTATAAGGCATTTTGTAACTAGGTTCATATTGTCTTTATTTTGTATTACTCTATTTACTGTCAGAATTTGGAAGACAAACAGATTACTAATTTGAAATAATGACAACTAGTAGTTTACACTTGCTAAAATCATGAAATGAATATTATTTCAAGTTATTTTCTTGACAAACTTGTGAGATGTAATTACATATATTTTACATATGTAGAGATGTTATCAGAAAAGTAGAAAAGTGGTAATAATTATATGTTTAAGTGATAGAGGTGTGATATAAACTCAAGGCCATCTGACTTTGATTTTGCCCCTGTTGTACCCAGGACAAGCAAAATGATTATATTCTTTATGAATTTGATTATATTTCATGAATATGATTATATTCTTCATGAATTTTGTTTATCAATCTCTATGATTATATTCTTTATGAATTTGATTATATTTCATGAATATGATTATATTCTTCATGAATTTTATCAATATTACAGTTTTAACATCCTCCTTTTTAATTACATTTTTTAGTACATGTTTGCTGTACATAATGTTTACATTTCTTGTGGGTTGTGGGTACAGGTACAGAAAACATCATCATTATGTTTTTTTCATTCCTATCCCGTCTCCTATTTCTTACCTCCCTCCAGCTCTTGCTCCCCTTCCCATATGAGAAAGGTTTATCTCCTTCCTTTCTACTTTTGTTTTACTCTTTATATTACATGTTTAACACATAGGAGACAAACATTTGATAGTTAAGCTTGTGTGTCTGATTCATTTTACTTAACATTAGGTTTACAATGTGCTTCCATTTCCCTACACATGCCTCAAGTTTATCCTTCTTTATGGCAGAGTAGTATTCTCTTGTGTGTAAGAACCACATTATGTTGATCCATTTATCTGTTGACAGACATACAGGCTCCTTCCAAGATTTAGCTCTTATGAGTTATGTTGCTCAATCCTGATCTATCAAATCTTCTCATCCTGCCTTTTTCTGTAATGACAGTGGCCTTTGTATTAGTCCTCTAGATGACATTCTTAGTTTATCAATGTGTACTTTATCCTTTACAGAAATTCAGTTTGTGTTCTTTAATAAAGAGAATCTGATTATATATTTCCATTTTAAAAATCTGACTTTGCTCTTGAATAAAAATGAATCCTTTGTCATGAGCTACACAAGCACTATATTTCCCTGCACTTGTCCCACTTTTCCAGTCCAGGAACACATTCCTCTTGATCATTACACATTTGTCTTAGTAGGTTCCACTCACTGCAGTTCTGAATACCACTTGTTATAAAAACAAGAACAAATTAGGGGTTTGGGGCTCTCGGTACAATTCTGATAGATAGCTCATTTCATCTATGCAACATATTGCCATCATCAGAGGAGATACTAATACAACTTCTGCCTTTTTTTCTCACAGAAAAAAATATTCTACTGAAAAGGTTCATCAATTCTCAGACTTAATAAATAAAGCAATACTTGGAAAACATAAATCCCTACCCAAATAGTTGACCATGAGATATTTTTTTTTACTCAACATTATAGAGGTGTCTTAGTTACTTTTCTCCAACACCCAAGGTTAAACAAGGAAAGGTTCATAGTAGCTTACAGTTTGCAGAGGTTTCATTTCATAGCTGGCCGGCTAAAAGGCAGGGTGGCATGTCAAAGACACACTGCAGAGAAACAGTTCATGGTGGGCAGAGAAGAGCAAAGCAGAAGACAGCAAGCAAACACAGAAAACTTCTTTCTATCCCATATTTTGTTGAAGGATACTGGCACGATAGGTAGCACTCAAACCTTTAATCCTAGCACCCTCAATTGTGGCATTACAATGTGAACCAATCCTAGTGTCACAGCCTTAAACCCAGTATCACACACTGTAGATCTAGATACCTCTAAAAAGCCCCTCCTGCAATCACATAGGGACATCTAGATGAAAGCTATAACGAGAAGTGATCCCTGGCATCGTCACGGAGGGCAGCATTCCTAAATATTTCTTGGAGTTTGCATCTCCCTCATGAACACGGAATCAGCGTAATGATTTTGGCCATGTGACATACACCCACTGACGTGCTGTATTCCTCTCTAGTTCTGGTACACCTTTTCTTCCATCTCTGTCTTTCTCCACACATATACATTTTCTAGCTTACGAATCATTCTTTTTTAATAATATTTTACTCACACAATGAAACAATATCATATATACAACTTCTGCTTGTTTTCTAATCTCTTGATGTCACTTTAAAAATCTACCCTGACATTTATTTTCACTATGATCATGCTTGTGTTCATCTCTGGAATTAACCATACTCTTGACTTTCCTATGACTAATATTTCCCCCTTCTTTGTCTAGTAATCTTGAACTTAGTCTTCTAGGCATAACTCAACATCTGTGTTCTCTCTACGGCACCACATATCAAAGTCAAATGTGTAATTCTCTGAAACTTCTTATCATTTTGAGCATACATTTTTCTTATGATAACATCTGTCATCCTGTATGGTTATTACATGGTTCCATGTCAGCTCTTTCTTCATGAGTCTGGGTTCCTTAAAGATGTCCTCTGCAGTACCGAGAAGAGCTGATATGAAAAGAAAGCTGTCTCAGATGTCACTAAATAAGTCAGGCTAGTTTTTTAAAAGACACCACAATACCTACATACTTGAAGCAAGAATTTATGGTATTCTAAGGAAATATGCCTTAGTTGGGAAAGAGAGAGGGGAGAGAGAAGTAGACAGAGATAGAGATAGAGATGGAAATAGACAGAAAGAGAAGGAGAGAGAGAAAGAGAGAGAGAGAGAGAGAGAGAGTGAGAGAGAGAGATGGAGCGACATAAAGGGATTGGAGACTTTTTTCTGGAATATAGAGTGGCAAAATTATTTAACATTTTGCTAAAATATATAGAGAAACAATATCTTATGCTTGGTTAAATGTCCTCAATGTCTATCACTATTATGAGGTAGTAGTTAATTAAAGAGAAAGCAACATATTGCACACTTTAAAAATAAGTATAATATGCATATTAGTGTGCTCTCATGATGACAATGCTTTGTGTTAATGCTAACTGTTTTAGACAGTCTTTCTCCTATTTTACAGACATTACAGACAAAGACCTTGATGTTATTTGTCTAGAAATCATGCAGCTAGGGTGAAAACCCCTCTCTTTCCATTATGTAATGCTGCATTCTTATAATGTATAAAAATAATTTCCAGAAGTATCAAGGTACTTCTTGCAACTCAATCAGATTATAATTAACTGCATTCTTCTTTGAGTTCAAAGTTCATTAATATATGATATTTCAAAACTAAGCTATTAAAAATAAAACTCCTAAGTATACCTGATGAAAATGTAGCCAGCAGCAACCACATTGTATTAACATTTAATGATAAAACACATGAATCTATCTCTCATCTATCTAGCTTATATCTCTGTGGAATAAAATAATAACACTGGAAATCAAAATAATTTCTATTAAAGTTTGGTTTACTTTTTATGAAAAAGTATTCTATATTTATTTTAAATAGCCTTAATAATATATGTACATTTAAAATATTGCTGAATTATTTTAAATTAATTAAAAAACTGAGTAAAAATCTCTTTGAATGTTAAATTCTCTACATCTTCCTAAGAAAAGGTAATAAAAGAGGCCATCATGACTCAGGAACAACAATTTAAACTAATTTTGCTTACTTCCCCCCCAATATTATAGCTGTGAGCTGTAGTTACGTTTGTGATTTGCAATAACTTTTTCATGCTACAGTAGAGGGACATTTTGCAAAATCATCTAGGGCTGTGTGAATATTTGATACCTTACAAGCCAGGTCTGAAACCTTTTTGGCGGAAAATTCATTAGCAGTTGCTTAGCAACTGAGATATTTGGATGTTCTGAGGATTGCCTGACATATTTTCAGTAGAAAATATCACCATAGAGAGTAAAAATTTGAGATTCGGGATTTGGCTTTGAAATTTGAAAAAAAAAACATTAATTGTCTTTTGTAGTAAAATAGTATATTTGAAAGATATCTTGAAGGACTTTGAGAATGTGAGTTCTTTAGGGAAAAAATGAAAAAGGAGTAACTGTCAAATTAAACTAGAAATCCTTATTTGCTTATGAGCCTCTGGAATTTAAAATGATATTTTAAATTATTTTCATAAAAATTAATACCTCAGAATTCCAAACTATAGTAGGAATTACTATTTTTGTACAGCTAATGACAATTATTTCACATAAAATTAATAACCACTGAGGGAAAATTCTCAGGAGATACTACAAAAATGTTACAATTCTACAAGAAATGCTAATATTTTAAGAATAAAAAAACAATCAGAGGTTAAGTGTCCAACTTTGCATTAGCAAACGTGAAGCTGAAATAACAGGAGAGGAACAGAGACTGTTGCACTGGAGGATGGGGTCAGGTCTCCTAAAAAAGAAAGAATCACTGCATGGAAATGAGGTAGGGAACCAGGGAGTGCCAGGGGCCAGAGTACAGCATATGTGTTCCTAGGAAGGAAGAGGAAAGAACACACACACACGCACACACACACACACACACACACACACAGAGTTCATAAAAGTTTAGCCATAAAATATAACCACACTATATTTCTACCATGGGGAAAGGGAGGAAAAATGAAGGGGGCTATGAGAAGAGGGAGGGGCTGTTCAAAAGGGAGCACAGAGAGCCTCTCCAGGCTTGCTGCACACTTCATTCCCATGCTGCTCCCTTCACTTTGTGTGGATGCATTTGTGTAGAAGCCCTGACCACACACCTACCCAGTCCCCTCTCTGCCCTAAGCCCCAAACCTAACTCCACCTTTAATTGTTGCTCTCCCATTTGCCACTTCTCTGCCATTGTCTTCAGATGATGAAAGCAGGGTATGGCAACCACTAGAGAAGCTCCAAGCCAGCCTTGTCTCACTTCCCCCAGCCATGTCTTTATCCAAGTTAAGCTGGCAGGAAAAGTCAGGGCTAGAGTATTCTATGACAGCATCTCTGTTGGCAAACCTAAGCTGGATGGGTCCTGCTTGGCTTTCTCATAGTAAAGCACAGTCAAACTCCACAAACATCTTTCTTTCCATAGTGGGGCACATAGAGGTTATCTACTGATCATTGGGTATGAATGGACTCAAAGAGCACATACTTGGTGCAGTAGTCTGCAAATATCTCCATGACCTACCTGTATTCCCTATCTAGTAGCACAATGGTCGAGAGTCATAGGACCTCAGGTCAGTGGCTGCCATTCTACACCTGTGATGTCCAGAACTTTCAGGGTCACTGGTTCTCATGAACAATTTTCAACATAAGATTATTGTCTGCTACCCAGTGAGCTACTTTATATCTGCTAATTGCAGCCCATTCTATCCTGAGATGACTGTATCAGTAAGGCTGATGTTCATATACAACCCCGTGACACTGTTCTTGAGCAGGCTGAAGGCCTTGAGAGGGCCAAAGGAGGTCAGCAGCTCTTTAATCTTGTTGGTAATTGGATAAGCCCCTGTGAACAGCTTATAGGGTAGTGGACTATGATTGACAAAACTTTAGGGAAATAGATAGTAGACTTACAAATTTAATGCCTTCAATGGCAGCATCTAATGTTGGCTTATTTGTACTATATAGTGGCCTTCTTAAATTTTGAATTATTGTGTTGATAATAAGGTGGAATTGTTACTTTTTACTGAAATGAAAATGTGGGAAATTAGAAAGGTAAGATGGCAATAGGTCTCCTCGCTGATACATCTGTTTGATTAGCTACTCAGGCACCAACCCATCTTCCCAAGAGCTAAGAAAAATGTGGGCAACCATGATGATTAGTTTTAGTATAACACAGAGAAAATGTGTTGAAGAAAGAAGAAGAGTTGTGTTTATGATGTCATCCCCAACTTCAAAGAGTCCAAAGGAAAGAAGTACATCTCCTGTTTGAGGAAGGTAGTAGGAATTATTAAGTCCAGGCCTTGGCCATGAAGCCCAGTACTAGGCCTGTTACAGTGAAAGTCAGTGCTGGGCCCACCTCCATGTCCCCTATCTCATATAATATGAGGACTGGGCAACAGGAATTGCATTGCCCAAGCAGCTGACTGCCTTTACAACCCCTCCTCCAGAACGAAATGGCCCAGTGGCGAGATGGACTCTGCCCACTGGGGAATAGGGCACCAAAAGTAGCACAAGTCTTTGTCTTTGAGCTCCGTGTGAGGATGGTGGAGGTGAATCACAGCAAGCAGGCAGAAAGTAAGGGTTAGTACATTCAGGAGTACCTCAAAGACAAAACCTCTAAACCTTTCCTGGCATAAGGAAAATGCCAGCAAACTAATCCTGAATTGCGACATTCATGTGTTATGACTTTTGAGTGGGCTTGGTCCTTGTTCTCTTACAATCAAGATTGTACAGGTCCTTGTGGGTATGAGGCTCATGTGGAACCCAGCTGGGCATCAGCCTCAGTGGCCAGGGGACTGTTTATACCAAAGTTAACCCAATCATAGGCTGCACACAGTGGATCAAGATATTTATAGGACGAGGTGCTAAGGACAGAAACTTAGTACCCTACTCCTGAAATTCAGTATTGAACAGGTCCTAACACAGCAAGCCCCAGAACAGTTGCCAGAGGTGGAGCCTCTAGAATACCTTCACTACCAAGCACCCACATACACCTCATGTTTGTCATACTTCTACTCCAGCCATTACTACCTGTAGCTGGTCCTGAAGTTAGGGGCCACAGTCTTCTTTGACAGTGAACACTAGTGTAGTTTCCAGTGTACAACAGTGCTGTACCGATCTTACTAGGCAGAGGGCTCATGATGTGATGTAGCCTTGTGGTCAGCGTTGCCTTGGTGACCATGCCCAGAATGCAAGAGTCTGGAGATGGTCTTTTCATAGTTCTGTTGCCTGCAGCAAACACAGGAGACAACGGGAGAGTGATGATAGGTAAAATAGCTGGGTTAACCAGGAGGAAAACTATGAGAATGGACTGCATTTTTATATATGAAACTCACATTTGCCCCAATTCATTCCAAACACATGGGCACAGAATCCAGACAAGCCTCAGCTTGGATCTCACTCTGCTGCTGAAGCAGTGAAAACACACCATGAAGACGCACAACATACCTGGACCTCGGGTGCTAGGTAGTGCTGAAATATTGGAAGTAGGTACAGAATGAGAGGCAACAGGCATCTTGCTTAGAATTTTTGGAAGGACAAGTACATAGACAAATTCCACACACACACACAAACACACACACACACACACACACACAATTACCTAATCCCAAAGGCCCAGAAAAAGAATCTCACACTAACAAGCGTTAAAAGCTTTTTCAAGGGCTTCCCTCACCTAATGGTCAAAATAGGATGCCAAAAGCTGACCAAAGAGTAATCAGTATTAAAGGACTCTCACATAGAGAATTTATAACAACTCTTTTGAGGAAACTAAAACAGCTTCAAGAGAAAAAACAAATAAGAATTTAATAATCTAGCCAGAAACTTAACTAGAAACTTGATGAAGAGATGGAAGCCACAAGGAGGAATGGAGACAACTAATAGGAATTTTGAGAAATGACTGAAAGAGCAAACATTTGGGTAATTGGAATGCAAGACAGGCTTGAGAATGCCAAAGAGGGTGAAAAGCTATTCAGAGATAATAACAGAAAACTTCCCAAATCTATGGAAAAATAAGAAAAAGGGCAAAAATGGAAACAAAATCTTTGTAAATTGGGGAGGGTAGAGGGGTGAAGGCAGGGCAGGGGGAAGGGGAAAAATGACAATTAAGATCTGTCGTTTAAAGGTACAAGATCCCAGTGATGAATGTAACTGTTATATACATAAAAGTATCAATAAACTCAATGAAAAAAAGATAGAAATATCCATGTCAGATTTAACTCAATCATATCTACCTCAAGCCATTGCTAGGAGACTCTCACAGGTAAAGGATAAAGAAAGTTTTTAAGGAAACAATATAAAGGAAACAAACAATATATGACGATGTCCAAATTTACCTGAGAGTAGACTTCTCATCAAAAAATATATATAAGACAAAGGAGCATGGCTTGAGATTTTCATAGTACTTGTAGAAAAAAAAAAGCACTGCTAATTGAGAATATTGTGTTCAGCAAAGCTATCCTTTACAAAAGAAGGAAAAATGAAGATATAACATGGGTAAATAAGGCTTCATCAGAATTATTCTACATTAAGCACTAAAATAATTTATTGACACTGAAAAAAAGCAAGAAGTCCTAAAACTCATCAGTAAAAGTAACTATACAGACAAATTCAGAACATACTACACTGTAAACACGATGTGCACACCATTAATATCTTGAGTATGATGACTCAAAATAATTACATTAATGTATTTTTTCAGCTTTAATTGAGTTTATTGGTACATTTTAGGGATACAGTACAGTTACATTCATTGTTGGGATCTTGTACCTCTGCATGACAAGTCTTGATTCTCATTTTTCCCCCTTAACCCTGCCCTCCCTTCACCCCCCCTCCCCTCCCCATCTACAAACACTTTATTTCCATCTTTTCATTATCTCACATTTTTTTCTTTTCCCTTATTACCCTTCCCCTACCCATCAGGGGCTAAAGGTGTACATTAATATATCAAGAAACAAAAAATAAAGACAGACATACTGGAGCAGCAAAAATTCAAAAAATGGGGAGGAATGGAGTACAAGTGCAGATCTTTTCACTAGTATATTTTCTCACTTTTTAAAAATATTTAAAATCACATTAGGTTGTTATTATTTCAAAGTAGCCTGTCACAATCAAATATGCTTCTTTTTAGCACTCTAGTAACCATAAAAAATCTATTACTTTATAAATAAACTTGAATTAATAAACAAAAAAGAAAAACACAACATTAAATAAATCATAACCACAAAAGAAGATTATAAGGCAGATAGAAAAACAATACAAGATATAAAATGACTATAGAAAGACATTACTTATCAATAATTACTTTGAAGGTAAGTAGATTAAATACTCTAATTGCAAGGCAGAGAGTGACCGAATAGATTTTTAAAAATAAAAACCAAATCTATGTTGCTTGCAAGAAATTCAGATACATGAAAATGGAATTCTAAAAACTGGTAGTTTCCAAAACTATATTGGATAAAATAGACTTTAAATATGGGAAATAGACAAAAGAAGTTATTTTATAATAATAACAGGACCATTTGTCAAGGAAAAACTAATCAACATGCATACATGACCATGCAAATATTTAAAGCAAAAGTTAATTCCCTCAAAGGAGAAAGAGATAAAAATATAGTGTGAGGTGGCGATTTTAACACTCTATATTTTAGACCAAGTAGATTTAACATACCTCAACAGAACAGTCTATTCAATAGCTATAGCCTGTGGAATGTTCTCCAACCTGTGGAATGATCTACAGGATAGATCACGCAGGCCACAAAAAAATTCTCACAACATTTAAAAAATTTAAAATCATGCTGGCTATCTTTTTATCACAATGCTATAATGCCAGAAGTTAATAAGAAAAACTTCAAAAACATATGTGATATGAAGCAACATAGTTTTGCATAACGAATTGTGAAGAAAGAAATTACAAAAGAAAGTTTAAAACTTCAAAGGAAACAACCTATCAAAACCTGTGACATACAGTGAAAGCAATAATTTGGGGAAGTTTATAGCAATAAATGCCTGTGTCAAAGAAAACTAAAAGATCAAATTAATAATGTAACTGCATATCAAGAAACCAGAAGAATGAATTGAGCATAAAAGTAGTAGGAAATAAATAAATTAAAGATCAAAGGAGAAGACAATAAAATGAAGACTAAAAAATACAACAGATCAGTGAAATAGAGAAATAGTTCTTCAGAAATATAAACAAAACTGATGAAACTTTAGTCAGCCTAAGGAAAAGAGAGACAAGAGGCAAATATTAGAGACTAAAAAGAGTAATTCTGATACCACCAAAAACATGAACAAAAAAATCATTAGAGATAATTACCAAAAACTATAGGTACAACTTTGATTTTCTAGAAAAAAAATGGCCAAATTCTTGGACACAAACCTTATTAAGACTGAATCACAAAGAGATAAAAAAAACCTAAACAAACCAATATTGAGTAATAATAAAAAGTTCACCATAAATACAAATCCAGGGCCAGATAAGATAGTTTCAGTGCTGAATTCTGAACAAATATTTAAAGAAGACTGAACACGAATTTTCCTTAAATACCACAAAGAAGGGAGTGAATGAATTCTTGAAACTTCTGCAGGACCACCATCATTCTGAAAACAAAGAAAAACTGGGGCATTGTGCTGCCCGCCTGTAACCCCCAAATGCTGAGAGGATAAAGAATTTCAACTTTGTGCCCATCCTGGGCAACTTAGCGATTTAATGAGTCTCTGTCTCCAAATAAATAAGTAAACAAACAAACAAAATTTAAAAAATAAATACCAGTGATGCATCTCAGTGAAAACATATGAGGTTTCATTTTCCATACTTCCAAAAAAGAAAGACATATAAAAGAGAAAAATCACAAAATGCAATCAAACAGATTGCAACAATACATTAAAAAAATTATCCGCAATGATCAAGTATGATTCATCCCATATATATACAAGGATGACTCAGTACATACAAATCAATAAATGTAATACACCACATCACCAGAATGTAGGATAAAAATTATGATCCTTTTTGAAAGACATAGAAAAGTCACTTGATAAAATGCAGCATATTTTTGTGATACAAATATTGAATCGGTTAGGTACAGAAATAATGTACCTTAATATAATGAAGGGGATTTGTACCAATCTACAACAGTATTGAATGGAGAACAAACAAAAGCTTTATTTCTAAATTCTGGAACAAGATAAGGATATTGAATTTCATCACTTTTATCCAACATAGTGCCGTGTGTCCCTAGCCAAATCAATAAGATTAGAGAAAAAGCTCAAAGAGCTTTAGGCTTGGAAAAGAGAAAGTCAAATTGCCACTGCTTGCATATGACAATATCTTATATATTAAAAAACCCAGGGGTCCTGGGATTTAGTTTAGTGGTTCTGTCTCCTGCCTTGCAAGCAAAAGGTTCCGAGTTGGATCCCTGGTACCACCCCCACCCCCCAAAAAACAAAACAAAACAAGGACAACCAAAAGGGAAAAACACCCTATCATAAAAGCAAAAGGAGCAAAGCAGGAGGTATTAGATTATATGAAATCAAAGTTACCTCATATGGCACAAACAGAGATACACTGACCTGTGCAAGTGAACAGATGTTAAGGAAATAAAAGCACGTCTACAGTTAGCAGACATTTTGACAAAGGTCCCAGTATCTTATACTGAAGGTGTTGGAAAATAGGATATCCACATACAGATGAATGAAAGTAACCCCCCATCACTCCCCAGTTAGAAAACTATTGTCAAATTGATTAAGGACGTAAATGTAAGACCTAAAACTGTGAAAGATTGGAAAATACATAGGAGAAATGCTTTAGGGCATGGGAATGTGAGCAACATTTTCTTGAACAAGGCACCAAACACACATACAAACATAGAGAGTAAGGAAAAAGGAAAGAAACAAAGAAAAAAGAAATAAAGGACAAAGTACTTCAAAGGAAAAAGCTTTTGTTCAATAAAAGTAACAATCGTCACAATGAAGAGAATGGGACACCATATTGGTAAACTGTACATCTAATGAGGTGTTAATGTTCAAAATACATATAGAACTTCAAAACCTCAATAGTAAAAGTAAAAATAACCAAATTTAAAAATAGATAACTGACATAAGTAGACATTTCTCAAAAGAAAACATGTGGGTGACCAAGAGGTATATGAAAAAGTGTACAACATCACTAACAATCAGGGCCAGGCAAATCAAAGCTGCAATGCAATACCACCTTACTCAATTCAGTAAGAAATGCTGCTGCCAGAAAAAGAAAAACATAACAAATAGACAAGAGCATTTGGAGAAAAAGGAGCCCTTTTCTCACTGTCAGTAGAATTATCAATGCATATAGCTATTATTGACAACAGAAAAATTAAAGTAGAAATACCATACAATCCAGTAATGTCACTGCTAGGTATGCATCCAAAATAATGAAATTAGTTATTCAGAGATGCCTTCATTCCCATGTTATTTGTATCACTATTAGCAATAGGTAAGAAATGAAAACAATTTGAGTGTCCATCGACTGAAGAATGAATAAAGAAGTGATACATACACACAATGTAATACTACTCAGCCTTAAGAAGGAATGTTATTTGTAGCAATAAAGAAGGAATTAGTGATTAAAATGTTAAGTAAAATGAGCCAGACCCAGAAAGAGATGTGTGGCATATTTTGCTAATGCTTGGAACTTTAAAAAGTTGATCTGATAGAAGATGAGAATGCAGTTAATGATTACCTAACTTAGTTTTGACTAAAGTGAGAGGAAGGGTTTGGGATGGTCAGTGAATGATTACTAAAGTATAGTTAAATAGCATGAATTTTTCATGTGCTGTAGCAGAGTGGGGTGACTAGAGAAGGCTATAAATGTCAAAAAGTTAGAAGAAAGAATTTTGAAACTTTCACCATAAAAATTATAATGTTTAAGCAGATACAAACATCTATTCTGATTTAAACATTGCGAAATACACAAACATATCTAAACTCACTATTAATAGGTACAATTATTTTTAATGTAAGAATAAAAGTAAATATTATCTAAATCAAAAATGAGGCCTTTATTCAACACCATTTATTGAAGAGGCTATCTTTCCTCCACTGAGGATGGTCAGCTCCTTTGTCAAAGATGAGGTAGCTGAGTACATCTGGATTTGTTTTTGTGTCTTCCAAGCTGTTCCACTTGGACTGGAGGTTCCATTTGGCCCAGCCATCCCTCTTTTACCAAAAGAACTAAAAGAATCATATCACAGTGATATATGTGCACCCATGTTTATAGCGGCACAGTTTGTAATAGCTAAAACTTGGAAACAGCCCATTTGCCCATCAGTTGGAAACTGGATAAATAAGATGCGGTTTTTCTTTAAAATGGAATATTACTCAGCCATAAAGAACGAGAAAATAGATTCATTCATAGGGAAATGAAAACATATTGAGGATATACTCCTAAGTGAAATAAATACATCACACATGTGTAAATACCAAATAGTTTCTCTGGTGTGAATAACCTGTAATAATACATAAGATCTTAATGAGATAACTGACATTGTGAAATGGGAAGAAAAGGGCTAAATGTGTAGGGAAGGTGGGATGGGTAGGAGAAGGGTAATAAGGGAAAAGAAAAGATGTGAGATAATAAAAAGATGGAAATAAAGTGTTTGTAAATGGGGATGGGAGGAGGGGGTAAAGGGAGGGCAGGGACAAGGAGAAAAAATGAGAAGCAAGAGCTGTCACGTAAAGGTACAAGATCCCAATAATGAATGTAACTGTAGTGTATACCTAACACGTACCAATAAACTCAATAAAAGAAAAAAAATAAGAACAACAAAAAAGAAAATACATTAAGGGTTATTAGCATGTATTATACTTTAGTATAATAATATAAAATTATATACATTTAGAAATGAAGTAATTGATTAAAAAAATAATACTTGATTAAAAAGTATCGTAGATAATTAAAAGAATAGAAAAATTTGGAATATATAGATGTCTTAAAATATTTTAATCTCATGTGATTCTTAAATGAAAAGTTTATATATATGTATACATCCACGAAGATCAGAAACAATGAAACTACCTTATTTCTAGTGTGTATGGAACAATCAAGCCTTGTCCTCCAACTATTAGCCAATGGAATTAAACCACAGTGCTATAAGGAATTGAAAAAGTAAGATTATTAATAGTTACCAATATTATATTCTATTTGGAAAAATATTTAAAAAGCACAATATGACTTTATATGTATACATCCACGAAGATCAGAAACAATGAAACTACCTTATTTCTAGTGTGTATGGAACAATCAAGCCTTGTCCTCCAACTATTAGCCAATGGAATTAAACCACAGTGCTATAAGGAATTGAAAAAGTAAGATTATTAATAGTTACCAATATTATATTCTATTTGGAAAAATATTTAAAAAGCACAATATGACTTAATGTAAAGATCCAATAATTTTCATATACATAAATAATAATCAGTTAAAAACATAATGATATTCTCCATTTACAACAGCAACAAAGAAGTTTAAGTTCTTAGGTATAAATTTAATGACAAATGTTTACAATCCCCCCGCCAAAATTAAAACTTTCCTGACAGACAAAAAGAGGTAATAAACTTTTAGGAAAACATTGCCTGGTACTTGAGCAGGATGGTACTACATTATAAATACATCGGTCACCACAAATTAATTTATAAATTTAATATAATTACATAAGCTCTATTGACCAGTTTAACTCAGAGGACTAGAGATAGTAAGAGATTTGTGTGAATCTCAGTGCATCTTTGTGGGTTTGAATCACTGTTGTCATCTCTTTGCAGTCTTCTTTCTTTTTCATTTTTTTTTCTTTTATTGAGTTTATTGGTACATTTTAGGTATACAGTACAGATACATTCATTATTGGGATCTTGTACCTTTATATTACAGGTCTTGGTTCTCATTTATTTCCCTTGTCCCTGCCCTCCCTTCACCCCCTCCTCCCCTCCCCATTTACAAACACTTTATTGCCATTTTTTCATTTTCTCCTGTTTCTTTCTTTCCCTTATTACCTTTCTCCTACCCTTCCCATTTTCCCTACACGTTTAGCCTTTCTTCCTATTTCACATGGTCAGTCTTCCTTCTTTTTTAAGCTTTTGCTCTGCTGACTTCAGTCCTCAGTACAAATGCAGAAGCCACAGTCTAGTAGTTGCTTGTTTAACCAGATCTCACCAGTGCACAAACTGCGGTCATTCATTAAATTTCTCTGATGCAGCCATAGCTACAGAACACCACTAGAGTTCATGGTCCTTAAAGGATTAGACAAACATCACTTTTAATATTTCAAGATAGGCTGACTGCCAGGGACATGGTTAAGCAACACATAATAGTCAACTTTCCCTTTTATATTTATAATCTTAACTCATGTGCCTCATATAGTTCAGATGGTAAAATCTTTCCATGTCACCTGTGTCATTCATGTATTTAACTTACATTTTGCCTATCTTACAGATTTAATTTTAATTATATCTGATTATTTTCCATTATCAGTAAAATAATATTTTTCAAAAATAAAACGTTATTTGTTATCATTACATAAAAATACACTAAGAATTATTAAAATCATAGAGCACTATTTAAATTTTATCAAATTTTATTCTTTGCTACCAATCTTTAGCAATATTTTACAGTCAAATCTCTGGTTTTCTTTATATTATCCTTAATAAATCAGGCATATATAACTTTAAATTATTAACAATAGTCATATGTATATTTATTGGGATCCAGGTAAGACCCTAATTTATGCATACTCACAAAACATCACAGTGTTTAAAGAGTTAAAATAAGACATCTTTTTACATTCTGAGCACGAATCTTTCCTGGTATTTTACCTTATTTAATTGTCAAGCAGACATTGTTATCCAGCTACAAAGGTGATTGAACAGAATTCTAGAGAATTAGTAAATACTCTGGAATAAGAAAGTTAATAGGTACTAAGTTTGGCAAATGGACCAAGTTCTGGTTTTAGTGTCTATGCTTTTAACTCTTAAATTTAAAGCTTTTTGGGTATTTTCTGACCTCAATTCCTGCAAACAGTTTCTTTGACTCTACGTAAATATTTGTCATAGTGTTCTCTTTTAGTCAACATGATTTGTTAGTAACTACATTTCCATAGAATAATATTTCATCTAACTTCTTCCAGAATTTCCTCCTCTTGCTTTCTGAAGCAACATAGAATCATCTTCCCATCCTATTTGTGCACAATCTCAAGGCTAGAATCTGGTTGCACATTAGCTCTCTTTTATACAAACATTGTTCTCATTTTCTTCAAAGGTTCATTTTTATGAACATTAATCCTTTATATTGTCATCAAAAATATAGCTTGCTATAACTTCTTTTAAAAATAGAACCCACCAGTTTCAAAGTGGCCAGCTTTCCCAGCAAATTAATAATAAAAGAATATATAGGGCAACAATAATGTTATATTCACCAGCACTCATTAGGACAGTAGGTACCACTGCTTTAAACTGTATCAACTATTGCTGACACTATTCTCATCCATCACTTGTGCTTATCAAGGGAGCCAGCATCCTCTATGCCCACATGAATCCTGGCCCATAGAATATATGCATTAATAATTGTGAAATAAGTGAGTAGGCATTAAATAAAACTACTTTGAAGAAACATTTTCATTGGATGAACTATGCTCAATAGAATTTTATTTTGACAGCTTGGAAGTCTTTTCTTAGTGACCATTATGTATGCATTGAAACTATTTTGTAGAAACAGTTTAATTAGTATCACCTCAGCCACTATCTCCCTTTCTCTATTTCAATCCTTCTTATGTCTTATATTTTTCTTAAATAAATTTTACTCTGTTTATTTAAAACACACAATGTGATGTTATAAAATCAATATTTCTAATAGAATGGTTATTATAGCAAAATAAATTAACTTATCCATTATAGTTTCTACCTACTTTTCTCATAAGAAATTATAGCAAGGTAACCCAATAGGTGGTTTTTACCTGGACATTTAGCCAGTTAAGTGTAGCCAGTACTATGTAATTCCCATTGTCTGGAAGTGTGAGTCTAATCATTAAATTGCCATGCACAATACTTCAGTGTTTTGAATGTATCTCTGCATATGTTATATAAATTTTCAGGTTCATGAAGAAATAAAAGCAGTATTTCCCTCTGAGTTACCTGGCAGATATTTTTATCATCACCTTACATCTGGGTTCATAAGATTTAGAGGAAAGATATTCCCTTTACAGAGATATTTTATGATCTTTGTGAGAACCTTAAAATATTTCTTTTAGAGAAAAATTAATATAGAATTTTGAAATTGTTATCAAAATTCCCAGCTCTCTTTTAGGTTTTCAAATCACGTTACAAGTATTTTTATGATCTCACCAATGGCCAAAGTGCCCTCAGAGAAGCCTTATATCTGAAACATACTTAATGCTTCAAATGGCAAACTCCTGCTGGTGGGTGACATTGATTAACTTGATTGGCTTGAGAGATACCTCAGATATTAGTAAGGCACATTTCTGAGTTTGTCTGGATAGTTCATGGCATCATGTGATCTGGGGGACTATATCTGGTCCCTGGCTCTTCCTCTGCTCTATTACTTCCTGGATGTCAGGAATCGGGAGCTATGGATTCTTAAAACTATGTGTAATGCCACTATATTGATTCCTTGGATCCAAGGTACCATGGCCTGAAACCTCTGAAACCGTGAGCCAAAATAAACTTCTCTTTTCAGTTGTGGATGTCAGGTATTTACTTCCAGGAAAGGGAAGCTGACTAAATAACCCTTTTCCATTTTGTTTCTCTTATATTAGGTTTCCACATGACTTTGCTCTTTCTTAAAATTTTAGTATTAATTAAAGATAATGTGTTGCTCTGAAGTCGTATGTAGATTAATTTGAGCTATGGCAATTATGCCATAAGCACACATTTATTATGGGATATCTAAATTGCTGAATGGCAAACCATAAATTGCCAAATGGTGAAGCATAAATCATGCGCACACACACACACACACACACACACACACACAAAAAA
>NW_022900942.1:18672249-18758242 GCF_012274545.1 Fukomys damarensis
CACACACACACACACACACACACACACACACACAAAACACACACACAATGTTTGTCAACTGTAACAAAAATAGCAAAGATATTTAATGAGGAATTTCAGGTCTTCTAGAGAATTAGTGGGGTCATGACGGAGGCCAGAGTCTTGCACAGTCCTTTTGGCTTCTACTGTTATCCAACCTTTGGTACTAGACATGCTTGATCACTGTTAGTGCTCTTATCCCCAAAGGTTATTGATCACAACTGTATCTTAATATTCCACAAACAATAGTATTTATATATAAAACCATAAGCCAGATGCCCTAGTAACAAGATTAATTTACTTGCTTAAAGAGAGTATTATATTATATTTTTAAAATTAACACTCTCTTCTTTTTTCTTTAATTTACATCTGCGAGTTTAACAATTAAAGACTGCTGCCCACCTAATTCTCCCACGTGAAGAGCAATGGTCAGATTTTACAATGATTTTGTTGCTTGTAATTGCTTATTTCGCACTCTAATCACCCTCTGTCTGGACACATTTTTCATGAACTCCCTTGATGCACTATCTTTTCTTAGCTTCAGTTTTGGTTCATGGCCTCTTGTTTTTCAGTCCACTACCACTTCAAAATAATTTGTGGCTTTTCACTTTCTTTGTCCTTCAAAATTTTATTCGATTAAAATAAAATATTTTATATTAATTTATTCTCATGTTGCTTTTCTGATTTTTTACAGCCTTTATGTGTAGATGAGAAATTAACCTTCATGGGTGATATTTTTATGATTTATATATTTAATAGGCTATATGATACTTTATTAGGTACTGACTTGCTGAGATATATTAAGTTGGGAAATGAAAATAAATAAGACATTTTCAAATGCAGTAAGCTAAGCAATTTCTAGAATTAAAAATTGTGTTCTTCCTATTCTATTTATTTCATTTTGTTGTAGAACCTTGGAAACCAAAATCGGGGTAAAAACACACAATCTCCATGAATGTAGTTAGAAAAAAAAGACTTACTTGACTGTTTTGTGATTTTCCAATACAAGCTTTGCTGTTCAGTATGTAGCTCAGTATGTATCCACTTTGCTCATGCAATTATAACTCTACATAAATTAAAAAATTTCTTCTCCAGTTAGTGCCTTCCAAAATGTATGAAAGTTCTAAAGTAAACAAAATTCCTTCAGTTAATCAACAGTCATATCAAATTATGTTTAAGCAAGAGCCTTGACTCTAAGTATTGATAAGTAGGTAACACTTACACAGGAGGACATGACACAGTAACCCCTTACCTCATACAATTTTCATTTTATTTCAAGAAGCAAAATGGCATCTACAAAAAAGAAAATGGAGTAGAAGGTCCAGACCTGTCCAGGGATCCACTGTACTGTCTCACTTCCTTAGCTATCTATTACTCTCAGCTGGCTTGTTTATTGAGTTTACTTTACAAATCTTCATACCAAAACACATGAGAGGTTGGAATCCCTAAATTCAGCCCATAAAAATCTGTAAAATCCCAGAACTTCAGAAACTTCAAAAAGAGGTGTGAAGTCCATGTTTAAGTTTTCTTTCAGGCCAAGACTATACTAATTGGGGAAATTGGACATTGTTGGTGAGCTCCTTATTTTATTGGTTCATAATTGGGTCAACTATGCTCTTATCATTCACACATTTCTGTATGTATGAATATATGCACATGATATCCAGCTATAGAGTTTCTTTTTTCTGGGGAGAGATAGAATTTCAGTATTGTTGATTATTGATTTTATTAGTACATTTAAAGTATACAATATAATGACATTCATCATTGCAAATTTTCACCTTTACCTGATCCATCTTGATTCATATTCTCCCCATTCCCCTGCCCTCCCTTGAAGCCCGCCAACCCTCCCTATCTACAAAGACTTTGTTTCCATTATTTCATTTTCTCATATTCATTCCATTACCTTCTATCCTTTCACCTCAGCCTCCCATTTCCCTTTCCCCTTTGCCCCTTAGAGTTTTACAGGTTTCCTAAATGGTTTTCATTTTTCACTACTCTTTAGCAAAATGTTCTACATTTCTCAGTATTTTTCAAAAAATATATCTAAAACGTAAGTGTACAGCAGTATTTAACTCTGTTAAGCATTGGAGTCATTTATTGTGGTAACATTTTGAGAGAATACATTTGTAAGCAAAGAAATATTATCTGTTGTCCCCTAATTTTATAGATTTTAAAAATATAACAGGTTGATTTATGCATATTATGATGGTTAAGCTTAACTGTCAACTTGATTGGCTTGGAAGCAGCCCAAGGGGTTAATAAGATGTACTTGGTTATGTCTCCATAGATCATAAATGATTGATTTTGGGGTCCATACCTTATCTCTGGGCCTTTCCTCTCTGGTACTGTTTTTTTGATCTACCTTTCTGTTATCCCGAATTAGTCATCTCTGCTTTGCCACACCCTTCTACCGTGAATTTTCTGCCTTGGAGCCAGCCAACTGTGGACTGAATCCTCTGAAACCACAAGATAACTTACATATTGAATTGTGAGTGTCAGAGAAACTATCCTAAGCACTGAAAAGACAAGCAATACACGAGTCTATAAAGTTCAGGCCTCACATACAGTCACACTCTAGATGTGTTCATTTTTTAACTGCTGTGTTTTGGGTCTTCTTTTTTGCTCCTTCTATAATATACAGAAATGTGGCTGACGTACACATGTGTGTAGAAATGTAACGACATAGAAATTTCCAAAGAAAGCCCAATGAATATGCTATGCCCTGATGTTTTCACTTCATCTTATGTCGGAGGCCCTTCCAGAGACATAAGCAACTCCACTTCTCATTTTTATAGCTTAATAAGAGTCAGTTACCCTTCTAACCAGGCCGGCCATGTATATTGTCTGTCTTCAATGCCAAATACACATCTCAGCTGGGGATTTAGCTCAGTGGTTCCATTCCTGCCTCGCAAGCACAAGGACCTGAGTTTGATCCCCGGTATTAAAAAAAAAAAAGACATAA
Source organism: Fukomys damarensis (assembly GCF_012274545.1). NCBI lineage: Eukaryota > Metazoa > Chordata > Mammalia > Rodentia > Bathyergidae > Fukomys > Fukomys damarensis. Next base: position 18,675,233 of record NW_022900942.1, read on the forward strand.
ACATCTCTTCTCTGACATCCTCTTCTCTTCGACTCCAATGTCCTCCTAATTCCCCTTCCGTCCACTTTCCGCTGTTCTTGACCCAGCTTTGGGGTTTGCAACTGTGAAGGAAGCTTTCATATCCAGTTCTCCTGGTAGTCACATATGTCTGTCCCTGTGAGCCAGGAAAGTGGGTAAGGTGAGTCAGGGCAAACAGCTGACTCTTCCTTTGTTCAACAGGTTTCTGTGATACAGGAGACTATGGGTATAGCTTCTTCGAGTACCCACTGATCTGCCTGGTGATTTGGATACTAACACTTGTCTGTATGCCTGGTCCAGGAGAGAGGGACTTGTTCCCAGGCATCAACTGAGCTACAGAACAGCCATGGGGTGTGCCAGGATCTGAGCGATGAGTTGGGAGGCTGAGGATACCCTGACCTTTCCCATGGAAAGGAAAATTTCTAGATAGAAAAGCTGTTGCCATTTTCAAGTATGACAGATACGTTTAAAATTACCCCTATGGAAATCTAAGAAAAGGCATCTTTCACTAAATTTACTTTCCATATCATAGTCGGCATTTTTCCTTAACAGTTATGTGTCACAAAATTTTACAAAGAGACAAAATAAATCAGTCATGCATTTTAAAGTGTCATTTAAAAAATTGTTTCCAATATTATCTACTGAACTTCAGAATGTCTTCATAATATTTGCTTTGAAAAACCGAAGCTCACTAAGTAAAAATAAATTTCTGAATGTAACATAGGAATTTTTAAACCTGGAATAGAGATTTTTTAAAAGAAAGAAAAACATTTTTTAATGACTGGCATCCAAATGAATCACTTTTCAAGAGTCCAGGCTCCCGGGGTCTGAACTAGGGAAACAGAGAGAAAAGAGAATGTGAAAAACCTATGGAAAAAACTGTGGAATTTAGAGAAAAGAGACATAAAAATCCACAGAAAATTCCTCATCTGAATTCCAATGTTTCTCACATCAAGATATAATAATTACATATGATTTTCCTTCTCCTCTTGTGATTTTCTGCTAATATTTTGGATACTTTTTTTTAAGGAAAACAAATGTTTCAGTTTTACATTTAAGGAAAAAGTTAAAATTAATTTTAATTTTCTCACATCCTAAAATAAAATATAAATATGATAAGCCACTTTTGATGTGCTATTAATAAAATGTGAAATGTGTTAGTAATAAATACAGCTTAACTTCACCATCATAGACTGGCTTTTTATAAAAGAACCATTTTTGTAGTCAGAAATATTTAGGCACAGTATAAAAGCTGAAAAGGTATATATTTCTAGAGCTTATATGTGTTTTCAAAAATGGCCTAAAATAAAATTTGTCCTTGTGTGAATCAAGTATTTCAGAAGTATCTCTGCTATCCAATAAGACTTTACAAGTGGATTTACTTTGGGATTATAAAGAAAAATGAAAGTGCTTCTATTCCAATCTATATTTTAAAAATGACTAAATGGAGGTAGAACAAAGGCCAATCTAAAAATGATAATAAGTCACACATGTGTAAATACCGAAGCGTTTCTCTGGTGTGAATAGCTATAATAGTACATAAGATCCTAATGAGATAATTGACCATGTGAAATAGTCAGAAAGGGGCTAAAGGTGTAGGGGAAGTGGGAAGGGTAGGGGAAAGGTAATAAGGGAAAAGAAAAAAAATATGACAAAATGAAAAAAAGTGGAAATAAAGTGTTTGTAAATGGGGAGGGGAGGAGGGGGTAAAAGGGAGGGCAGGGACAAGGGGAAAAAATGAGAACCAAGACCTGTCATGCAAAGGTTCAGGATCCCAGTATTGAATGTAACTGTTCTGTATGCCTAAAATGTACCAATAAACTCAATAAAGGAAAATAAAAATAAAAATGATACCATGATGTGCAGTTAGGCTAATTACTTGTCCTATCTTCAGTAACCTATAGCTACTTTTGTTATGGAATTGAAAAATTCAACGTTTTCTTCTAATTTAAAAAAGTAATGATTTTTATAATAAAAAATTATATTAGTGCAGAGATAGCATCCTTCCTTCTAAGTATACTTTAGCACAAGTAATCTGCTCTAGAAGTAGTTCATAAGTAGTCCTCATACTTCACTTCTGTTTCCATTTCAGTAACATGAATAAGTTATATAATAGAAACTTCTACTTGGAGAGGCAAGAGTAATCTCCCCAGGGGGTTATATTGCAATTTTATTTTTTTAACCTTTCATTCAGTTTTGCAATGCCAAACTTCCACTGACTTTCTGATGATAGGATCATCAGGGTTTTGTTTTGTTTTTTTGCGAACTTCTAAACTCAAAAAAATCTTAATTCTGATATATCAATGGTGATTTGTTGTATAATGTTGTGAAGCCATTTTTTTCTCAAGAAATGTGATGAGTTGCTCCAACACCCTTATTTTAACTGTGATACTTAACTGATTGTGTCAACTTGAGTAAGAAATGTCCAGCTAAATTTAATCAGCATAGTTCTGTGTGGAATTTACTGAAGACAGAAGACCCATTCTAGGGCTATTTATCACTTTAATGGTATAAAGGGGAAACAAAGAAGGAAGGCTCATTTCTATTTCTTCCAAGGAGCTCCTGTGTTTGTCTTCACCTTGGATATCATCTCCTGCCTTCCAGTGCAGACTGTTCTGTCTTCCAGCACAGACCTTTCAGTCTCCGGACACAGACTCATCCAGGACACTAGCCTGAGCTCCAGGCCTTCCTCTAGATCCAGTCTTGTAAATTGCTACATATTTCTATGTCTTGCAATACATCTGTTTCTTTAGTAAGCACTGACTAAATGATATTATCGAGTAGTACCAAATTGTATATAATTATATGTGTAAGGCTTGTATTTTAATGCAGTAGATCATCCTGGGCACCTTGAATTGTGAAAATACTGTATTATCTCATGGATTTTTCTTTAATCTTGGGTTAATGCATGAGCTTGACCAGTTCATTGGAGGAACTCCAAACATGATTCCCTGGTGGGCTGTTTCTCTTAGGCTGGTTACGTTTACCAGCGAGTTATGGGCAGCAGCGAGACTGGTGAAGCTCAGTTTTGATCTTGTCCTGAAGTCTCTTTCTTGTATTTCATTTCTATGTGGACTTTTGTTGTGATTCTTATGTCTCAATTTTTAGCCACAGTGTTTCAATTTCTCAATAAAATGTCCCTGAAATCTTCATTAAGGTTAAAATATCTGCTGGATTGGCAGAATTTATTGGGTGGGGGCATCTAGTGACTTGTTTTTATATATGATTTTTATTAAAGTGAACAAATTCTTCAATTTCATCTCCAACCTGTCATACAATAGAGGCATATTTCACTCTTACTGGGCCATTCTCAGAAATAGTAGCACAAACCAACTTTTTGTCAGTTCCTATTCTTACAATATCATTAAGTTTCATTTTATGCACTGAGTAATCATTGACCTAATTTTGTTCAATTTCCAATAATTTTTGGAGATTATTTTATTATAATTAAAAATATAAACTTTTATTGTAATAATATACGCAGGTATTCTCTTTGAAATAAAACTTGTTAATATTTGTGAATTATGTTGCAAAATATATTTATATTTTCCAATGAGTAAATGATTAATTTAACAGTATTTATTGAATATGCTATCATTTCAACCGTGATTTTAATTATTTTATTAATTATATAGCAAATTATTTTTTGCGAGCCTATTTATTTTCTTACTCCAGTATCACAGATATTTAATTCTATGGCTTATTATTATATTTGTCTGGTTAACTTTCTCAAGATAATTTTATTCTCTGTTCCTAGAAAATTATAATATGTATCCATTGCAAATTTGGCCTTCAAATGCCATAATTCTATAAAATTGGACTCTGAAGTGTCTCTAAATGAAATTTAATTATCAAACCAAATTGATTATTTTGAGGATAGCTCTGTTTACCTATTAAAATATGTTCTTCCTTCAGCCTTAATTCTTCTCTTACCTCACCACCCTAACTACCCAAGTCTCCTTATCCTATCCCTGTTTACAGTGATTACAGTAAGACTACCGTTCCTATCTAAATGTGCTTCAATATTTCTATAGACTCAATAGTACTTTCGTGAACTGCTCTATTTAAAATTAGTAAGCCCCCAAATGGCTTCATCTATCTTCCCTAATTGTTCTTTTCAACTGCATTTTTCACAATTTGAAGTAAACACTACATTAATTTGAGACTTTTGAGGATAGAAAATTTGGCCAGCTCTATTTGTTTTACAATCCTAGAATCTAAAAGCCATCTGGCAGATACTGGATGCTTAACCCATACAAGTTGCAGTGAAATAAGTCAATACACAAATATAAATATCACATGGTTTCTCTTATGTGAGAAACCAAAAGTATAAATAAAGAACAAAATAAAAGAAAGATCTAAAGATGAGAGACAAGGGTGTTGAGGGGAGAGCAAAGGAAAGTAAAAAGAATTAAGATGTGTTACCTTACAAGTACTAACTCCCACAGTCAATGTAATTATGTACAGCAGACCTGTACTAATAAACACACACACACAAGTTCAATAAATAACTATGGATAATAGAATGATCCTCTCTAATGGCTCCTATTATTCCTTTCCTTCCCTTATTTTTATATCAGTTTTTAATTTACAAACTTATTCCTCGGTGGTATATCTTAACATATGCTGACCTAAAACAAACATACACATTTGTTTTCAGCCTCTTCTACCTGAATATGCTTTGGAGTTCCTCATAGCTGTTTTTATTTTTGAATGCATCTTCTGTCAATTCTGCCTATCATTGCTTTATGTCATTGTCCACTATACTATCTGCTATGTCAATCCTCTGAGTTTTCTTGCTAACATGCTTCTCCTGTTAATTGTTCTCCAATATACTAGCAACAGAAAATTATTCATAACACAACATTCATGTGCTTCTAACCCTGTGATGTGTAATCTTTACTGGCAACTTAGTTGGTTTGAAAAAGGCCCAGGAAATTATCACGGTAGTAATTTTGCGTGTGTCTTTGGGTGCTTCTGGAGTCAACTCGATCATGAGGGCTCTAACTTCATCAGTGGATTAATCCACTGATGAAATCATGATCTGGTGATATTACCAGGAAGTGAAGGAGACAGGAAGGTTCCAGTTGAAAGGAGTAAATCACATAGGCATAAGCTTGAAGACTGCATCTCATCCCTGAACCCTCTGTCTCTTTCCTTCTCTACTTCTTGGATGCCCTGAGATGAACAACTTTCCTCTCTCACACCTTTTACCATGATATTTCTTCCTTGTCAAAGTCCTAAGAACAATGGATCTAGTCTGACTTTGAACCGAAACCTCTAAACTCTGTATTAAAATAAAACTTTTCTAATCTGTTTCTTTCAGATATTTTGTCAGAATAATGAAAATCTGACTAAAATAAACCTTTAGCAACTCCTCCATGCCAATAGCAGTCAATTTAAAAAGAACCAAGACCTGTCATGTAGAGGTACAAGATTCCAACAATGAATGTAACTGTACTGTATCCCTAAAATGCACCAATAAACTCAATTAAAGCTGAAAAAAATATGCAGTGCACAATTATTCTCCAAAAAGAAACTTTTCTAAGTTTATTAAAATTTGTGACAAACTACACATGATATATCCGTCTTCAACATTTACAATGTATCATGATGAAGTGGTGAGTCACAAAATAATCTGTGCATACAGCCTCATAACACAAAGGTATTAAAAAATAAAAGAGATGCAGAAGTGTGTATTAGTTTCAAAAGGAGAAAATAGAGGTATGAAAGTATCACATAGATTAGAAATTTAGAGCAATGGTTCTGAATGAAATTACTGGCTTCTGGATTAAGATGCAGGGATAATAAAACTGTCTTAAAATAATAAGAGAATTAGATATAATGTCCAACACTGGTAACTTCAGCTATTTGAAATGCTGAGGCGGGAGGATCACTTGCTCAAGGTCAGCCTGGGCAACTTAGTGAAACCCTGTCTCAAAAAATAAATAAATGAAACAGGAAAGATAAAAGAAATAGTCCTTAAAAACTTATATTGACATTATATTTCCTACTTATAAGTGTAGATGAAACAATATTTGGAAGGGAAAATAGTGTTAGCTAAAGCTATTATCAGTAGTAAAGACAAAATAAAAATAGAGAATGAGTGTTTCACTACTTATGGATAATAAAGTATTAAAGAAGGATGTTCATGAAGGAACAAAGTATGTACATGTTATACATTGTATTATGATTTATATCTAGATGTGTCTCCTTAATGTCCCATGTGATGGGAGGTGGGATCTTTGAATGGTGACTGGATATTACAGGGATTACAGAGCTGACTTGCAGCTGGGAGTTGAGGCCTGTAGGAAGAAGCAGGCTACTAGGGGCATGACCAGAATGTATATATCTCCATTTTAAATTCTTCCCTTGATTCTCTGTTTCCTGGATGTCATGAAACGAGCAGATATTCCTCTACCATATCCTGTGCCGTGGCAATATGTCTTGGAGCAAAACCAACTAGAAACTGAAAGGTGAACTGAAGTAAATTTCTGCTTTCACTTATGAATGCCAAGTATTTTGTTTAAGTGATAAGAAAAGTAGTCTTACTTTTACTAAGACAGTATGCTTACATCACTGCAAGTGTGAAGGTTTTTGAGATGGTTTTGAGATTGGGAAGTCACTAGGTCATGATGGTAAAGCTCCACGACTAGTATTTCAGCCATAAGAAAAGAAACTTCAAAATGGATGCATTTGAGGTCATACTATTAAGTGAAATGAATAAGTCACACATGTGTAAATACCAAATAGTTTCTCTGGTGTGAAAAACTATAAATGTAAATAAGATCTTAATGCTATAATTGACAAAGTGAAATAGGAAGGAAAGAGCTAAAGGTGTAGGGGAAGTGGGAAGGGAGGGGGAAAGCAAATAAGGGAAAAGAAAAAAATCTGAGAAAATGAAAAAATGGAAATAAAGTTTTTTTGTAAATAGAGAAGGGAGGAGGGGGTGAAGGGAGGGCAAAGGTCTGGGGAAAAAACAAGAACCAAGACCTGTCATGTTAAGGTGAGAGATCCCAATGATGAATGTAACTATACTGTATACCTAAAAAGTACCAATAAACTCAATGAGGAGAAAAAATAGAAAAGAGACCTCAAAGAACTCCCTTTTCCTTTCTACAGTATGAGGGGACACACACATACGCACACACACACACACACAACGTTTGTGTGTCAGGAAGCAGGTCCTCAGCAGACACCAATCTGCAGGTGCCTTTATCATGAATTTTTCAGTCTACTGAACTAAAAATAAATATAGTTTTTGTTTTTGGTCAGTTATTCAGTTTATGTAATTTTGCTTTTGCAGTTTGATTAGACAACAACAGGAACTTTAAATAAAAGGTACAAGTACCAGAAAAACTAATAAATTGTTGAGCCTATTAAATTAAAATATGATTAATTGTAATGTAAAATTGGAGTAGGCAGCTTCTCACATGGTCCCAGAGATGATCCCTTCCTCCTCCTGTCTACTTTGTGTTATTCCTTACCTTTGAGTATGATCTGACTTGTAATTCATTAGTATCAGAGGTAGTGTAAGTGACAGGATACACTTTTCTAAATTAGGTTATTCAAATGGCTTTGATCTCTACATAGTTTTTGTCTTTCTTGTTCTCAGTTCTATTTTCACAGGAGAAAGCCAGATACTCTGTTCTATGGTAGCCAATGGCCAACCAAAGTAGACCAAGGCCTACCAAAAATCATGCCAATGAGCGAACAGTCACAATCGAGTCCTTTGATTAAGCCAAGTGTGAGCAATAGTATGAATGACATTGAAAGGCCCCGCCCCTGGCTAAGCCACATCTACATGCTTGATCCATATGAACTCTGAAATAACAAACACTATTTTAAGCTGCTAGTATGGGGGTATTTCAATGCAATGATAAATGACAGTATGATTATAATCACTACTCAAAATATAAAGTTAAAGTTTCCTATGATAAAAAAAATAAGAATGTTCAATGGACAATGATAATGATAAAATTTTTATTCTCTGGAGAAGAATACAACTTTTGGGTTTTCTTAATAAAACTACAATGAAGAATCCATGTTAAAAACTTAAGGTAACAGGGGCTGGGGATTTAGCTCAGTGGTTCTGCCACGTGCCTCACAAGCACAAGGGCCCGAGTTTGATCCCTGGCACCAAAACAAAACAAAACCAAACCAAAAAACTTAAAAGTAACCAAATAAAGCAGTTGCATTCTAATGTTTGGAGTAAAAATTGTACAACTTTAATAATGAAACATAAAGATGAAAATACTGTGTATAATAATATTTTTTCTAACAAGGAAATTCAAAAACATATATTTTTCAGAAGTTTGTAATGAAATCTACAAAGTTGCTGCTTCTGTTTTCATGAGTAACTTTTTCATTAATTCATGACTAATATTAACATTGACAGACTCCTTTGGGTCTAGCTTTGTATTCTCCAGGCCTAACTTGGCCCTCAGCAGTAGCCAGAAAGGAGTCGTCTGTACGCACAGACTGCTTCCCTCATTTTGTACCTCTTTAGCTTATTCAGGTTAGTGCTTTGGCACAAACAGTTTGAGGTTTATTTGAGTAAATTCAGATATTACTTGCCTAGAGATAATCAGTTCCATCACGGTCACTGATTGGCCACCCCTCCTTCTCTATCACAATCTTCCTGCCTTTTGCTTGCTGCACCTTGAAATCACCACCAAATGTTCCGCTTGTGCTAATATCTTTGGCTGGAATTTACTTCGAGAATAACTCTGAGTCGCTATTAAAGAAATATCTCCAAGGCTCCTGAGAAAATAGTAATGAAAACATATTTTCAATAATTTCAGTGAGATATCTGATAAACTATAAAGCATTATAATTTACTTTTAGCTGTGATTTATTAGTGATAAAATGATGAATAAAATCCTTTACTGCCTGGTGTGTTTTTTTCTTTCCTAGTACTGGGGATTGAACTTGGGCCCTTGTGCTTACAAGGCAGGTGGCAGAAACTTTGAGCCAAAACCCCAGGCCTTGAGATCTTAAACTTATTTTAAAATAAACTTTTTAAATTTTATTTTTATTTTTATTGAGTTGATTGGTATAATCTAGGTATACAATACAGTTACATTCATTATTGGGATCCTATACCTTTACAAGATAGGTCTTGATTCTCATTTTTCCCCTTGTCGCTGCCCTCCCTTCACCCCCTCTTTCCCTCTCCATTTAGAAACACTTTATTTCCATTTTTTCAATTTCTAATATTTTTTTCCTTAAAATAAACTTTTAAAAGAAAAATTACCTAAGTGTGAATCTTGATTTTTGTCATAATCAATAGCCAAAAGATGTGGTACATTTAAGAAACAGATTTTAAAATTTGTTTATGTGAATAAATGTTTATCTTCATAATACTTTATAAAAAGATAACACTCCAATTTTTAGATTATGTAAAGAGATACAGAGATTCTAAATGACCACTGTCTGTCCAAGGCATTTAGAAAATGCTCAATTCTTATATTTTAAAAGCAGATATGGTATCTACAGTGACATGCCAAATAGAATACATGGTATAACTTTTACTGCAAATTTGTTTCTTTTCTTCCACGAGAAATTATATTAATTATAGGTAACAAAATTTTATGGATACATGGATGGTAATTTTCACACTTGTTTGAAATGCCTAAGTGTTCTCAATATTCCGTCACAATATTTCACAGGCAAGAATTTCACAGCATTTATGAAAACATCTCCGGATTGAGGAGAAATGCTGTATTTTACTTTTCAATGTTTATAGGGAAAAAGTGAAATGACTTTTAAAACAAATTTTGCGGAGGTCGCACACCCACCGGGTGGTCCCGGACAGGCAGCTGGAGAGGCCTCCTCCTGTAGGGAAGGTGAGATGGGTAGGGGAAGGGTAATAAGGGAAAGAAAAAAATGTGAGATAATGAAAAGATGGAAATAAAGTTTTTGTAGATGGGGAGGGGAGGAGGGGGTGAAGGGAGGGCAGGGACAAGCGGAAAAAATGAGAACCAAGACCTGTCATGTAGAGGTACAAGATCCCAACAATGAATGTAACTGTACTGTATCCCTAAAATGTACCAATAAACTCAATTGAAGATTAAAAACAACAACAACAACAACAACAAATTTTGGGCTGTGAACGTAGCTCAGTTGCACCGTGCCTGTCTATCAAGCACGAAGTCCTGAATTCGATCCACAGTATGGAAAAAACAAAAACTCAAAAAAACAAAAAACAAACTTTAACAGCATTTTAACAAAAGTAATTAAAAGAAACTGTAACTAATCTTACAACAGTTACATAAAGAACAATTTTTAACTCAGTATTAAAGTACTTATGAGTGAATTTATTTTCTTCTCACGCCTTAAACAGAGTAAACAGATAAACAAGTACAGAAACAGAAAATACGTTGTGTAATCCAGAGCACACCAATTTCTCAAATATATATATATATATATATATATATAAAATCATATCGATGACGATATCTTAAATTGTTATTAAACATCATAACTTTTGATTTTGTCTTATAAATGCAACACTGCATGTGAGCAAAATCCACTCTGTACATTATCACGTTAAACTAAAATTTCTTTATTGGAATTTAAAACATTAAATATAAGTAAGTTAGATATTAAAATTTAGAGAAACTTGAAAGCAAATGTCTTTTTAAAATAGAATATACATTTAAAATGAGATACTATCAAGGCTAACAAAATGGGATACTATATTAAGGAAAAGTGTGCAATAGGGAATATATAAAAATAATAGCAAAATGTAATTTAAATGATGAGGAAATTTGTGACAATGTTAGAAAAGTGTGCTAAAATTAGAGTATTGATCTATGCAAAGAATTCTACTATTAATAGAAAAATTACTGTTTTATATTCAAAATACAGGGGTATTCTCATTGTAAATGACAGTTGCTAAATAAGAAAGATAAACATAAGTTAAGTATGGTGCCCCACCTCTGTAATCCAAGCATTCTGGAAGCCTGAGGTAGAAGGATTACAATTAACAACAGCCTGGGCAATGTAATGAAATCATTCAAATAAATAAAAGGAAAGAAAAGAGACAAAAATAGTCTCTTCTTCCACAAATGTTACATTTGAAACTTGTAGAATTTTTACTGAAGATCCATTTTTAAATCTCTTTTCAAATATTGCTGCCACCAAAATTTCAACATGATTCATCACATCCATCATTCACATCGAATACTGAAATATAATGCTTTAACCTTGAATAAACTTTTTTGATTATAAAATATATGGAAAGATTTTATTCACACATAAAATAATTCAATATTGAATTTGCAAGTAGGGTTTCTGACACTGACTTTGCATCAGTTGTGATGAATGTGAGGACTTTCTTGTACTTCATTTCTTGTCTGATGATTTATCCTTGTTCTTTGATTTATTTCAAGTTCCATACTTGAAAACTTGTTAAACTTCAGGAGTTTAACATGTTTATTCAGTTTCACAGTAACTATTAAGCCTTTTGCAACAACTGTATTCTTTCAATTAATTTTATTGGTACATTTAAGGTATACAATATAATAACATTCACTGCTCAAATTTGCACCTTTACATAATCAATATTGGCTCTTATTATTTCCCCATCCGCCTTGCCTCCCTTCAAGCCTTCCCTCTCTTCCTCTCTACAAAGACTTTGTTTCCATTTTCTCATATTAATTCCATCCCCTTTTTCTTTTCTCCTGCCCTGCCCATTTCTCCTTCCTTTTTGTCCCTTTTCTTTCTATTTTACAATATCTAATATACCTTTTAGTCCTTAATTTATACTTTCAGTTTCTCACAACACAGAAAAGTGGTATTTACATGTGTGTCGTCCTATTTATTTCACTTGAGTATCATCTCAATATGCATACATTTAGCCATAAATGTCTCTAATTTCTCAGTTTTTAAGACTGAGTAGTCCTCCATTTTATTTTTTTAAAAAACACATTTTCTTTAACCAGTCTCCAGTTGATGGGCAATTGGGCTATTGCCAAGTTTTAGCCATTACAAATTGTGCTGCTATGAACATGGGTGCACATATATTACTGTATTTGATTCATTTAATTTTTTTGGAAGATAACCAGAAGGGAAATACCTGGGTCAAATGGGACCTTCAATGTTAGTTCTTTGAGGTGTCTCCATACTGACTTCCACAGTGGTTGGACCAGTTTACTCTCCTACCCACAGTGGAGCAGGGTTCCACATTCTGCACAATCCCACCAGCATTTATTATTATTGGTTGACTAAAAGATAGCAGCCATTCTTTGTGGGGTGAGGTGGAACCTCAGTGCTGTTTGCATTTGCATATTTTAAATGACCAGTGATGTTGAACATTTTTCATATGTTTATTTACTATTTCTACTTCTTTGTCTGAAAAATGTCTGTTCATTTCAGATAACCATTTTTGGATTGGGTCTTTAAATATGGGAGTTCTGAGTTTTTAAAATTCTCTATATATTCAAGATAATAGACCTTTGTTTGAGGAACAGCTGGTGAAAAGTTTTTCCCACAATATGGGTTGTCTTTCCACACTGTTGGTGGTTTCTCTGCAACAACTGTTATTTATAAAGGGAAATGGAAAATCAAAAGACACTTTACAAGTAAGTAGCTTTAGAAGTCTCATTATTCCTTCTCCAGTTTTCAGTTCTGCTGCAAGTATCTCCAAATATCCTTTTCTACTGAAGTTCCAGAATCAAAATATATTATCTTCTTCCTCTAAGTGGTGTTCATATAAAATACCTGAAATTACCATCACTGCAGTATAGAGGGAATTTTTCATCCCTGAGGAAAATAAAACCCTGACCAAACAATCATGAATCTAGCGAAAGTCTTCCTCATTGAGCAACTTTGTTTCCAGTGATTTCTGTGCCACGGGACTCCCAAAGAGTACTTCAATTTTCAGGATATGTTTTTCATGTTTAAACTAATTTATCACTCTGCAGGTTCTTGAGCAATTGTATTCTGCCATACTCATTTTGAAGATCCTCAAACAAATGAAGAGGAGAATCATTCATGACCTGAATGAGTCATTATGCAATATATAGCTATTTTCCAATCAAGTAACCTTTCCAGCCTCTAGACAGATTCCATGAGTCATTTTTGAGCAGACACTCAGAAGTCTGGCCCTGCATCTGACTGTAATCTTAGGGCTCATTTAGTCTCAATATCTAGGGCTCCCAAGGGCTTTCTGTTCTGGAATACAATTTGTAAAGAAAATTCATTTTAAATAAACTGATGCACAGCGAGAACAGAGTAAGCAGAGTTTATGTGTAATCTAAACATATCAGCAAATTCCATCAGCATGGTAAATTACCATGAATTCGGCAAAATGTCCTCATGAACACATTTTTGTGTAAAAACATGTCAGATGCTATTCTCCAAATGTCACTCCTATATTTATTCCAGCAAGTTCAAACTGAATATATAAGAAAAAGCAATTCCCACATTAAATTCCAGTTTGATATTGGGCCTGAAAATGAGACCATGGGGAGCATATTCAGAGAAGAAAATATGATAACATTGCTTGGCAGTTTAGATTGTATTTGATCTTATTTTACTATGGAAAAACAAAAATATTTACTGAATTCTATGACATGTAGATTCTTATTGCCTATGGGTTTTAAGTTATCTAGACGGAAAAATTTCAGATCTGATCCAATTACTTGAGAAAATTAAAATATAGTAGCATCAAATTGATTTTTCCCTGCAACATGTTACACAGACTTTATTGCCCTTAAAGAATATACACATTACAGATAATTAACAGAATGTTTAAGCATTATCCGCACTAATTTAGAAAACCTATTTGGTAAATAAATGGATTGTGTGAAAGGGCAGGCTGAATCAATAAAGTTCGACCTTGCTGCAAAAACTCTCTTCGAAGTTTAAAGTTCCATTTGCAGCTTTTGAGAGAATACTAAATTGTCCACATTCAGAAATGCAGTCTGATCTAAGTGATCTGTTTATTGAGAGAACATACTGGATTAGGTCTCTCCAAATTATAACTAAAATAAAACACAGTAAATGAAGCATAGTGAATAATATTTCACAGGCAGCATCATTTTTAATAGCAGTTGTTAAAAATACGCTCAATAATAGAATAATCCCACAGAAAGTAATCTCATGTTTAAGCGTCATTATAAGTAAGGGTAGATTTTAAATACCTATTGCAATGCATAAATGTTGACTTAAAATTTTACTATCTGCTAGTATTTTCAGTGGTCTAGTGAGTTGACATTCATTAAGGCTTCAGTGATGTTACAATTAATATCATTGTAAATTTTATTAGCTTTTGGTGAAAGATTTCCACTTGATAGGCAATGTGTTACCCTATCCCTCCAATTCCAAATAAGTCTTAGCAGAATCCATACAAGATGTAAATGATATTCCCCAACAATATTCAGTCATCGCAAATGCCTGCAACTTCAAATAATGTCATCCAAAGTTAATAACGTGTCTATAGAAAATCGGTATTGTATTACATATTTTCATGTCTTTTATTTTGATTAGGTAAAGTATTAAAACATACAAAATAAAGCATAAGTGCATAAGTTCTATTCCAGGAGACCATTTGAAAATGGGATTTGTTGATAAATTGGAAAAAGTGAGTCTTACACACCTTTGACACAGATATTCAAGTTAAAGCCTTAAAAAAGCACACGTACACTACAATATTGTAAATAAACAATTTTTCCTTTTACAGTTACCTTAAAGGGGTGTTACAGTACAAGGTAATTGCAAATAATCTATTTTTACTTAATACAGTTAGACAGACACCTGAGCTACTTCATGATTTGTTTCCATCAGCGAATATTCGTGATGGGATGTGCTGTCATTTCTGCAAAAATTTGTGACTCAAATACTCATAGTCTGGGACTTATTATATTTAGTAAAACATTGAAGCCTCCTTTAACAGGAAAAAAATGACCTTTAAATAAATGATTTCCTGTACTTCCTCCTATATTTTCATTTCCTAATAAAATGGGGATAACTGAAAAAAATAATTTTACTGCTACAATTTAAATATACATAACAGTCTCATTTATCAAAGGGAGTTTGTACCTGTACATGATGCATCCTGATTCTTCTTTTTCTCCCAAACCTTTCCTCTCTTCAGCCCCCCTCCCCTCCTTATTTACAAAAGTTTGATTTCCATTTATATCCTTCTTTTCTCATTTTTTTTCTTTTCCTTTCCTTTGCCCCCTGTCCTCTTCACAGTTAGCCTTTCCTTTTGAAAAGTTTCTTCTTATTTCACATTATTTATTATACACTCTGGTCCTTATTTACCTTTTCAGTTTCTCATGCCAGAGAGACAGTATTATATTTACTCATATGTGCCCCATTTATTTTACTTAAGAATTTAGTCTCAAGGTGCATCCATTTAGCTATACATCTCTCAAATTTATCTGTGAATGAGTTGTACTCCATCATATATAAAAATGACAATGTTTTATTTTTATTCATTAACTGATGTACATGTGGGCTGTTTTGAGCTATTAGGAATGGTGTTGCTATAAACATGGGTGTGGCATATATCACTGTGGTATGATGCTTTTAATTCTTTTGGGAAGATATCCACCAGGAGAATGGCTGGGTCAAATGGGACTTCTAATGCTAATTTTTTTAGGAATCTCCACACTGATTTACTCAACTGTTGCATCAGTCAGCACTCTCACCAAAAGTGGAGCAGGGTTCCTTTTTCCCCACATCCTTGACAGTATTTGTTGTCAGTTGATTTCTTGATGCTAACCATTCATCCTGGAGTGAGATGAATTCTCAGTGTTTTAATTTGCATCTCTTGGATGACCAGTGAGGTTGAGCATTTTTCATGTATTTATTTGCCATTTCTAATTCTTCAGCTGAGAAGTGACTATTCATTTTAGATACCCATTTTCTGATCGGTTCTTTAAATTTAAGGGGGTTCTGATTGTTCTCAACTCTTTGTATGTTCTAGATATTAGTTATCTGAGGGTATATTGGCTAAAAATTTTTCCCACCCTGTGGGCTGTCTCTTCACTCTGTTGGTGATTTCACTGTGCAAAAGCATTTTAATAGGAGATGATCCCAGTTGTTGATTTTTTGCCCTATTTCCTGCGTGATCTCTGATTGTTCATGAAGTCTTTGCCTACCCCTATGTCATCAAGCCTCCTATCTATTCTCTCTTCAGGCAGATTCAGTGTTTCTATTTCTTTTTTTATTGGTACATTTTAGGTATACAGTGCAGTTACACTCATCATTGGGATCTTGTACGTTTACATGACATATTTTGGTTCTTATTTTTTCCCCATTCCTCTGCTCTCCCTTCACTTTCACCCTTCCCTATTTACTTTGTTTCCATTTTTTTCCTTTCTTTCACATTTTTTTCTTTTTTTTTTCTTACCGTTCCCCTACCCCTCCCATATCAACTACACCTTTGGACCATTTTTCCTATTATACAATTTCAGTTATACATTTGGATCCTTATTTACACTGTTAGTTTATCACACTCCAGAAACTTTTTGGTATTCACACATATATGTCCTATTAATTTCACTTGAGTATGTCCTCAGTGTGCATCCACTTAGCTATAAATGTCTCTAGTTTTTCATTCCTTGTGGATGAGTACTACTCCTTTTTATAAAAACCTGCATCTTCTTTCTCCAGTCTCCAGTTGAAGGACAATTAGGCTGTTTCTATTTCAATATTTAGATATTTGATCCATTTTGATTTTAGTTTAGTGTATAGTGAAAAACATGGGTCTAATTTTAATCTTGGGTTATGGAAACTTTTCCAGCACTACTTATTAAATGGGCTATCTTTCCTCCAGTAAATGTGTTTGGCTCCTTTATTAAAGATAAGGTGGCTGAGTGTCTTTGGTGTTGTTTTCACCTCTTCTCATGTGTTCCATTGATCTTCAAATCATCTCTTTCTTTTTCCAGAACTGTGTTTTTTAAAATTATTAAAATATTATTATTACAATAGTTCTATTGTATAATTTCAAGTCAGGGATTGTGATAACATGCCTTGCCTTTGTTGCCCAGAATTGATTTTGCTATTTTAGGTTTCTTCTGGTTCCAAATGAATTTTAGGAATGTTTTCTCTAATTCTGTGATGTAGCATATACTTAATTAAATGACTCATATATTTAAATTAACAAGTCAAACATGAATCATTAAATTCTTACAGCTAAAACTCTTAAATTTTTTGATTTCCTATAAAATACAACAATATCTCAAGGAAATTAAATAATGCATATCCCCTATAACTCATCTCAGAAAATTTATTGATATGTGTTCACATACACACACAGAGGTAACCTTTTCATGGGAGTAGTAAGTGAAAAATGTTTTCAGTAAATGACAGTCACATTTTAATATCATTTGAAAATGAGAAAAATGAATAGTTGCACACACGTTAACTTTTTGTCTCTAGATAAATGTTGTACATCATTAAATAAATCACTATAACAATATTCTTTTGAAAAATATACAAAATACTGTAAAAGTTCAATAGAAAACTCATAGGAATCCATCAGAAAATAAAAACATGGCAAACTTTAGTGTAATTCAAAAGACAAACTACTATTATTCTGATCCTTAAACATTAGTTATTTTCATGTAATTAACTGATTAATTTTCTCACTTTTTTATCATTAGAAATTATTTTAAATAAAAATTATTAAAAACCTCAGATTTTAACATTCCATGTACTCCTTAAATAATATTCATGACTTTTTATCTTTTATTTTTGATTGAGGTTTTCATATAATTTTAAAAGTCACAAAAATAAGCAAATAGCTAAACAAATTGTGCTCTGTTTTGATTACATATACAGGTACTGGGATAAATTGTGTTAATAAGTACAAATGAGCAAAAGTGCTACATGGAATAAAATGATGTGTTAACTTGTGTTAAAATGGTTGAAATGTAATGTCACCCAGGAGTTGGTATATCTTTCTGTCTATCTATCCATCTAGCTATCTATCCAGCAATCCATCTAAGTGTACCACTGCTTGTGTGGGTCTTGTGGTAATATGCCATAGTCAGCATAAAATGCTAAAAAGTGCTTGTCACTATTGTGAAATGGACATAGTGAAATGTCAGTGAGCATGTAAATACACTCCATTTTACATTGAAGAAGTTCTGTAAATACTGTTTTTCCTTTGATCATAGCTAGCCATCCAAAAATCAAAAGTAAATGCAAATTTTAAAGTTTGAATTTTGGCATAATTAAAATTTAAGGGTAGTAAAATGTCCACGTCATAGAAATAAATCAAATTTACATTACATTTATCAAATGGTTATGCAAATATATGAACATTAATTTTAATAGCAACAAACAAAATTATGGAGGTGAATATTAAAATGTCATGTGTCTGAACAATTATGAGTAATCAAGAAAAATATACCAATAGACAAAATTATTGTATGAGTAAATAGGACAAATGTATAGTTCCAGAAAAATGCTTAGGTGTTTTCTGGCAAAAATGTAAAATTCTGTTGCATTTAAATTTGTTAGTCCTACTTACTAGACTTCAGTACATTTTTAAATATGCTTTAGCTTAGTGCAAATTCAGAATAATAAAGGCATACATAAAATATTAAATTTTCCTGACTATAAAGAGTGACAAAAAATAAAATTTGCTACAATTCTGAATCATTATATCTTCATTTTGCAAATAATGGAAATACTTACCCACATTTTCCCTCTGGGACAAGACTCATTACTTTAATGATGGCATAGGTTTTTGTTTTATAATACATTTTTAAAACACAAGCATAAAAACATCTTTGAAAATTCTGTTATAAAAAGTCATTTTTATCAGCTCATTGAAAATGATGCTATCTTTGAAAAGAATAGGATTTAGCCAATAAAAAGTTTACCCATCTTTGGGTGCAAGATGTAGCTCAAAGATAAGAGTGTTTGCATAGCATACTCAAGACTCTAGGTTCAAGTGTTAGAACCAAAGAAAAAAAAAAGCAAAACAAAACCGGGGAGGGGGGGAGGAATTACCTACCTGCATGCAATCATTTTGACAATTGCTTTTTCTGAGCAGATAAGGCAGTGATCCCTATCCTTTCAGCTCCAAGGATCAGTTATCAAGATGAGTTTTCCATAAAAGGGAGAATGTGTTGCTGTTTGTGTGTGTTTTAAAATGATTATGTTTGTGATGCATAACAATTAAATCCTCTAGCCCTCCTATCAAAGACACAGCCCCACCTCAGGTGACCAGGTATTGCATTGTCCTAAGCAGCAGCTCATGCATAGTAGGGTTCATTCTCCTGTGAGAATCTAATGAGGTCTTGACCTGACAGTAGGCAGAGCTCACGCAGCAGGGTGGGTGATGTGGATGATAGAAATACAAACTTTCCCTAGTGAGCCTGTGGCTCAACTCCTGCTATGTGGCCCAGCTTTTAAGAGGCATGGACTGGTACTGATCTGAGGTCAGGAATTTGAATTTGGGCATCCCTGGGTCAAGACAATGATTCTCATGTGGTCTTTTACCAGTTTACCATATAGAGAGGTGTATGTACTTGCATTTTCTTCCAGCAAAAATAAGAGAAATCTCCAAAAGATTGCAGTTATTACAACTTCAGGGAAAAGTAAGAATAAGATATGTAGGCTAGGAATTATTGAAGAAATTATCTAAGAAGACGGTTTGTACACAAGGTATCCATATCAGTTTCATGAGACAAGGAGCTTCTAGGTGCTTGTACCTGAGGGGCCATGCCAGAGATTAAAATCTGGGGCTACTCAGAGCCCTACTGTTCAATTAATTTTTCAAACTCTGAAGAGTGAGAAGTTACAAGGGCAGGTATGCATTCTGGTTATTTCAGTCTAGGAATTTTTTGTAAAGTGTTATTTAATCTAGTTTTGAAGTATACTGTGGGGAGAATAAATAAAAATGATGCTTTACAAAATTTTGATAACTATTTATAAGAGGAATATTGAAAACTTTCAGAATAAAAAAGGATAAACACATCATAGAAGGAAAACTTTCACACACTTCCGTTGGTCTTGTATGCTTGAAAGTGAAAACATTTTTCACTGCCTAAGAATAAATTGTGTTATGACCAATAATAAAAGTGGATAAAATTTTAAAGATTATAGAATTATTGTCATTGAAAAAATATAATAATCAGTGTATCAGTATTTTATCTTCCAAAAATGTTTTTTCAGGAAAATTACTCTTCAAGCTCTCTGTGTAAAGTTCTTTAATATTCCTTGAAACTAATTTCAAGTATACAATAAGTAATTATACTTCTAACAAAAGCCTTTTCTGAAGTAGCTTACTAAACATTTCTTTGAGAATGGCTCAGATTTTGTTTGCTTCAAAATCAGGTAGTATCTTTCTTAAAAATAAAAAAAATATCAAAAATTCATATCTAATATTTGCATTGTTAATTATATGTATGTACTTTTCATTACAAACTAATTTTTATATCTTGAATTTATTCCTATTTTGCATTCACCAGTGAGATTTAGCTAATGAGGACAAATTACTGGATATTTAAAACAGAAAAAAGTTTTATACTCTCACAATAGAACACAAAGGCAAAATGCATTATTTCAGAAGTGCGGAGTCATAATATATTACCTTTCTTTATTTTAATACAGGAAAATACATGAATGGATTACCTGTTTCTAACATATGATGATATCTTGATGTTTTCTTGTCATTGTCTTCATAATATTGTTTATTCTGAATTAAATATATATATATATATATATATATACATATATATATATATATGCTAAATACATGTGGGTAGATATATATTTACCTTATTTAGTAAGTATGTTCCTAATTTTACATTATGCTTACATAATAATTTTCATGGTGTGTGATATGAACTGCAGCCTTATTAATTGATGGAGTTACTTGGGAAGTTAATCAAGTGTTTTTAATCCAGTTTCTTTCGACTTTCTTTTTAATATCTTTCTAAAAAAAAAGTTCTCCCATATAATATTTTCACAATCTTTCTTAGAACTTACTGCTGCAAGTGGAATTACTAGTGGTCATTTTTAATGTTTATTGAACACAATCAGTGACCACGCAGGGAGAAAGGACAGACTCTTTGGCCTTTAACTTGTTACTTATTAAAAGCATGATTTGCATTTTCTTCTGAGGCCATGGAGACTTAAAAGCAGTTTTGCTTTAACAAAAAGACTTTTATTTTGGGCCTACAGATTCCAGATAGGCAACTAAAAGCAGAACAAGGGTTGACCTTCATTTCGTATGTGCGTCATTTCTTTATTACTTAAAACATTCGGTCATGTCTGTGCTCAGCTCTGCATATAGAAATATTAATTATTTAGGAAATGTCTGTCCTAGAGTTGCTAAAACAAGGTCAATTAGCCCTGAATTTATATAACCTTTCTTATCCACTTCAAGACTGAAGGTACCATAATAAGAGATTTATAGGGACATTCAATTACTAATTACATCTACAAATCTTCAGTCTTTGTCCTAAATATATGGTTACCTCGATTCCAGCATAGACTCTATAAAAATGAAATTATGTACAAAGCCCAATCCTGTCATAGAGGTGGAATTGCTTCTTCAAGAAATAAGGACTTCTCAGCTAATCATAGTGTTGTTAAGACTATAATCCTAACACTCAAAGGCTGAGGCAGGATGGTGGTAAATTCAAGCGTAACCTGGGCAATTTAGCAGTGACTTAGCAAGACCCTTTCCCAAAATAAAAAACAGAAAGGTGTGGGAATGTTAATCAGTACAAAGGCTTTGGGTTAAATACTGCATCACACACACACCCCACATACATAGAAACACACATAAATTAATGAATCAATCAGTCAGTCAATTAATCAATGAATATAAGGACTTCTCCAGGAGCCTTCTTACAAATAAACTGAGGTAATGATCAAGCAGGCTCTAGTCCATCTCAGCAAATCTATAAAAGCTGGGTTCATTTTTTTGTTGGGGCAACAATCTCACCAGAACTCTACTTTGTTTAGCTCCTCAAGCTGAATAAAATCCTTTCCCTATTTTTTATGTTCTAACCCTGCTTGATAATTCTGTCTCTACATTGATATATACTGAAATGCCATTAAACCTACCTCACAGAGTGAGTTGAAGTTCCCATATCCTCTTTAGAGGAACTTCCTTGGGCCCCATTCAGTGACAGCTGTAAATACTGCAAAATTATTAGAGAATGTAAACAGCTGAGAGCCAGCACATGACTTACGGTGTCCTCAAACTCTAGTATGTGGAAGAAACTCAAATGCTAATAAGGAATGAAATAATGAATGAAACAATTAGAAATGAAACAATGACATTTACAATATTATCATATATTGTATTCTTGTTGTTATCAAATAAAAAAAATCTTCACTAGTAGGTGAAAGCTGATAGTATATGAAAATATGTTATTATTTTATTATTTAAAAATAAAATAAAATTTATTTTTATATTTATGCTTATATGTACATAAAGCTGTACACATAATTATTTTCCTAATTCTAATTTTTTTTCAAAATTCATCTTCTGATTTGTAAAATTAAGAAAATTTTCCTTTGTATTGAAGTACTGATATTGAATTTTGCACATGAATATCCAGTAGGAGAAAATCTTATGGGAAAGAAAAAGAGTTTTGAGAGTTTTATGGTTTAAGGAGCTATATGTCTTGATTACATTTTTAGTGTTGAGAAAAAAATACTGAACACCCAAGTTAAACGAGGGAAGGTTTACTTAGCTCACAACTTTTAAAGGTTTCATTCAGTTCATAATCAGCTGGCTCCATGGTGGCATGGCAGACAGGCATTGCAGAGGAGAAACAGGTAATATTGGGCAAAAGGTAACAAAGCAAGAAACTAGTGACAAGTATCTCATATTTTATCCATTCACACCTTTATCCACCCTTAAACTTAGCATTGAATGAATTTCAGCTGCACGCACTTTAGATCTGTCCCCTTCTGAAAATCCCCACTTATGACTCCATAGGGCTTTGAGGGAGCATCAAGATATAAGTCATAACACTTCATGCTTTATATTATACAAATAAGTAACAATAATGGCTAAGATTATTCTTAATAATTGAAGCAATACTATGCTAGTGATATACCTTTGATTAAAGAAAAACATTAAAGTTTAGTTATTAAAAACTGAAATATAGCTATATTTTATATTTTCTTTCTTGTTTACATTTTAATAGTAATACATTTGGATATATTTAAGGAAAATGTATTTTTAATATTGCTTTAAAATTTTCTATGATATTGTCTGTTTTATCTCATCTTTGGCATAGATTTCATTCTTATTTTTTTTTTAAAATAACTATTTTTTAAAAAGCTTTAAGTAATTATTCTTAGAAAAATTTATTGTTTTAGAAAAGTGTAGAACTTATGAACATATTCATCCATTTACTCCTTTAGGACAAACATGTTTTAAGTTATTGAACTCCATCAATAATCAAGTTTATGATTCACTTTCAGAGATTACACATGAGTAAACAGACACAGACCCCGATTGACTGATTGTTTTGTATGGAGGGATTGAACTTGGTACCTTGCTCTTCTGAGGCAGGTGACAGAACCACTGAGCTAAATACCCAGCCCATAATTTCTGAAACTAATCATCTAGGAAAGAGTATAGATTTTAATAGCTACAAACTAGGTAAAGAGAAAAACAAGAAGTTGATGAGAAATACACAGAAAATTGCAGAACACAATAGTCATTTTGACAAGAGGATCTAAGTTAGATGAAAGCTACAGGAAATCCCACTGAACACGGTAATGTGATATAGATTTAAGTACAATAGAGGCAGAGAATATGTACAAAAATATTTAAAGAAAAGAAATATCAGAGGGACAAAAGCTTCAGTCAGCAACCTGCCCCATAGCATCTGTAAATGTGGGCAGATCCCAGGGAGCAGCAGTGTGGTCCAGACTAGTAAGGCTGTCAGCACATCCTAGCCAGGGATTTGCCTGATTCCTAGAGGCTCCAGCATGCCCACTCAGCCTAGGCCTGACCAGGAAAGAGCTGTAGAAGCTCAAAAGCTTCAGTCAGAGGCCTGCCCCATAGCATCTCTGAGTGTGTACAGATCTTGGGGAGCATCGGTGTGGTCCAGCCCCGCATGCAGGCAGATCCCAGCCAGGAATCTGCCATGACTCTAGTGGCTGGGGTAAACTTACTCTCATTCCTGAGAGCAAGCATCCCCAAAGCAGAGAAAGACCCAATGGAAAAAGAGAATTATAGATCAATCTCACTCATGGATATAGATGCAAAAAACTTTAAAAAGATACTTGCAAATAGAATGCAGGAGATCATTAAGAAGATCATACACCCTGGCCAAGTGGGATATACATCCCACGGATGCAGGGATGGTTCAACACATGCAAATCAATAAATGTAACACACTATATTAATAGAGCCAAGGACAAAAATAATATGATCATCTCAATAGATGCAGAAAAAGCATTTGACAAAATCCAAAGCACATGTATGATAAAAATCCTCCAAAAAATTGAAATAGACCATCTATACCTCATTCTTATAAAAGCCATTTATGAACATTCAACATCCAACATCATACTAAATGGTCAAAAACTGAAATACTTCACACTAAAGGAAAAAAACAAGGATGTCCACTATCACCACTACTGTTTAAAATAGTTTTGGAAACATTAGCCACTGCAATTAGACAAGAGAAACAAATAAAAGTAATAAAGTTAGGAAATGAAGAAATCAAATTGTCATTATTTACAGGTGACATGATACTCTAGAAAACCCCAAGAACTCCACCAATAGTCTTCTAGACTTAATAATGAAATTCAGCCAACTGGATACAAGGACAACACACAAAAATCATTAGCTTTCCTGTATATGAAAAACAGACTCACTGAGAGAGAAGTGGGACAAACACTTTCACAAAAGTATCCAAAAAATTAAAAAATAAAATACCTAGGAATTCTCCTAATGAAAGAAATTAAAGACCTTTACTCTGAAAACCACAGCACTCTGAAAAGAGATTGAAGAGGATATGAGAAAATGGAAAGAGATCCCTTGTCCTGGGTAGGAAGAAAACAGTGAAAATGGCCATACTGCCAAAACTGCTATTCATTGCAAACTAAATTCATTGCAATCCCAATTGAAATACTAGTAGCATACTTCACAGACCTTCAGAAAACAGAGTAAAAATTCATTTGGAAAAAGAAGAGACCTAGAATAGCAAAAGCAATTCTACTTAACAGAGACATGACAGGGGGTATCACAATCCCCAACCTGAAACTACATTACAAAGCTACTGTGATAAAACAGCATGGTGCTGACAAAGAACCAGTGGAACAGATAAGAATATGCAAAAACAACTTCAGACACACTCAGCCACTTCATCTTTGACAAATGAGTCAAACATCCTCATTGGAGAAAAGATAGCCTCTTTAATAAATCATGCTGGGAAAACTGGGATTCAACTTACCAAAGATAAAAACTAGACCTATATCTCTTACCATGAACTAAACTAAAATCAAAATGGATTAAAGTTCTAAATATTTAAACAAAAAACACTAAACCAGATGGAAAAAAGGTTAGGTAGAACTCTTGAAGATATTGGTGTAGAAAAGATTTTGTGAACAAAACCTCAGTTGCCTATGAACTGGTACAAACAATCAAAAAGTGTGATCTCTTCTCATTAAAAGCTTTTGCATAGCAAGAGAAACAACCAATGGTGTAAAGAGATAACCCATAAAATGGGAAAATCTTTTCACCAGCTCTTCCTCAGACAAAGGTATATCTAGAACATATAAGCACTTTAAAAAATCAGACCTCCAAAAAGTATTTGGACATTATGGAGCCTAAGAAACTAGCTATTTTGGTTGGCTTGAGAATGTCATTAAAACACCATCAAAAATCAAGAATCTAAAGTTTATGCCCACAGACAGACCCTGCCAGAATCTGGACACAAAATTATCGGATTTTTTTATCACTATGAAACTCGTACTATGTGTGCACTATTTGCTGTATGTATTAAAATATATCAGCTTACTAAATGCCTTAACATTATCTTGCTTAAATGTTATTTTCTCCTAAGTAATAGAGGTTAGATGGGAACTTGGCTCTCGCTCCTAAGACATTGCTCTTTCCAAAGAGTATTTGCACCAGTTCACATTTTCAGAGTCAAGAAAACTGACAAAGATCCTCCTTGTGCTTTCTGAAGCCAGAAGGCAAGATATTTCACCTGAACTTGGTTGATACGTTTTGAAGCAGCTGTTTTGGAAAAAATGACATGGAAATTGATAAAAGTGTGTCAGCTTCTTTTAAAGTAAAAAAAAAAAAATCCTTTGGAGACAAAGCAAGTACAGTTCTTTCATGGCTATAATAGTAAAATATAAAGTGAAGTTAGTAAAGGAGTAGTCTGACCAAACCGTAAATCTTTGAGTTTATAAAATTGTTTATAGCCTGAAAAGAGAAAACAATAACAATAAAACAAGGCTGATAAACTTGCTTTAAAATAATTTTTAAATTTCTGATTTTACTTTATTTTCTGTTTAAATTCCTGCAGTTTACAAAGAATGATAATGCATTAGATTTTACTTTAATATTATAACATTAAATTTTAACCATTGCTTTTTAAATTAATTTCCTAATGGCAGTATTGTCAAAGTTATTAATAAATAAATAGCTGTACTAGGGTGTGATTAGGCTATTATATGCTATCAAGTAATGAGAGAGCTGCATTGCTTAGCACTTTGCTTCTTCACTCTCCGGGCCCCCAGCCTCTGCCTGCTTGTGCCACGGGCTCTGCCCAGTATTGGCATAAGCCCTCCAGAGGACTCCACCACTCTTCTTAGCACTCAGTGAGGTTCTTTTACCTTTGTATTTTTCATCCCCATGACCGGCTTCACGTCTGGTGCCTTCATGTGTGTACATAACAAAATTTCCTTATCTATTAAGTTTTGTTGCAGAGAGGCTACAGGCCAAATAGATGAGGCTTTCAATAATTATATAGAAAAAACTCAGATTAGCTTTCTCTCTACCCCTCACAGTTTTCTCTTTTCTTTTTTTTTTCTCATTGAGTTTATTGGTACATTTTAGGCATACAGTACAGTTACATTCTTGCACCTTTACATGAAAGGTCTTGGTTCTCATTTTCCCCCCTTATCCCTGCCCTCCCTTCACCCTCTCCTTCCTTCCCTATTTACAAATATTTTATTTTCATTTTCTCATGTTGTTTTTCCTTTTCTCTTATTTCCTTTCCCCTACCCTTTCCACTTCTCCTACACTGTTAGCCTCTTTCTTCCTATTTCACACTATCAATTATACCATTAGGATCTTATGTACCATTATAGCTTTCACACCAGAGAAATTATTTGGTATTTATACATGTGCGACTTATTTATTTTACCTAGAAGTATATCATCAATATGTATCCATTTTCCTATGAATGAATCTAATTTCTCATTCTTGATGGCTGAGTAGTATTCCATTTTATAGAAAAAACACATCTTTATCTAGTCTCCAACTGGTGAGCTAATGGGCTGTTTCCAAGTTTTAGCTATTACAAACTGTGCAGCTATAAACATGCATGCACATATATCACTGTGATATGATTCTTTTAAATCTTTTGGAAAGATACCCAGCAGAGGGATGGCTGGGACAAATGGAACCTCTAGTCCCAGCTCTATGAGGTATCTCCATATTGATTTCCATAGTGGTTGCACCAGTCTGCACTACCACCAACAGTGGAGAAGAGTTCCTTTCTCCCTACAATCCCGCCAACATTTGTTATTTTGATTTCTTGATAGCAGCCATTCTTTGTGGGGTGAGGTGGAATCTCAGTGTTGTTTTCATCTGCATCTCTCAAATGACCAGTGAAGTGGAAAGATCCAATTCAAAAATGGACATCTGAAATGAACAGACATTTCTCAGACAAAGAAGTTGAAATTACAAATAAATGTATGAAAAAATATTAGACATCACTGGTCATTCAAGAGATGCAAATGAGAACAACACTGAGATTCCATCTCACCCCACAAAGAATGGCTGCTATAATGAAATCAGCCAGTGACAAATGCTGCTTGTGCAAGTGTAGAATGGTGCAACTATTGTGGAAATCAGTATGGGGATACCTCAAAAACTAGGATTGGATCTTATGTACTATTATAGTTTATTCACACCAGAGAAACTATTTGGTATTACACATGTGTGACTTATTTATTTCACTTAGGAGTATATCCTCAATATGTATCCATTTTCCTATGAATGAATCTAATTTCTCCTTCTTTATGGCTGAGTTATATTCCGTTTTATAGAAAAACCACATCTTTATCCAGTCTCCAACTGATGGGCACATGGGTTGTTTCCAAGTTTTAGCTATTACAAACCGTGCCACTACAAGGGTAGGGGAAAGCTAATAAGGGAAAGGAAAAAAATATGAGAAAATGAAAAAATGGAAATGAAGTTTCTAAAGGGGGAGGGGAGGAGGAAGTGAAGGGAGGGCAGGGACAAGGGGGAAAAATGAGAACCAAGTCCACCTGTCATGTAAAGGTACAAGATCCCAATGATGAATGTAACTGTACTGTATACCTAAAATGTACCAATAAACTCAATGAGGACAAACAAACAAAAAAACAAAAAACTAGGATTGGATGTCCCATTTGGCCTTGTTATTACCCTGCTAGGTATCTTCCCCAAAGAATTAAAAGAATCATACCACAGTGATATATATGCACCCATGTTCATAGCACACAGTTCATAATAGTTAAAACTTGGAAGCAGCCCGATTGCCCTGCAGACTAGATAAGTAAAATGTGGTTTTTCTATTAAATAGAGTACTACTCAGCCATAAAGAATGAGAAGCTAGAGTCATTTATAGCTAAATGGATGGACATTTAGGTGATATTCTTAAGTGAAATAAATAGGACACATTTGTGAATACAGAATAGTTTCTCTAGTGTGAGAAACTGAAAATGTAAAGAAGGACTAAAAGTTATATTAGATAATGTGAAATAGAAAGAAAAGGTACAAAATGGAAGCAGAAGTCAGAGGGGTAGGGGAAAATGGCAATAGAATTAACATGAGAAAAAATGGAAACAAAGTCTTTGAAGGTTGGATTATGTAAAGGTGCATATTTCCAATGATAAATGTTACTACTTTGAATACCTTAAATGTACCAAATAAAATTAATTAGTTGGAAAAAAGGAAATATCATGTTTCAAAAAACACAAGATTTGAAAATTTGGATTATTTCAGAAATTGTAGGTATATCGGGTGAGCTGAGCAAGTTAGGGTGTCAACAGCATGGGATGCTGGCTACTATTGACCACACTAACTTTCTGCATTTTTGTAAAGGAAAAGAGAAGCCATTGCGAAATTTATGAACACGTGTCTATGACCTAATTTTTATAATAAGACCTTACTTTACTGTCCCTGAAAGAATACCTTAAGACAAAGAAATAAAGAAGAGGCAAGAGTGAAACTGGAAACACCAAAAAGTTTCCCTTACAGAACTATAAGCCAAGTGTGGTATGCGTGCATATAATCTCAGCACTCTGTGAGGCTGAGCCAGGAGAATCTCAAATTTGAGCCTACCTTCAGCAATTAGAGACTTATTGAGACTCTGTCTCGACAATTTTATAAAATGTATAAAAGGCTGGGACATAGCTCAATGTGAAACACTTGTATTTAATCTCCAGTATCAGGGAAGAAAGAAAGAAAGAAAGAAAGAAAGAAAGAAAGAAAGAAAGAAAGAAAGAAAGAAAGAAAGAAAGAAAGAAAGAAAGAAAGAAAGAAAGAAAGAAAGAAAGAAAGAGAGAGAGAGAAAGAAAGAAAGAAAGAAAGAAAGAAAGAGAGAAAGAAAGAAAGAAAGGAAGAAAGAAAGAAAGGTAAGAAAGAAAGAAAGAAAGAAAGAAAGAAAGAAAGAAAGAAAGAAAGAGAGAAAGAAAGAAAGAGAGAGAGAAAGAAAGAAAGGGAGAAAGAAAGAAAGAAAGAGAGAAAGAAAGAAAGAAAGGAAGGAACAAAGGAAGAAACAAAGAAAGAAAGAAAGTGAAGGAAGGAAGGAAGGAAGGAAAAGGAGAGCAGAAAGGGAGTAGGAAGATGTGGGTTGAAGCAAGCAATACATAGAAATGGAGGAGAATGAAGGAGTACTGGTGTATTGGCCGGGGGTCAGTGTACTGAGTGAGGGTGAGCTAAACATAGAGAAAAATGGTCTGTTTGAAAACATGGGCACTTTGAGAGATGAAGCTGAAACTGAAATTTGCTCTAGAGAAAAACTGAAATTGAATTAAGTAACCAAATGAGTTCAGTTACTGACATGTTAGCTTTGAACTGTCTTTGAGGTATAGAAATATTGATGTCAGTTTTATGGTTAAATAGAAAGATATGAATTGGAACATAGCTAGTATCTCTGTGAATTCAGAAATTCTAAGCATGAGAAGAATGGTAAATATCTCATTTTGCAAAACACTTTTATTTATTATTAGATAGCATGTAAATCAGAGAAAACTGAGACAGTGCTGTTGATAATTAGAAGATATATAAATATAATGACATAGAGGTCAAGAAGTATTTCAAGTAGTACATGATTAATTTTATGAAGTGATCTCAAGAATTCAAGTAAAAACCCAAAAACTTGCCTTCTGAATTTACTATCAAGGTTGTAACTGGTACACTGAGTGGACCGATGAGAACAGGAACCGTAAAGGAGGCTCCTGAAGTGTATGTGGGAAATCAGAAGAACAGAAAGAAGATGCAAGAGAGGGTTCCAGAGGTTGGAGGTAACTTTAGGACACTGGGTTTTCAATGGAAGAACTTAAAACTGTTTAGAGTTACTAAGGCAAGATTAAATACTCGTGAAAGAGCTGCAATACCAAAGGAAATTTGGTAGAAATTTGAAGATTAGTAACAATTAGAGTTCACTAAAAGTTGGAGTGCATTTAACAGAGTATAAAAGGAGAGGTGAAGTGTTGATAAGGTATAATCCACTTCCTCTACCATGAAAAAAGGAAGAGATGTAAAAAAATAATGTGATCAAATAAGTGTTGTTGTTCTTTAAATTTATTATAAACAAACATGATGCAGAGCATAGAAATATGTACATATAATACACACATCTGAAGTAAAATAGGTTATATATGTTCTTCACAGTTTTAATTACCTTTTTTTTCTTATATTACTAAACATATTTGAATGTACAAAGTTCATTATTTGTGTTTATATACATGTATATACACCAGTCAAAATGGTATTTTTTTTCAAAAGTTTTAGGACAATTTTGAAAATAACAAAGGACAACTTTTTGACAATTCACAAATTGATAATTAGGTCATATTTTAGACAAGAATAATTTAGAATTCTAAATTGCTAATATCTGTCTGAAGGTCTATTCAGTAGCATCCATTTTATCCTACATAATACTAGTAATACCTTGATAGTATCAGGTCTTTAAAGCTAAGTAAAAGTGATCATGTTTTACTGATTATACGTCTCTCCTGGAGCTGTATGGCAGACCTGAGATAGTTATACTTCTTCAGCTATAAATATCTCATCACTCTTCAAGGGCAGAAAGTAAAAACATGTCAAATATCTAGCCTGGCTAGGCAGTGGTTCTCTTCTTTTACATCACGGGCTTCTTTTTTATGCTTTGAAGATTGTAGTTTTATAAATTCTTTTTGCTAATCCAAGGCCCTAGGAAATTCCTTCATTATTTTCTCCTGAGGTGCTACAAAATACAACAATTTTCATGATAAGAAGTTGTAGGGTTTTCTTCTTTCCCTTTGTAAAGGACAATTTCTCAAAAACTCTTCAGGTCACTGGTCTTGATGCAACAATATTTCCTTGTTTCAGTGTACCAGGTACATGTGCCCACAGAGGATGGAACTGGTTACACAGGGCAAACAAATGACCAAAGGCTAAACAAGATACTGTATATAGCTTTCTCTCTTGAAGCTCTTACTCCTTTTAATGTTTTGGACTGATGTGGTTACTTATCAGCTTTGCTTTTCATTGTTCAAAGGTATTATACTTCTACAAAACATTTTGTTTGGTTTCTGCTACAAACGTGAATTGAGGCTTCAGAATTCAGGCTACAGTTTACCATGACTTGGTCCTTTGGCCCACTTGCCTAAATCAAAGCATATAAAGTATCTTAATTATTTATACCATTGATGAAATTTTTACTGGGCAGTTTTATTTCTGTACTCTTCCCCCTTTCAATCACATCAAACTAAATTAACATAGCAGAAATTCAATTTCATCATTAAGCAAATTAAGAATAACTAATTGCAAAATGAATTTAATAGAGACTAATATAAATTAGTGATGGAGAACTTTGTAGAGCTTCCAGTAACAAATACCCACTACAGCAGCTTTGCCATAGGTTCGCTGCCACTGCTATAGATAGTACAGTGTGGAGTGATTTGTTACAGACAGGATTAAGCAGATAGCTAGAAATTTATACAAAAGCATATGTGTCAATGCTCCTAAGATTTTATAAAACAGGAAAATCTATAAAGGCACATACTATGTTAAATATTTTTATGTGTACAGCTCTTTCAAAGATAAATGAGAAACAAATGCCTGAAATGCTAAGAAATAGTAGCTATGAACGAGAATCAATATTTAAGAAGCGAGAGAGGTGTTCACTGAGCTGTTCTAGCCTAGCAGCTAAGGAACCATGTGAGAACTTTCAGAGGAGGGTGGAAAAAACTCTGTGGGATAAAATGCCTTAAAAACAAATACTTAAATAAGATGAGTAAGCCGAAATAAAATATAAAGGTATCATAACTCCTCCATATAGTCAAAATCTGAAGAACTGGAATCTCTTTCTTACCTAATGTGTTATATGAATGCTTCTGGATTCCTGAAGGTACTGTCAATATGATAGTGTCTTCCTGGAAAATGTGATACCACTGTATCTTGATATGATCATAGATTAAAATCTAGGTATACAAACATAGACACAATACAAATGTCGATTGGCAAAGTTACATTAGAGACATAATACTTTTTTCTTATAATAGGAATATATACCTATGTATATACATGTGAGTAAATTAAAAAGTTTGCCTTTAGACAAAATGTCAACTTTTATCAGAAAAAGTGCTTCTTGTAGCTTTCATCTTTGAGACAAAACTAACTTTTTGAAAATGATTCTTAGATGGCTCTTTACATGAAATTTATGGTTCTTGCAATCTAACATGATAAATTAAGTTTGAATATAGTTACTTTTCTAAGTGATCTCAATATTTTTACTGTAAAGATGATTCTCTGCAGAGAGATGTCAACAATGCTATATTGAAAGCCATTTCATTTGTTTTAATTCACACAAAACACAATCATATTTTTGGCTCCCACTTAGAGAAAGGTCATTAAAATGTAATTACCCCATTAGTGACAGTCTGAAAATGTGGTATGAATCTATACACTATAAATCCATTCCAGTGACCCTTTGGGGTTTGTTTTAAGGCTTTCTTGTCTGTTAGTTTTCCAATAATGTTAGATGCCATAGACAAAGATGAATCTGGCTTTATTGTACAAAAATCAAAGATGACGTGTCATATTCACAGTAAATTATTCTTTCAGTTTGTTCCCAAAGGAATAATTAATGTAAAAATGGCTAAGAGTATGCTAGCATGTTAAAGGTGACATTCTCAATTTTTTCTTTCTTCTCTTTTCAAAGTCATTTCGGCCTGGGCATAGTTGCAGATGTCATATAGGAAAAAAAGAAATTGAAGTACACTTAATAAAATACCTTCTGCTTAAGTCTCTGAATATTAATCAATCGTTTTTCAACTTAATATCTTACAAGGAAAATAATATAAATGATATTGTAACCGTGTAAGATAAGTTAGCTTTGAAAGCCACAGGAGTAGGTTTGACCTGGAGAGGAACCTTTGATACCCACAATGCCTGGTGTGTTCAGCTCCTGCTAGGAGGAGCAGAAAGCAGGGTTTATTTACACACTGTATCTTTGTTTTAAGTCATGCATCCTTGTTGCCTGCTGTGGTTTGAGTAAGTGTCCCCAAAAGGTCCATGTATTAAAGGCCTGGCTATCAGCCTGTGAAACTAATGAGCAGCAGTGCAATCTTCTGAAGGTGACTAATGCTACAGGACTCGGTTGTGCCTGCGGAGGGACTGTGCTACCCCAGGCAATCTTTGCTTCCCTGATGCCATGGAGTGAGCAATCTTGCTTCACTCCCTGCCCTCCACCATGATGTGCTGCTTCTCCAGGGGTCTACAAGCCATGGGGCTAACAACATGAAATGTCTTCCAAAAATCTAAGGCAAAATAAATCTTTCTCCTTTTTTTCCCCTCTTTGATTTGAAATTTGTTCTTTGCTTTCTTTTGGATCGCACCACACTGGCTGGCCCAAGGGCCACAGAAAGAGCTACAACACTTGTGGCCATACAGATATAACCCAAGGTTGCTCAAACATCAGAAGTATATAAATTTGGACCATTGAAACTGAACATGGTTGTGCTGGGAATGTCTGTACCCAAAAGCCACATTCAGAAGTGCCGCAGTGGTTTCTAGCATTGTGGAACATGACCACTAACCGTGTTTATTCATTTCCACAGTACACGGAAGAACCAATCCAGAGGAAGATCTTACTATCAGAAACTTACTCTTTTAATGTTGATTGTTTTAGGTATTTGTTATATTAATGGAAGGCTGACTAATTAAATGGTCACAGTAGCTGATTAGGGGATTAGTCCAGAAAAGAAAAGGGAGAGTCATCTTGCTCAAATAATCTCTTTAATCTCTTGGTGAATAGATATTCCGTATGGCTATCCTCTGTATTGTGTCTGATTAGACCAGTCTAATCCTTGTTTCAGGGATCATAGACTAAAATTACATAGGAAAACAAATAAATGGCACAACAAAAAGCCATAGGAACCGGGGAATAATGAAAGCTTTGCGTAGAACAATCATGAATGTGAGGTTAACAATAGAATCAAGAATATCCTTAAGTACAATAAGAAAAAGGAAGTGAGAAGTGGCTGGAAGTGTTATCCCATGTAGACACAGGGAGAAGAGAAATAGGACAAAGGAACACTAAAAGGGCACCCAATTCATTAGGTAGGAATGCTATTCAGTTGTCATGCACTAGCTTGGCTATGTTGTTATTCAAATAATGGAAGAGGTTCAGCAGGAAGTTGGTAAGTAGATGCTTCTTTGCATCCAGCCCTCTTGACTGCTTGCCTGGTAATCTTCTCATATCCAGCAACTAGTGTCCTAACACTAGAAGGCTTCATTTGGATCCATTAGGGTCCAAGCCTTATTGATAGTCAAATATTTGAGTTTTACCTACTGGCAGAATAAAGTACTATGAAAGACTACCTGTTCAGAAATAATTGAATCGTGCTCCAGACTCACAATGGCTTTGCAAGTCTCTAGAAGGCATCATTAGAAGGCTGATCCATATGCCGGTTTACTTCTCTGGTGTATTAGCACAATGATTTTCTATTCTGGAGAATTTCTTTTCTTTTCAACCAGATTGAACATGACTGTAATATGGATCACCCAGACATGAGGTGAATGAAAGGATCAAGAATATATTTAAATACAGTGGCTCAAGAGATAAGGTATTATTGCTCTTATGTGTGAGCTCTACTCAAAGGAGATAAAGAAAGGTTAAAAATATGTTCTGGGATCTAGATGCGCCATGCTTATTACTTTCATCTTCATTTGTGTTTTGTTAGTAATAAAACTGTGGAGTGTGATGATCTTGTTTTTGCCGTGTTGGGAAATGAGCCTAAGGCCTCACACATGACAAATGAGGGCTCTACCACTAAAGTATAGCATCAGCTTGAATATAACATTTTAAATACATGAATCATTATAAAAACTTGAAATATTTTATTCTCTGATTACTTATTTTAATCTTACTACATATAATGAGAACTAGAACCTAAAAATATAAATGTTAACATTATATATGTGACTGTATATTTCAGCTATATTTCTAATATGGCACAAATTTGTGTGTATATTTATGCTTTTCAATATGTATTATCATAGAGCTGTTAGAAAACAAAAATACTTTAATGCTATGAACTTGCACCACATTTAGAACTTATTCTTCACAAAATTGGACAACTTATGAATTTTTTTTTCAATTTGTATGTCAAGGAAATAACATTTAAAATTTAGTGATGTGACCAAAAAAATGATTGTCAAATAGTCTGAATTAAAAATGCCTAGCAGATTAGGATAACACCTTTTTTGGTATGTCTGTGGGAGTTTCCAGAGATGATTGGTGTGCAGGCCAGCAAACCAAAGGACAAGACCCACCTTGATTGTGGACTGCACCATCCAACAGGTTTGCAGCCTAGGTGGGATGAAAGAGGAAGTATGTCTGGATTTTAGAAAGTTTCATTCTGCTTAGCAGGTGCATCTTTTCCTACTGCCACTACCTGTAGCCATCATGCTCCATCTTTTTCTGCAATTTATTGTGGATTTAGCAGCAATTCTGCAAGAACCTTGCAGGCCATCATTATCGAACTGGCCTTGTATCCTGGATGCCTCTTTTTCTGTAGGTTCCACTTTCTTGAGCTGAGCAGCTATTGGATGCTTTGCCTTTTGTATTGATCTGTTTCTTTAGAGAGTCCCAACCAGTGCTTCTGATGTCTGGCCAAGTATTACTATAGCTAGAAACAGAATTTTATGAGAGCAGATATTCCATGGTCCTTTTATTGAATGATTTATCTCTAACATACACAGAGTTTAATACATAGCAATTTCTCTAAAATGATTAAAGAAATAAGAATCATAACTTTCTACATTGAAATGTTTTCAACCTGGAGTCACAATCAGCTGAAGATAGGTCCTGTCTCTACCAAAGAAAGTGAGGCTCAGCGACTCTCTCTTCTTTGTGAATACATACTGAAGGAATGGCTCTCAGGCCCCCAAGAATGACATTGCATGGTTGTAAAGTCCACAAAGATGGTCTAAAAACACTTACCATACCTAAAAAGTGTAAATAAAGAATTTACAATTTCAGGCATACAGAAAAAAATCTTCTAAGGAAAGAGAAGAATGGTGACTCTTTCTCTAAACAGGTAGAAATGTGCTTATTATTTTTAATTTTTATTTATCTTTACAAGCAAGAGTGATAGAGTGTTAGTAGTATAGTAATTGATACTTCGATTACTGATATATAAAAAGGTCATAATTTACTGAGCATTTTTATACTGAAATTATAAAAAAGTGTTCACAATGATTGATTTGAGCCATTAGTGGATTTTTATAAACCTTTGAACAACACTTAGACTTAGAGACAATAAATTTGGAATACTTATCAATTGCATGTGCTCTCTGAACTGTCTGTTACCCAGGGCAGAAGTCATAGCTCTGGACACTCATTTCAGAAGATCTGTAATATAAAGAAATATTTAAACACAGAACATTAGAGAAGATCATTCAGAAAGTGAATGTGCTACCAGAATAGAGTGGGTTTAGAGGACTTGGACACATAGAGCTAGAAAATTTAGATGATTAAGTAGAGAGAACAAAAAGAGAGAAATAGAAAAGAAAAATCAAGAAAATGTAAAATCTTTGGAGCCAAGTAAAGAAAGAAGTTCAAGAAAGAAGTATAAATAAAGTGAAAAATCCTTCCTTGTCTTTGCCTCTGGCCTCTTCATACACCTTTCCCCTGATCCCTGACCTTCACCTACACTTTCATCCTTTGTCAATTTAAATCTGTTCCTCCTGTGCTTTATTTTCTTTAGCACAGTCCAGACATTGGCTCCTTTTTGTCTGGTACTTCTTCCAGAGCTCATTTAAATATCTCCTCAGAACAATCTTACCATTTCCTCCAAACACTTTACATCCTCTTGCCTTGTAGGCCCAATGTTCCTACCAGCTCTCCTTCATAACAAAAACCGTGTAATGAGAAAAATTGTAAAATATTTTAAAAGATTTATCTTTCTTCTAATAAACCATGAACTTTACTAATTCATTAACCATATTATGTCACTCATTTCTCTCCTCCACTTGACGCAACCCAGTATATATGTTGCATGAGTGAATTGAAGACAATAATTAAATTGTTTTAATTACTGCTCTACTGCTTAAAGAAATTATAAGCAAAGATTTTTCAATTGTTTCCATGTAGAATAGTGTTCATCTTTGAAAAGTCAGTAGAGGTTAAGAAATTAATGAAGTCACTCTATTCAATTCAGTAAAAAATTGGTTTTGCTTAAAGGTGTAATTATGTAAATGTGGCACATCAACATGCTAGTAATAGCGAACATCATGTGACAATGAAATTGATATTTGCATCTCATCTATTAAAGTTAATATTGCTTTCACACATCATTGCATTCTTATATCATAAGCAGTAATTAAGGTATTAATCATAGAGATTCTCAGATGGCATAAGGTGGGTTAGTAGAGAGATATTCTCTCTTACTTTCTTCTTTTAAAAAAATTAATTTCACCTTACTACTGTCCTAGTGAGAATTACTCCTAATATGATCTAGAGATTAAATGCACCAATGTCATCATTTTCATAAGACATGTTAACTAGAAATTTTACTTGTTTCTATTTAGGTCATTTACTTGCTTCAAAGAGACTTGCAGTGTAAACCATAATAGCTCTTCTGAAACTAAATGAACTTTTTATAGAATAATCTCATTACACATGGGAATGTGATTGCTTCTTTAATTAAATAATTTCGTATTTGCCAAAGGAAAGACAAACAACAATAACAAAAAAGAAAATCAAAGTAAATTGGGCCTTGATAGCTTCACTTCAAGTAATACTACATTTGATTGTAAGATGCATACTTACTGATTTTGATGGCAGCAGCTAATTCCATTAAACATGCAGCAGGCGGCACCACCCAGTGTAATATGCGGACACGTGTTATTTTTGCAAAGTGCACTGGGCAACAGTACATACAAATGTAAATGGGTAAAAGGTAATTTTCCAGGAAGTTAATACAACTTTAGCGTTTGAATAATATATCTAAAATTATTTTAACAAATAAAGAATCTAAAACAACAGTGTGCTTTGTATAGGGTAAAGCAATTTTCTGTGTCACTATTGTTCCTTTCTTTGAGTTTATTTATGCCTAGATAAATTTACATTTACCTTGATAGCTTATTATTCAATTTTTTAAAAAAGTGAAGTGCTTGTATCTGAAATACTTTAAAAGTTTTAATACACAATTTTCTGATTAGTCAATTTTAGTACCACTGAACAATACTTTTCATGTTAAATTAAACTTCAGAAGTTTTTAAATAACTTATTAAGTCCTAAAAATTATTAACTATGACTTTATTTGTAGGCAAGAAGGAGAGCTGATGTTATACTCAAACTGAATATGTGCTCAGCATGCGTTTGGTGCAGACACTCTTGCCACAAAGGCATGTATCCTGTGACTCTCATTTCATAGGGAGAATATTGAAGAAGTGACTTAATATTTGGAAAATAAAATAATTTTCTACAGACTGTCAAATTTAAAAATTCATTCAAAACTAGAGGTCAATAATCTCCTTTGTTGCTTAGTTTATTTTTTGACAAATTAATACATCTTTGCAGTTTGAAGTTAACACTAATTCTTTGTCATTTCCCTACTTTCTGCCCTATGGATCCATAGTCTAATACAACAGTTTTCGGTTCATGTATCAGGGAGACAGATGGAGAAAATTTAATTGTAGAGGAATCAAAAAGCAAAAATTTAAATCTCTTCAGCTATACATTTTCCCAAGCCCTTTTAGATATACCGATCTAATATGTAATGTCTTTCCCAAGGTAGAAGATGAACAGATAATTCCATGATTTTCTTTTAGTTAGTGGATGTTATGGAATGGAGCATTTTGCACAGTTCTGTCAGCAAATTAACATGATTGGGAGAACTTCAACATCGTGTGCTGATCTTGGCAAATCAACTCAGCCCGTCTCCAACTCAACTACCATTGAATCAATTTATGGCTTATCCAAATAATAGCATACTGTACTAATCTAATTCTAACACTTGTAGATTATTTTTAAAATTTCCAGCACAATGGACAAATGCAACTTAACGATGTCTCTAACCTGTGAAAGCATCTTTTTTCTTCAGCTTCATGCAAATTCTGATCATTTTCTTTAACTTTCCTCTCAAACTGCAGAAGCCCATTCTTCCCATGTCAGTGTCTTTTCTAGACATCTTGACAGTTAACTTTCACTATTTCTATTTATTATTATTATTATTAATTAATTTAGCTCTATTAATTTCCCTCATCAAAATATCACTGTTTCCCATCTCAAATAGAAAATAGAAACTATTCAAATGGAACCCCATGGGCCTATAATCATTCACCTATAAATTTATCTTCCACTAAATATAAAAAAGTTAATCTCTTAGTGTTCATAACTGATTTTTCTATATTTACTTAGATTCGCATTATTTTCTCCCTGCTCAGGTGTCTTTCTCTAAATTTTAATCCAAATTACCTTTGTAGTTACTAAGGTTTTTGATAATTAACTTTTCACTAAATAGCATGTATAGTTGTTAACTTAATTAAATATTAATTTTTTATCTCATGATTTATATACTCTTATTATCAGTTTCTAGATTTTACAGCTCAACTTCATCTGCTGTTCTTCCCATTCTTACCTCCTATTCACCTTTTTATATCAAGTTGTTGTGTTGTTGTGTTTATAATAAAAAAAATAAAGAAAAATTCACCAAAAATAAAGATATGGTTTGACCAGTAATTATAATATAATCAGTCTTGTAGTCATCATTCAAATTAAGAGAATAGAAAATTAATAGACTCTAAAACTACTCCTGTAGTTTCTGATCCTCTGAT
This sequence comes from Fukomys damarensis, assembly GCF_012274545.1. Lineage (NCBI taxonomy): Eukaryota > Metazoa > Chordata > Mammalia > Rodentia > Bathyergidae > Fukomys > Fukomys damarensis. The sequence continues at coordinate 18,715,980 of NW_022900942.1, forward strand.
TAACAATTTCTCTCCAAACTGCACCCAGCAATTGTATTCTGGCATGACTGTGTCAGGTAAATTACCAATAGTCATATGCATTATTTAAGCTTATATTAATATAATTTAAAATTTAACTTTTTAGTCACACAAGTCACATTCATAGTCCTCATATGCCTTATGTGTAGCACATGGAGCAACAAAGAGAAAATTCCTGTCACCATAGAAGACTCTGTTGTATAGGGCTTCTCTAAGACTTTAACACCTATTAAACCCTAAAGAATTAAACTTCATTATTTCACACCTATAGATAGAAATGAAAGAACAATTTGAGAGGCCTCTCTCATGATATTAGGTTCTATGTTTATTATTTATCATCTGTTTATCATTTTTTATTTATAATGCATTTTAACTGTTGTCCCGGTTGCCTGTGTGTCCTGTTACAACGTATACTACAACACAGCATCGTGACATTTTAAAGACCTATCGCTTCTCAAAACCCTCCCATGGCGTCCATTCTCACTGAGAGTGAAAACCAAATACCTCCCAGTGGCATATAATGCGACTTAGTTCCCTCGCTTCTTTGGCTTCATTTTCTCTCTCATTCACAATTTGTGATAATCTTCGTATCCACTGCTCCTTGAGCACGCAGACTGCTACCTCCTCAGCCTGCTAGCACCAGCTGTTGTTTCCCTCTGAAATACTGAGAGAGATACTGGTGCATCTCATCCCTTCGACTTAGACTTGGGACTTAGAAATTAAGCTTCAGTGCACATTTATTATAATTTGTGTTTTCACATCTACAAACTTCCACTAGGGCATGCATTGAATGTTTCTTTCAGTTCTGCTCCATTCTATCCCTTGGAGAATATTTAAAACATAGATAATGCTTAATGCATATCTATTGAATAATTTTTGAAAACATATTCACCATCCTGAAGTTACTGCTCAGTTGAAAAGAATCTGAGAAATATATGTTTGCAAAATAGAAGTAGGTTCTTGAGAATAAACTCAAAGTGTGTAATCTGGTAAGGAGAATGTTACATGAACTACTCTGCTAATAGTTATTGACATTTGTCACATTTCACAGAAGCAGAAGCTTGTGTTCTCTATCGAGTATGTCTCCCACAAAAGTGCCAAAAAACCACAATACTTTCGAAGTAGTAATGTCTTTTCTTTTATTATCTTTTCTTTCTTTCTTTCTTTTTTTTTCTTTTTTTTTTGCTACCACTGGATCAAACCTGGGTCCTTGCACTTTGAGAGACAGGCAGAGCCACTGAACTAAATCCCTGACCCCTCTGAGAATGATTTCAGAGCAAGGGTGCTGCATTTATGTTACCAACTCTTTGAAACTTCTCTCCAGCTTCAATGACGGTCATTGCTCATTTGACAAGTGGCTCCTTTTCCCTTCCCAACTGTGTTTGATATGAAAGTAACCTATTTTCAGGCAGGTTCATTTAGCTATGCTTTTTGAAGTTTAGAAGAAATATATTTGCTTATTTTCAATTATAATTATATATATGCATACAGGGATTTTTATACACATGTATTGCATCTGATACAATAAACCATTGGAGTTAAATTTAGATATGGTGGATATTTTATTCATCAAGCTTTATTTGAGCTGTCTAACATAAATTTTTTCTACCCAGTGTTATGTTTCAGGGATCCTAGTATTCAGATACATGTTTAAAGGTAAAGAATCACTATCCAGTTTGCCATGATGTGTCTAGGAAGTATAGTTTCTCAGCTATGTTTGACTGTCAGTGCACTTACCTCAATGACATGAGAGGAAAAAAATTCTAATTTGATATACATCTCCATTTTTGGATATCTGTGTTAGGTAGCTAAACTTCTACCTAATCCTAAAGAATCAATACAAGTAGAAAATAAAACATCCATTTACAATATATTTTTCTTGCTTAATGAAACAAAGAAAGAACAGAAAATCATTGTATTCTTTTGGTTTAATTTTTTTATTAGCAGCTTCAGTCACTGTATTAATTACTTTCCCATTATAAGGAAAAAGTATCTGACACCTGGAACTTAAATGAAGAGAGCTATTTTTTGACTCATAGTTTATGTTGGTTCAGTTTATGGTTTGCTGTCCCTGAAGCAAAATTGGCAGAGTAGAACAGCATGGCACAGGAAAATTGCTCAACTCATGATAGCCAGGAAGCAGACAGAGAAGGAGGAACAGGGACAAGAACATACCCTTCCAGATAATGACCCTATGTATTCATTTTTCTAATCAAACCACACCTTGTAATAACATAGCTATAACCAATGGATGAGCACATCAAGTTCATGGTCCTGTCACCTTAGAATATCCTCACCTTAGAAAACATAAGACACTGGTTGTGGGGGGCATTTTAGATCTAAACCATTATATTCTGACCTTTACCTCCAAAAGGCTTATGTCTTTTTCATTATTAAAATATATTTAGTCCATTTCTAAGAGCTATGTAAGTCTTAACACTTCCAGTAAATGTTGTAAAGTCCAAAACCCAAATATCCTCTGAGACCCAAGTTAAACTCTTACCTGCGAGACTCTGTAAAAGTAAAAAAAAAAAAAAAAAAAAAAAAAAAAAGAGCTCCAAAATATAATGACACCAGGTAAATATTTTAAATTCCAAAAGGGAGGAATAGGAGAAGACAAAGGAAGTAAGGCCAAAGTAAGACTGAAACCCAGCAAGGAAAACATAAATCTAACAATCTACAGCAATTCACTTCACTAGCACAGCTTTGCTCATTATCCTTTTAGGGGCTCCTAGCAGGCACTGTGACTCTGTCACTGATTTTTACATCACCTCCCAGGGCTTCTTTTGAAATCTGGATGGGAGCTTTGTGGATAACACCAAGATTTGTTGGCAACTCGGGTAATAACTAGTCCAATTTAGAGCATTGCTGCAGTGGTCTTTGAGCACCGGGATGGTTGAAATTGGGAAAACACTTCCATAGAAAGCCCTCAATGTTCACAGTAGTCTACGACTCTATTCTAAAAGTGAACTGTTCAAAGGAGTTACCTTTTTACACCACTGACCCTACCATGTATGGGTCTGGCCAATTCCTGAGGTGCCCTGAAATCATCTTTCCTATTGTCTTGAGGCAAACTGTTTTGCTTCTTTTTAATGGCACTAATGTTTTTGGCAACCACAGTCTCCTTTGCCGCACATGTACATATCTCCTTTCTGACCAAGTTGCAAAATTTTCCAAGCCTTAAACTCTGCATTTTTGATCCTGATTCTTACTGTAGATCTGGCTAAAAGGATTCATCAGTACTCATGCCACAACCTGATGGACTGCCTTGAAATTTCAACTGCCAAGAAATTAATCATCCATCATTAAATTCATCCTCAAATAATAATAGGACATGAAAAAAAAATGTAGACACTTTTTTCCAGAGTAAAATGTGCACAGTCTCTAGTCTCCATGGGCTCGATTCTATAATTGAGTTCTCAGAGCCAAGAAGTAATCTCAACATATTTAATTAGACAAAATGTCAAAGAGACTATCTTGCCTCCAGTGAGGATGGTCACCTCCTTTGTCAAAGATGGTGTAGCTGAGTACATCTGGATTTGTTTCTGTATCTTCCAATCTGTTCCACTTATCCTCAGGTCTGTTTCTTTGCCAGTACCATTATGTTTTTATCACAGTGACTTCATAGTATAGTTTCAAATTGGGAATTGTTTTACCCACTGCCATATCTCTGTTGCCTAGGATGGCTTTTGCTATTCTAGGTCTATTCTGGTTCCAAATGAATTTTTGGATCACTTTTTCTAGCTCTGTGAAATATAGTGTAGGAATTTCCATTGGCATTGCATTGAATCTGTATGGCAGTTTTGGTAGTATGGCCATTTTCAGTATATTAATTCTTCCTACCCAGGAGCAGGGGATATCTTTCCAATTTCTTATATCATCTTTGATCTCTTTTTTTCAGAGTGCTGTAGTTTTCAATGTAGAGGTATTTTGTTTCTTTCATTAGATTGATTTCTTGAAACTTCATTTTTTGGATGCTATTATGAAAGGAATTGTTTCCCTAAATTCTCTCTCAGTGAGTCTGTTATTTGTGTACAAGAAGGCTATTGATTTTTAAGTGTTGACCTTGTATCCAGCTACACTGCTAAAAGTGACAATTAAGTCTAGAAATATTTTTTTTGTTTTTATTGAGTTTATTTGTACATCTTAGGCATAAAGTACAGTTACATTCATTATTGGGATCTTGTACCTTTACATGACAGGTCTTGGTTCTCATATTTCCTTTGTCCCTGATCTACCTTCATCCCCTCCTTCCCACCCCATTTAGAAAATTTTATTTCCATTTTTCATTTTCTCACATTTTTTTTCTTTTCCCTTATTCCCTTTTCCTTATGCTTCCTAATTTCCCTACATTCTTAGCACTTTTCTTCCTATTTCATGTTGTTAATTATCTCATTAGGATCTTGCGTACTCTTATAATTTTTCACACCAGAGAAACTATTTGGTATTTACACGTGTAACTTATTTATTTCACTTAGGAGTATATCCTCAATATGTCTCCATTTTCCTATGAATGAATCTAATTTCTCATACTTTATGCCTGAGTAGTATTCCATTTTATAGAAAAAATGCATCTTTATCCAGTTTCCAAATGATGGGCAAATGGGCTGTTTCCAAGTTTTAGCTATTACAAACTGTGCTGCTATAAACTTAGGTGTGGATTTATCACTATGATATGATTCTTTTAATTATTTTGGAAAGATATCCAGCAGAAGGATGGCTGAGTCAAATAGAACCTCTAGTCCCAGCTATTTAAGGTACCTCCATATTGATTTCCATAGTGGTTGCACCAGGCTGTCCTCCCACCAACAATGGAAAAGGGATCCTTTCTCCCCACATCCCTGCCAACATTTGTTATTGTGTGATTTCTTGATAACAACCATTCTTTGTGGGGTGAGGAGGACTCTCAGTGTTGTTTTTATCTACATCTCTCAAATGACCAGTGTTGTGGAACATTTTTTCATATATTTACTTGCTGCATTTACTTCTTTGTCTGAGAAATGTCTGTTCATTTTTGATGCCCATATTTGAATAGGGTCTTTATATTTGGTGGAGGGTGATTGTTTTGAGTTCTTTATATATTCTCGATAATAGTCTTTTGTCTGAGGAGCACCTGGTAAAATTTTTTCCCACATTGTAGTTTGTCTCTTAGTTCTGTTGGTGGTTTCTTTTGCAGTACAGAAGCTTTTCAATAAGATGAGATCCCAGTTGTTGATTCTTTCTGCTAGTTCCCATGCTACTGAGGATTTGTTCATAAAGTCTTTTCCTATGCCAATGTCTTCAAGAGTTCTGGCTCATTTATCTTCCCGCTAGATTAGTGTTTCTATTTTAATAATTATATCTTTAATCCACTTTGATTTTATTTTAGTGCATGTTGAAAGGCAAGGGTCTAGTTTTAATCTTTGGCAGGTTGAGTTCCAGTTTTTCCAAAACCATTTATTAAAGAGGCAGCCCCTTTGTCAAAGATGAGGTAGATGAGTACATCTGGAGATTCTTTGTGTGTGTCTTCCCATCTGTTCCACTAATCCTCTGGTCTGTTTCTTTGCCAGTACCATGCTGTTTTTATCACAGTGGCTTTGTAGTATAGTATCAGATTGGGAATTGTTATACCCGTTGCCACATGTCTGTTGTCTAGGATGGCTTTTGCTATTCTAGGTCTCTTATGGTTCCAAATGAATTGTTTCATTCTCCTTTCTAGTTCTGTGAAATATAGTGTTGGAATTTCAATTGGCATTGCATTGAATGTATATAGCAGTTTTGGTAGTATAGCCATTTTCAGTATGTTGATTGTTCCTACCCAGGAACAGGGGAGATCTTTCCATTTTTCTTATATCCTCTTTGATCTCTTTTTTCAGAGTGCTGTAGTTTTCAGTGTAGAGGTCTTTTGCATCTTTGTGAGATTGATTCCCAGATACTTCATTTTGGGGTGCTATTTTGAAAAGAATTGTTTCCCCTATTTCTGGTTTAGTGAGTCTATTATTTGTGCATAAGAAGGCTATTGATTTTTGTGTGTTGACCTTGTATCCAGCGACTCTGCTAAAAATGTCAATTAAGTCAAGAAGTCTTTTGGTGAAGTTTTTTGGGTTTTCAATGTAGAGTTTCCTACAGTCAACAAATACTGACAGTTTAACTTCTCCCTTTCCTAACTTTATTGCTTTAATTTCTTTCTCTTGTCTAATTGCCATGTCTAATATTTCCTGAACTATATAGAAAAGGAGTGGTGATAGTGGGCATCTTTGTCTTGTTCCTGATTTTAACGTGAAGGTTTTCAGTTTTTGGCCATTTAATATGATGTTGGCTGCCCCCCGCAATAGGTAGCCTTTATTAAGTTGAGATATAGACCATCTATTCCAATTTTTTGCAGGGTTTTTTTCATAAATGGGTGTTGAATTTTGTCAAATACTTTTTCTGCATCTCTTGAGAGGATCATGTGGTTTTTGTCCTTTACTTTGTTAATATAGTGTAGTACATTTATTGATTTTCGTATGTTGAACCATCCTTGCATCCCTGGAATAAATCCAACTTGGTCAGGATTATGATCTTCTGGATGATCCACTGTATTCTTTTTGCTAGTATCTTCTTGAGGATTTTTGCACCTATATTCATTAGGGAGATTGGCCTGTAGTTCTCTTTTTAGTTACATCTTTCCCTGATTTGGGAATCAAAATGATGCTTGCTTCCAGGAATGAATTTGAAAGTATAGCTTCCCTTTCAAATTCACTCAAAAGTCTGAAGAGTAATGGCAGCAGTTCTTCTCTAAATGTCTTGTAAAATTCAGCAGTGAATCCATCAGGACCTGAGCTTTTCTTTATTAGTAAGTTTTTAATTACATTTTCAATTTCACTGATTGTAATTGGGGTGTTTAAAATGTTTTTATGTTCTTCATTCAACTTTGGTAATTCATAAGTATCTAGAAATCTGTCCACATCTTCTGTGTTTTCCATTTTATTCACAAGTCTATTTCATAATCCTAAACACATTTAGAGCAGATCTCCTGTCAGTTCAAAGATGCAAATGCTGATCACCTTTGGAATTACACTCACAAACACCAATACATAGTGCTTTACTAAATTTCTAGGAGTATATCTCTCAATGAAATCAAGTTGGCAATCAAAGTTAAGCATCAATATTAAGTCCTCCAACATAAGTCAGAATACAGGGACATTTAGTCTGTAATTTGGGCAATATTTGTGTTTACTTTAATATAACATAATCATTAGTTTTTTTGTCTTAGTCTCTCCTGGCGACAGATGGAACATGTCTCATGCCAAGGTATTGTAAGATTGGTTGAGTTCAACAGAATATAAAGAGCTAACTGTGAGGACTAGAATAGGTCCTGGATTTCCAGAGGTTGTTTTCTATCATGTAGTATAAGTAAATAAAATAATTAAGGTATTTTTGAAGGTACAATGCAAATTGAAGTCAATTATTTTTCTCTTGAAAAATATAGAAATTACAAAAAAATTCTATAGATGCAATTTCTATATGTATGTCTTTTTATGTGCATTTTAGCTACAATATTTCATCTCTTATTAACAAAAGACAGGAGACTCACAGTATGTTTTATTTATCCTTCCTGAATACTTATTATTACTTTATCTCAATTTTTTTCAAAAATAATTATCATACTGATTAAAGTAAACCAGTACTATATGATTCTAATGAATGATTCTTAAATTTAATCACCATTTGAACAAAATAGGAACTAGTGATACAGATAATGATATAAAACTAGTAACTGCTTTGAAAAAAATGTGGAAGGAATAATCTAAAGCTATGAATCTCACACTTATAGATGAAATTATAGTCAATGTAGATAGTTTGAAATTAAATAATGATTGCATAGAGAAGTTAATAGAGAAGAATTCAATAATTTTACTCTTTTTTGAAAGGCATTTTCACTATATTTTGCACAATATATTATGAATATTTTTCAATTAAAAAATTTTAGCATAATTCCCTGATAATCAAATTAGAAATAAAAATACTACAAATGGGGGAAAATTCCACATTGTAGGTTAGTGTTACTTATGAATATAGATAACAAGAGTCCTTAGCCAAGTTTTGACACCCAAATTCAACAATATAAAAATTATTATGCATCATGATCAAGTGCACTTTATCCAGGAATACAAATTAAATATAACATTTAAAAATAAATCAATATATTTCAGCAGATACACAAAGTGAAGGAGAAAACACATATAACAATTTAAATAGATACAGTAAAGGCATTTGAAAGCAATATAAAACTGAAATATGGAAAGTAACTTCTTTGGCGCCAGGAATTTAGCTCAGTGGAGCAGTTTGGTGACCTGCCTTGCAAGCACAAAGACCCGAGTTCAATTCCTGGTACCAAAATAAAAAGAAAGTTACCTCTTTATTTTGACTAAGGGCAACATATATTTAGTTTTATATACTGCCACAAAAGATCCAATTATTTGCACTTATTTTTATGAAGAAAGAATTCTTCATTTTGGTAATTGTGTGACATTGTACTGGAGGGTCTTACTAGCACAATAAGGCAAATAAAAGAAATAGACTAGGCTTTCCAGTCATCTTCAGCACCGGAGGGTCTTTTTGGTCGTGCCCTCCCCAGCAGCATTCCCACTATCTTCAGAGACAGAGAGCCTGCTTGGCCGGACTCTTCCCTGCTGGTGCTGCTGCCTCCATCTTCAGCATCAGAAAGGTAGCTGCGTGGACACCCCAAACCCCCCCAACCTCCCCCTTAGCACTTTTAGACCTCCTGATTGTGCCAATTTTTGGACCTACACTATAGAGGCAGAGGTGGTCATAAAGAGTATTTTCCAGCGCTTTCAACTTTGAACATCTTTAAAGAAGTGGTGGGGGAAACTTATAGTAGAACTGAGTGGATTTCAACCCTTCAGAAGGTTGGGCCTTGCAGCCCGAGCTCAGTCTGTGTCATGGGGTTCTGCCACCAGCTAGCTGAGATCAGGGGACTTGGTTATACACATGGCAGCGCATGCTGTATATTATGACAGCAGTGATATAGTCTGAAAGAGGCCCTTCAAACTCATTTTTGTTTCTTTTTTTTTTTCATTCCACTCTGCAAATTATTATTTTTCTTCTTTTTCTGTCTTCTTTCTCCATTGCAGCCTCTTACTCCACTATAGTATCCCTCATCTCCCTTTCTGTTTCTGCTCTTGTCCTAACTCAGATTTCTTCTTTTTCTCTTTTCTTTATGTTCTTTTCTTATATCATTCTACCTCACTCAAGGATTATTATACTTCTATTATGTTTGTTCTTTTTTTAATTTAAAAGTGTTCTGATAATTGTCTGGTCATCCCATGTCTTCTGGCTTCATATGAAACCTTCTCTAATTCTTTTACTTGTCTACTCCTCTTGTCTTAACTCTGTCTTAAGCCCCCATTCTAAAATGTGAATATCCTTATTGAAAAGTTGATTCACTGTAAGCATATTTTGGATTGCTTCTTGATTTTAATTTATTTCACATGGTTTGAAGGTGATAGACTGATGACTACCATAAGTGGTTAATTTGTAAATTGTGCTTCATTATGTTGTGGTGCTGATTGTATCAATTAGGATAAAGGATTGTGATCGATTCATTGAGCTGTTTTCTTTGGTATTACAAAAATGAGAATGCCTATGAGTTATTAGAGACCCATGGGCTGCAGCCCAACTACATCAGGAAGATTTAAGTAATAATCTAAAGGTTAAACTAAGGACAACCCAACAACAATAGTAAAAATGAGAAAATGCTTAAACAAGATACAGGGACTGACTTCCAGTTCACCAATGGCAAACAGTGGGGCCAATGAGGATGAAAGTCTGATAGTGAATCATCAGGACACCCTGAACTCAAAGCACAGGAAGTAACAAAACTGATCAATCAGGCTCTAGAGAAATATAAAAAGGAGCAATTTCCCAGATAATTATAGAGATGATGAGCAAAATGAGAGTTATAATTCATGACTCTAGAACAGAAACTGAGAGGAAACTAGATGAGCTCAGGACCATCATAGAAGACATGAATGCCCAGCAGGATCCCAGAAAAAAGGCAGGGTAGCAATCTAATTCACAGAGAAAGTAAGTTTCAAACCTAAATGGATTGAAAGAGACAAAGAAGTTCACTACATCCCTGTGAAGGGAACAATTCAAGAGGAAGAGATAACAAATAATTTATTTTTAATTTATTGAGTATGTCAGAAATTACATATGCTTTTTTTCCCCCTCTTTTCTTCTTTTGTTCTTTTTTCTTTTTCTTCCTTTGATGCTGGGGATTAAACTCAGAACATTTTTCTGGTTAGGCAGGTGCAGCACTACCGAGCTAAATCTCAGGCTTTATATTTCATATTTTTAAAATTTATCAACACATTAATCCTTGTCTTTATATGTTGGTCTACCAAATTGATGAGTTATTTTGGTTCTCATTTTCTTTGCTTTTTTATTTGAGAATTTATGAAATCTGTATATATGAGTAGTATGAAAAGTATTAAGGCCCATCTGTCATTTTCCTCTTTCATCTCTGCTTTCTACAAATTTCCTTTTCTGTCACTACAGCTTGTTTGGTTGGAAATTTGTTAAGATAAATATTGTTACGTTATCAATATATCTTTGTACCTATTTTCTACTGATGATGAATATTAAAGTAAATTTTATTATAACTATTCTTAAATAAATCATTCATATCATTTAGTATCTGGTGCATATTACAAATTCTCCAACTCCCTCAAAGATGATATTTGTTTCTTCTCAAATCATACAAATCACCAACATTCCACACATCACTGCACTGTTTTATTATACCAAAGCATATATTTTATTGTAGAAAATATGCGTTGTGTATATGTGTGGGTGTATGTTTTTACACATATGTGTGCACTATTAAATGAGAAACATGGTCATGAATGTGGTTGGATTGTGCCCATTTGGCATATTGATAGTTTCTCTGGCAACCTTACGCTTTCTCTAAATTACATGCTTGACTTAATTCATAGTCATTCGTTTGAGAAGAATATTACATATGTATTGGTGTTAAATTCTATCATTATGCTTATAAAATATAATAAAAATAAGCATGGGATATAATAAAATAGAAACAGAAAAATCTGATCTTAAAAATGTGAATTATTCTAGTTGCTTTTGGATTTCAAATATAAGTATATATATTTTTTCCTGTGGGAAGTTTTTTTTAGAAAATGTAAGTGGTATAATCAACAAGCATATGATATTTATCAATCAATAAAACCAAGATGTTTGTAAATCATAAAATTTTGAGGACAGTTTCTCAACTATAATATTTAACTGTTTTATTTTAATTACATTATTTCAAAAATATTATATGATAAGAAAATGAGAAAGAACATAATGTTTGAAGATCATATCAAAGTAATAATGTATTTCAATTATTAGTCTGTGTTACATAATTTTTTTTCATATCCTTTTTTGCTGTCATATATATGTACATTTGAAATTTTTATTTAGTATATTCATTTCTTGTTATCATGTATGTTTGCAATCTTTAATAAAAAAAGAAAGAGACAACATAAATTTAGGAAGAAAATAAGACTCTTTTAATCAATCTTTATAATTAAAATGCATGAACATTATTATACATATAATAATATTTTATCATTTCAATATAAGCTTAGGAAGAATTAATATACCTAAAATTTGTACATTTTAACTTCCATTATCATTTCTTTAGTCAGTGGTAAAACTATCTTTCCTAAATTGTCACACAAAAAGACCTATGTCCATTCTTTTTCAATATGATTTTAATATAAGTTCCATTCAGGAACTCAAATAATAATTTTAGAAATACAAGTGATCATGTCTTTGCCTTTTATTTAAACATTATAAGGATTTCCCATTTGACTAATGATAAAATAAGACAACCTTATTGTCTATACACATCCTGAATCATGAAGGTCCCACCTGATGTTCCACCTCAACTAATCAGTCATACTCAAATCATAGTTTCAAAGCATTCTTCCAAATCCTCAACAGACTAATGGTTTTCTGTATCAGGAACACATGACTTTTTCATTTCCTGAAGTGTTCCTTATCCCATTGTTAGTCTAATGTTTCATTCATTTTCAACTAAAATTTCACTGTCTCAGAAAAGCTACTTTAAATTACTTTTCCTGCTATATATTCTAAGGACATATCTATTTTCTCTCACACAATTTACTAGCTTTTGACATTGTATTTATTAATTTTAAGCATTTTATATTTGGTTTACTTTAGTCTACACCAGAATGAAAGCCCTGGGAGGCTGAAAAATATAATTTTGCTGCTCACAACACAACATGGTACTTAGGGGATGCTGTGTTGTGAACAGCAATTACAGTTGGTAGTTATTGAATCTGCTAGTGGGGGGGAAACCTACATTTTAAAGTTACAATTAATGTAATGTTTTAGGAAAAATAAGGTAACTAAAATGCATGATATGTCTGACAGCTGAATTTGTTTTAACATACAATATGCCCAACACGCTTATTAGAATAAATTATTCATCTACCGGAGCAATTATTGCTATTACTCTTTTTTTTATCTTTATCAAGTTTATTGGTACAATTTAGGTATACAATACAGATACATTAATCATTGGGATCCTGTACCTTTACAAGACTTATCTTGGTTCTTATTTTTCCCCATTCCCCAGTCTTCCCTTCACCCCCTCCACCCTTCCCTGTTTACAAAGATATTGTTTCCATGTTTTCCTTTCTACATATTTTTTTTCTTTTCCCTTTTTACCTTTCCCCTAACCCTCCCATTTCCTTTACTCTTTTAGACCTTTCTTTCTCTTAAACAATATCAATTATAAAATTTACTTTTAGTTTTTCACAGCAAAAAAATTGTTTTGTATTTATACATGTGTTTTATTAATGTCACTTAAGAGTATGGCCTCAATGTACATCCACTTAGCTAAAAATATTTCTAGTTTCTCATTCTTTAGGGCTCCATTTTATTTAAAAAAATACATTTTTATCCAGTCTCAAGTTGGTGGGCATTTGGGCTGTCTCCAAACTTTAGCCAAATTTTGCTGCTAGAAACACAGGTGAGCATGTATCACTGTGGTATCATTCTTTTAATTCCTTTGGGAAGACACACAGAAAAGAAATAGCTGGGTCAAGTGGGACTTCTAATCCTAGTTATTTGAGGTATCTCCATATCGTTTTCCACAGTGGTTGCACCAGTCTGCACTCCCACCAACAATGAAGAAAGGTTTCTATCTCCCCACAACTCTGCCAGAATTTGATATTGTTTGATTTCTCAATAGTAGCTACTCTTTCTGAGGTGAGATGGAGTTTCAGTGTTGTTTTTATTTGCATCTCTCAAATGACCAGTGATGTTGAACATTTTTTCATATGTTTTTTGCTGCTTTTACTTTTTTTTCTGAGAAATGTCTGTTCATCTCAGATGTCCATTTTTGAATTAGGTCTTTATATTTGAGGGGTCTTATTTTTTTAAATTTCTTAATATATTCTAGATAGTAGATCTTTGTCTGAGGAACAGTTTGTTATAACTGATATATATAGACTTAGCATTGTTATGTTATTTTCCTGTTATTGGTTCTTTTTAATTTTTCTCTCTCTCTCCCTTTTAACTCTTGCCTATTGGATTTTCTCTGTCAGGCCTCATGAAGTTGTGACCTTCATTGTCTTTTTCTAGGATATTTTTAAAAATTGTTTGAAGTGCTGGTTTGGTATTCATGAAGTTTCTCAGGTGTTCTTTGTCATGAAAGTCTTATTTCCCCATTGATTTTGAAAGATAGTTTTGCAGGATTCATCAGCCTAGGTGGAGGCTGTTGTCTTTTGAAGCTTGAAATACCTCACTCCAGCCTCTCCTTGACTTGACAGATTGTGTTGAAAAGTCTGTTGTGATTATAATGGGATTTCCTTTACATGTCATTTGTTTCTTTTCTCTAACTGATTGTAGTATTTTGTACTTCTGTTGGGTTTTTGGCATCTTGATTATTACATGTCTAGGTGTAAATTTTATTTTATTGTAACTAGTGGCAGTCCTGTATGTCTCATTTTTCTGTATGTCAAGATCTTTTGCTTTGTTTGGGAAGTTTTCTGGTATTACATCGGTGAACAGCTTTTTTATGTCATTTGTGCTTTCTCCTGCTTTTTCTTGTCTCCTATTAATCTTATATTATTCTTGTTTGCATCATCTAAGAGCTGATGGATTGATTTCTCATGCTCCCTTAGTATTTTTAAAATGTCTTTCTTTTCATGGTCACTGAACTCCATCCTCTCTTCTATATCTGTTTTTCTGTTTGCAGAAAGGGTTAGCCTGTTGTGTATACATTTAATAAAGTTTTTAATATCCTTGATACCAGTTAGAATCTATTTCATGGATTCCATTTCTTTCTTATGTTGAGCCTTCATGGTTTCCATTTATTTCCTATGCTAAGTATTCATGGCTTTCATCATGGTCCTGAACTCCTCTATTTTTTATTTGTTTTTGTTCTAGATTTTATACTCATGTCTTTTATCTGGGAATTTATTCCTGTTTTGAATATTTCTAAAGCCTCATTCACCTGTTTTGTTGTTGTTGTTGTTGTTTTTAACTCCCTGTGCTATCAGTTCAGATTGCTTTGGTGGTTGACTGTAAGACTTTTCCATGTTTCCTCCAGAATTTGCCTTTGGTAAGCTGGAAGACTGTGTCTTGTTTAAATATCTTTTCATTTCTATTATTGTTATTGGTATAGTCCTTGGTTTAATTCCTGGGTTGATACTTCGATATTACTTATTGTACATATCTTTGTTAGTATTTGAACCCTTAAAGAATGATTGCTTCTCCGAGTTGTCTTCCAGCTATACCTGGTCTTCAGGATTTGAGTCTAATAACTCTGGGGCAATCTCAATTTTATTATATTAGGAAAGATAACTGATTAATCTATCACAACACTAGCCCATGTGACATAATCAGCAACAACTATAGAATCAAACACAGCTTAGAAAATGACAATTTGTGATAGTTATTAATAGCACCTTTAACTGTGTGAAATAAAATGAAATCAAAGACTAGCCCAAAATATGTTTATAGTGAATCAACTGATCAATATAGGAAATTTACCCTTTGGGATGGGGACTTAGAAGGAGTAAAGTCTTCTCATTATTCTTCACTTCTTTTCTAGTTCAGGTCAATGGCCTTTAAGACCACTCTGGTCCTCTGCAGTATAGATGAGGAACAGGAGTAGCCAGGAAGCCAGAGGAGCTGGGGAGGGCATTGATTTGGGTTGCTGAAAGTGCCAGAGTGGCTTCAGTCCTCACTGGTCTGTTGATCATGGGAAGGCATAAGTGGGGAGGGGCTCATGCTAATGGCTTCATGCAGCTCCGGACTTCACCAGTCTGCTAGTGGTGGGGAGGCTGGTCCACTGATGGCTGGAAAGCCCGGGTGTGATAGGGGCCCATGAAGATGGCTTCACACAGCTCTGGTCTTCACTAGTCCATTGGGGGGTGGAGAGTTTATTGTTATTATTCTAATTTCCCAACTTCATATAATGTATTATAAATTTTAATACTTGTTTCCATAATGAACCAATAAAAAAAAGGTCTATACTACTGGAAACCTCTACAGTAGGTTCCATTCTCCTGTTCAGTGTATGATGCAAAGCTAAAGAAAAAAAAAACTAAAAGCAGAACTGAATAGACAGGGAAACTGGGGAGCCAGGACAAACAATACTGTTCATTCAGCAAAAGTCCTGCTCCATCCAAGCCACTGATTATTAGTAATCAATTCGGGTAAAGGCAAGCTATGTGTGAGAGTGGGACTACTTGCGAGTTTGTGAAATGCAGTTTCTATGGAAATGAATTAAGGCAAGTCTTGTAAAAGACAAAACAAAACATTCTCAAATTAGAAACAGAATAGACAAAATATAGGGCTACAATTATATCCTTGTCCCTCTAGTCAAGAAGCTTTTAATTGTGGGAATGGAATTTATCTGCAAGTTACTCTGACTCCAGCACATAAACTTCATCCAGGCTCACTTCTCAAAACAAGTCAGCTGAGGTGTTAACTCTTTACAGCCTGCACTGCTTACAGGATGCTTTGAGGATAATCAATATTGCAATTGCATACATGTACTGCTGCATTCTTTTTTTAACTGTTTTAAATTGAACCATCTTTTTAAAAAAGTATTTTAAAAGTAACTTGGGACAATAGGCCTCATGTATAATTCTATATTTTTACATTTTTTTTTTCTGGTACTGGGGATTGAATTCAGGTCCTTTCACTTATGAGGCAGGTGGTGGAACCACTGAGCTAAATCCCTTGCCTCTCATTTTACATTCTCTTGAACGAAGGACTAGTAGCCTTTGCTTCTGTAACACCGAATATCTAGGGCACAGGCTGAAATTTTTAGCATTTTTCAAGCTCTATAAAATCATTTTTAGGTATTCCACAGCTGCCTGTTTGCATAGTTCACAGAGGCAGAGATCTAGGCAGTATATGGCTGGCATTATCTTACTCCAAATCTCCTGGCATTCTTTCTGTCTTGGAATTTCAATGACAATTTTAAGAAGTTGATATTTGACTAACTTCCTTAGAAAACTACAGGGAAAATAGGATTTCAGTTTATTGAAGTTGACTGTATTTTTCTCCATTTTCTTTTATATTTTTAAGGGAAATTTATTGGTGAGGTCAAATCAAAGTAAATGATAAAATAATTTGGAATTTGTTTAGAGAAAACTGACTTTTTTGTTTCCAGATCTTAATAAGACGAAATAGGGTTAAAGAAGATAGATCTTTTGCAAACAGAGGAAGACAAATAGATGAAGGAGATGGGAAGGGAATGCAAAGAGAATTAAAATGTGTTATGAATATATATGAATTCCCCACAATGAAATGTAACCATTATATACTGTGAACAAGTACTAAGAAAAATAAAATTTAATAATAAAAAAAGAAAGAAAGAAAACTTGCCTCTCATAGCAAACTGTTTCCAAAACAACTTTTTGAACATAATAATTTGTATTCATCACAAAGTCTCTGGAAAAGTGTATATAGGATGAATTTGAAATTATTTTCTCTTGCAATCTTTCTTGTTTTCCCTGAAAATTGCATCAGCTGTTATCCTTTAAACAACATGCCTAATAATAGCTAATATTAAGTGTAAGAATTGCACTAAACATTGTGTATCAAGCACATATTAAATGCTTTGAATACTAAGCCCAAACGGATATAATGATAGCCCACAAGAAGTGTAAAGAGACAAATAAGGCTAACTTTATTGCATAGAGAGATAAGCTGTATTTCCAGATTCTTTTCCTGGTATGGGTGTGTGCTTCTTGATATGATTATTTTTGGTATACTATTTAAGGAAAAACTAAATTGTGTTTCATTGTTAATGGGCTTGATGAGGATGAAGAAAATTTTATGATAGTATTACAATATGCAAGTACATGCTCTGACAATGAGAACAATTATCAAGATTACCTGAGTAAAGCATAAATGCCACTTGCTTAGTTATACTTCACATGGAAGCTTAGAAAATAATTGGTGGAAAACAATTGATGAGCTTAAAAAATGCATCTCTGAATCCTACTTAAAATCAGTGAATTATTGCTTGAAAAATAACATACTAAAATAAATGAGTAATATGAGATTTTTTTTTTTTAGTATATGTGATTTGGAGTAAAACAAGTTTTAGTGGTAGACATGACATGTTTGTTTTACTAATAACATAACTTTTTAAAAAGGTAAAACCTAGAAAATGTTTTTTTTTTAATTAGGCTAAATAATCACCATCTTAAAATTGTAAAGTATAGATTATCTTTATTAATATTCTTCATTTGCTCTTACAATATAGTCTTCTAAATTTTATTACCAAATGATTCCATTATGCATAATATGAAATTTTCAATTTAAGAGAGACAAATATAAAAAGAAAAGAGGATATATGAGAGAAGTAATATTCTAATTACTTAAATAATTATTTTGCTAAAAGAAAGTCAGATTTTATAAAAAATAATAGATACAGTTTAAACATAAAAATTTCTAATTGAAAGATTTCCTTTAAATTATTTTTCTTCAGAAATAATAAAAGTACAACAGAAACTTATATGCAATGCAAAGCAAACTTTTCCTGAGTTGGCAATGAATGATACCAATTTCAGTGTATTATACAATTGGTTATTTCTGTTCAAGCTATTTTTTTTTTTTTTTTTTTTTTTTTTTTACCAGGGATTGAACTTGGGTCCTTGCTCTTGCAAGGCAGGCCACCGAACCGCTGAGCTAAATCCCCAACTGCAAGCTCTTTTATTATGCTTTCTTATATTTTTTTAGTTGGTTGACATTTATCGGTTTCTCAATTCAATCATAGACACTATATTAATTAGACATTTAATTAATTATACTTAGATGTATAATGCTGTAGTTAAGATATAAATGCTGTATAGTTTTCTTATAACAAAATGGAATGGGTAACATATAAACTGATACTTACTACTTTCGGTTCTGGAAAGTCCAAGATTTAGATTCTCTTGAAGTCCCTCTTTCTGATTCACAGGCCACTCTCTGATTCTGTTTTGGCGAGATGAGTGTGTTATGCTTTGTTTTTCAAAATACTAACTTCCTTATGGGGCTCCATCTTTTTTACCTCATCTAAAGTCATCACCTCCCAAAGGCCCCAATTCTAAATACCGTCACATAAGGGGTTAGGAGATCGGAGATCAACACATAAATACTAGGGACACACAAACATTCATCCCTTAAGAAAAATTAAACAAAATGCTAAACTCAGAGCAATGTTCATTAGTCATAGAATATTGAATAATAAGAAGTTCTTTTTGTCAATATTAGCATTCATGGAAGTCAGAAAACTGATGCAATTCACAGATTGAATAGTCAATTTATTTTTGTCGTTCTATTTCATCCTGTATAAAGTTAATGGAACAAATTACATTTAGATATTTTCCAACTTTCACATTTAGAGTTGGTCTCGAAAATTAAAATTCACTATTTTTATTCTTTCTGTGTGTGTGGATCTGATTATACTTATTTTTAGATGTCTTGCTTTACAGATTAATCATACAAACTAAAAGCTTTCAACTTTGAGGAAAACCACATTCTCTTTTTAAAAATATTTTTGTTTTTCCTATTTCGCATTATCAGTTATGCAATTTGGGTCTTATTTACACTTTTAGATTTTCACACCAGAGAAACTATTTAGTACTTACACATGTGTTTCCTATTTATTTCTCTTAAGAGTATGGCTAAATATGTAGAGGAATTGGGAAGGGTAGGGGAAAGGAAATAAGGGAAAAGGAAAAATATGGAAAAAGGAAAAATGGAAACAAAGTCTTTGTAAATAGGGCAAGAAGGAGGGAGTGAAGGGAGGGCAGGGGTATGGAGAAAAATTGAAAACTAAGATATGTCATGTAAGGTTAAAGATCCCAGTGATGAATATAACTGTACTGTATATCTAAAAAAAAAAAAATCAATAAACTCAATGAAAAAAATTTTCTTGTTACATTTTTGCTTTGTCAAATAAACTGCATATGATATTAACCCAAATTTTAGAGATCTGAATTCTGGATTAAACTTTTTATCTACTCACAAATTAAAACACTGAGAGTCAGTCTCACTCCAGAAAGAATGGCTATTATCAAGAAATCAACCAATAACAAATGCTAATGGGGCTGTGGGGGAAAAGGAGCCCTTCTCTACTATTGGTTGGAATGTAGGCTAGTGCAGGCACTGTGGAAATCAGTGTGGAAATTTCCCAAAAAACTAGGATTAAAGGTCCCATTTCAAAAAAAAAATAGATTTTTTTTATGTAATGGAATATTATTCTACCTTAAAGAAGGATAAACTTGATACATTTCTAGGTAAACGGATGCACCTTGAAAACATACTCAAGTGAAATAAATAAAACACATATATGTAAATATCACATTTTCTCTATAGTATGAGAAACTGAAAATAGAATTAAGGACCAAAAATAAAATAAGTATTGTGAAATAGAAATTGTTCAGAATTATACAGAGTGTGAGATACTTTGTCAATACTTATAATGTTTTATACAAAAAAAGCATAGTATAAGAAAATGAGCTGAGAGATTAAGAGCCCCAGCTGACAGAGATGTGGCCAGCATCTAGAGAATTGACATCAGGACACACAAAGCAAAGCATGCTCAGAAAGGGCCCTAGGACAACATAAGCCAGCCAATGTGTTAATGCCATCTCTTGAGGGAACAGACATTATAGTTCCATTTGTTTTCTGACAATATAACCTTTCTTCTATTGTTTCTATCCCTTAGCCCCACTCAAAACTTTAGTAATAAGCTCAATTATTTTTTATGGATTTACCCTACAGCCATCTTTTGGCACATTATGAAATACCTAAATTCAATGAATTGAAATGAAACCGTGGAGGAAAGAAAGGTCCTATCTTATCAAGAATTTAAACAGGTTGAGAGAGCAAAGTAGGAAGAAATCAAACTTTCTTCACTGAATTTTCATTGCCCTTACCTAAACTTGAAACATTCCTTAGGAATGAATGGGTAAAAGGGTAAAAGGAGTTGGAAGCTTTACTTGTAAAATATGAATAGTTTGATGTCCTCAACAAATATTTATGGAATGCATTGCTGTGTATACTATTAGAGGGAGTGGGGGATACAGACATGAATTAAAAATCAATACTCTGGTTTTCATGAAGCATGGATTCTGGTAAAAGGAAGACAATTATGAAAAAATATATAAAGCCAAAAAAAGGAGGCAAAGACAAAAAAACTGTGGTTTTACTGAGACTGGTGAGGAAGTACCTTTCTAAACAAGGAGGCTCAAATTTGCCAAAAAAAAGAAATTAAATAAGACCTACATAATCAAAATATTATGGTGATTGTAGTAGTTTGACTTTCATCTTTTAAAGCTCCCCAAATCAATATTTAGCCTGTGATTTCTTTCAAGAGCAAAAAGCAACAAATGACTTAATAGAGTATTCAGGAAAAGGCAAAACTATTTTATTACGAGAATGTATAAAAAATGACTACATAATTTTAATGCAAATACATTATTAGAAAAAAAATCCATTTCTTTTAAATACAAGCAGTAAAAAAATTTCTGCTGGGAGTTTTTCATCCTTTTATTACAACTGTGCAATAGGAATAAAAGTCCATCTTAGCTACACCTTATAAGTGCATACTATGTAGTTAGCAATGTGGTCTATAAGATGATAGGTTCTATGACTAAGAAGATAGGCATATTTTGGTACATGCCTTTAGGAAATTTATTCATGGCAAGTACGGAGGTGGCTTATTTCATGACACAATTATTTACTGAAAGTTGAAGGTCCTGGATCAAGAGATTTAAAAGGCCTAGAAGAAAGAGAAAGGTTTACTTCAATGTGCCATCACCTCCACCTTCTAGCTAACAGATAATGTCAGAACACTTAGGTACTTTATCAGAAAAAGCAGATCACTAGCAAATACTAATGGTAGGTGAAGGGTCAGTTTAAAAAGCCTTGTGTTTTTTTCTTTTTTTTTTAGATAGCTTGGTTGTGGACAAGTTTGAAGAACAGTGCTCTTCATGAAATTAACATTTTTCAATTTCAAATTTGTTAAGAAAAAAAGAGCCAAGTGAAAGATTTTTCAACCTTGTGGTGTAAGCATTTCACTCTTACCCTTTCCAGAATAATTCACAAAGACTAGAGTTATGTAGCTCTAGTCTCTAACTTCATGAATCTTATAAAAGTTAAAGAAGAAAAATTGTCCAAGATAGTGACTTGAACCTGCGCTCTAGACCACACATGATCAAACCCCTTTTCTTCTGATTTTGTGCCTTTTGCTTATTTGTAAAGTGGGTGCTCAACACAGTTATGAAGACGGAGTTATGGGGGAGTTGTTTAATGTTAATATACAGAAAGGTCAAGAAATTATGAATAGAATATAGTCAATGATCACTAAATATAGCTAGCAGCTGACATAATAATAATAAACATAATAACATTAATAACATAATATAAACACTATAAAGTAATGATATATTTTGATAAATGAAGGTTTAATTCTAGTAAGTGTTATAGCAGTAATTGTTCATGATTTTTTGTAAAGTTCTGGAATGGAGATTTTCTTCTTGAATCTAAAGAAAAAAACATAAAACTCAATTTGTTGGATTAAGATGGAATATAAAGAATGATAGGGCTGGACACAAAGTGTTGCTGTAATATGCATGGAGCCCTGGGTTTGATCCCCAGCACCAGAAGAGAAAGAGGGAGGGAGGGAGGGTGCACAAGATGGAAGGAAAGAAGGAGGATGGAAGAGAGAGAGAGAGAGAGAGAGAGAGAGAGAGAGAGAGAGAGAGAGAGAAGAGAGAAAAGGCTTGCATATACAGCAAAGACCACCTGAGAACACAGGGAGAAGATGGTCATCTGCAAGTACCAAGTACAGGGAAAACAAAACCAGCCAACAACTTAGTCTTGGACTTCAGGCCTTCAGAACTGTGATAAAACAAACTTCATTTGTGTAAGCCATGTAGTATTCTGTTATGGGAGCCTGCATAAAGAGTTTCATCAAGAGTAACAAGGGCAAATCCTCCTCTAGTGCCATGGCCCTCAATCTTCCTTTTTTACTTTTCTATATCAGCAAAAGTGCAAACAAACTAAAACTTTACTTGAGTTGCTATGAGCAAGCAATATATGCAAAGTTGGGGGAATCGCCACAAATCTTGTGCCAGAGGAAGGTTCTATTTAAGCCACTCAGAAAAGGAGGGCATAATCAAGTGATGAGGGCACAAATACCCCTTCTCATCTATTTATTCCACATGATATCTTCATGACACTTGATGTAATAGAATGTATTCCTGGCTTTAATGGCTAATTCTAAGATTTTGTTTAAGTCATTCCTTAACTTTAACTCATGCAGATTTTCTCTTATATTTTCATCTCATTTATCAATATTACCTCCAGCTTTTAGTCATCATCTTTTAAAGTATTCTCTCAAGAATGATGAACATGAAGGACTGCTCCTTGTTCTAATACAATTGGCAATTAATGTCGGTCCTCCCAAGGCAGAGAGATGTGCTTCGGCCCAGGGAGTTTGGCATTGGCCTCAAGAGATCACTTCTACGTGGGTGATTTCACTTCAGGAGGTATGGGAAGAGTGCAGCTGGTGTTCAGCAAGTGCACCACACCAGCAAAAAGCTGTAGAGAATAAGAGTGGTAAAGCTGAAAGTTCTGTCTTCCTAAGATCTCATTCTCATTTTCCACATACTTAGTCATCAGGGTGTAAATCAGCTCATGATGAAGCCCAGCTCTGTCTCTGCTATTATTATTGAGCTTTCTATAACAATTTTCACAGCTGTTAATTATCTCATCATTCACATTAATTATCATATTATATCACTCATACATACAGCTGCATTGACATCAGGGAAGACAACTCTTTTTAATGATTCACTGATAAAAAAAATACTTGCACACACACACACACACACACACACACACACACACATTTGGTACTGGGGATTAAAGTTGTGAGGCAGGCGCAGCACCACTAAGTTAAAACCACAGCCCCTGATCTCATATCTTTTGATTTCATGATAAAATTATTTTCATTAAAAATAAATATATTAAATTTTCCTATCATTGCTATATTATATATGAATTTACTGTTTAAGTAGAATGTTTTCTGGATGGATGTGTCATATTTAAGAAAAAAATAATAATTTTAAATAGAAAATTGTTTTTTATCATTTTTGTTTCATCTTCAAATAGTAAAAAGTTAAAAGTTTTCTTTAACTCTCATTTATAAAATAAGAACTCAATTTTATTCTCTTGGTTTCAGAATTTTTAATTATTTTGAGAATATCCAGTTTAGTGGCTATGTACATTCCATGTCTAATATTTATCATGACAATTAAGATTTATATAATTAGGAAATGGAACAAATTACTTATTTTATTTTATGGATTACCCCCTTACTTAATGCCTATTAGATTGGCATATGTGACTCTAAAAGTAAAGTGAACTTGAATCAAAAATTTAAAATAATCCATTTTTATGTGAGTTTAAAAGTTCAACTGGAAGCCTGACCAAAACAAAACAAAACACAAATGAACAAAAATTCCATTCTGCGGAAGGTTGATATAATAAAGGAGAAAAGCACAAAGAGAGCTTTACAATTGCAACTGCTAGAACTTTAATCTTGGAATCGCCTGTAGTGTCCCAAACCCAGAAGCTACTTGTTGTGCTCCGTATTGTTATTTTGAACTCATTTGAAAAGTGGCTTCTGCACTTACATCCAATACCCTTGCAATAGTGACAGTGATGGCATTCTGTAGTTGGCTTCTCATCTCACCTAGTGATGGTCACATTTTTGCCTCTCCCACATTCTGGTTTAATTATAGTTTTCATGACTTCTGGGGAAGACTAAAGGGAATTCTGGTAGCCCAAAGGTAGTGTTGTCTTTGCCACAGTTTGATGGGCATGAAAAGAGCTGTGATTATGAATTTCAGGGATTTTTATTTCCTTATTCTTAAACTATTAGCAACACTAGTTTCTAGCAGCAATTGCCCAGATCCATGCAAATATCACGTTGGTAGTTCTCCATTTCGGTCAAAAAATCAAAATAGCTTGTTTTTAATTGTG
Organism: Fukomys damarensis; assembly: GCF_012274545.1. Classification (NCBI taxonomy): domain Eukaryota; kingdom Metazoa; phylum Chordata; class Mammalia; order Rodentia; family Bathyergidae; genus Fukomys; species Fukomys damarensis. The sequence continues at coordinate 18,740,580 of NW_022900942.1, forward strand.
TATTGCTCAGCTCTTTATTGTGTTGTTCTTTTCTTTTGCTCATCTTGGTCAATGATGTTAAGAATAATTACCACTCACTTCCTCTTTTCTTGTAATACCCAGCTGCCATGAATCAGTGTGTTCTGATCCACCTGAAGATTGTTACCAATAGCCATTAAAAAGAGAACTGGAGAGAAAGATCTTGGCCTGTTGATTTTCTAGGAGAAGCTTGTTGAGGGTTGTTTCCCTGATGTGAACTAGGCTCTTGTCAGAAGAGAGCTTGGGGCCTCACTGTTGCTGGGAATGGCTGCTGCTTTCATCAGGAGAGCTCTGATCTTTACTGGGAGCATCACTTCCTGGCTCCAGTGTGGATCCCTTACCTTGCTGGCATAGGTCCTTCATCTCACAAGCACAGATTTTTCTGGCTTTCACCATTGGCCTTTGGGCCTCTCAGGTGCAGAACCTCAATACAGACAAGCCTGAGACAACATTGCCGTGGGCACTAGGCCGCTGGCTGGACTTGAGGAGGACATGACTTGGACTCTAAGCCTTTAGTTGGACTTGTGTGGAAAACTGCTGGGATCCCAGGCCCTCAGTTGAATGTCTTGGGCTTCTAGTCTGTGGTTAACTCTTGCACTCCTGGGCATTTGACTCTTTGGGTAATGATCATAAAATAACCTTACAAGTTATGCATCCTGTATTTAATGTATTCTCTTGCCCAATCCTGCTGACTACAACAAATGCCTATTTTTGTGTCTGTTTCACCAGATGGGAGATTTGTTTCTTAAAGAAATAGGACAGCTTTTCTCTTTGTTTCTTCTTTCCATTCTTCCCCTTTCTCTCCCTGACTCACTCCTTCCCTCCTACCCATCCTTTTTCCTATCCCAGTTTCCCTTTTTTGCTTGCTTCCTTCCTCCTCCTTGCTCACAGTTTTCCTCTTTCTTTCTTTCACCCTTTCTATCCATATACTGGAACATTGTATACATTTGGCATTAACTGTTTCTTTTTTACAATTTTCATTTTTATCAGTACACTTCACATTATACAATGATTACATTCTTTGGGGGGAGTTTGTGCATGTATGCAATGCATTTTAATTCCTTTTACTTTCCCTTACACTACCCTTTGTTTATCTCCTACAAATGACTCAAATTTATGCTTTTTAGCAGTATGCCCTTATGCATAAATACCACATTTGCTTTGTCCATTCTTGTTTTGATGTATATATGGGATGCTTCCAAGATTTAACTATTATGAGTTGTGCTGCTACAAATATGGTTGATCACGTATCACTGCAATGTGATGTCTTTTCCACTTTCAGGAAGATACACAGACTAGGAATAGCTGAGTCAAATGAAATTGCTATTTGTGTTTTTAATGGACTCTTCACACTTATTTCCACAGTGGTTCTGCTACTTTATACTTCCATCAACACAGAAGAGTTCCTCCCTCCTGCAGCCTTGCCAGCATTTATTATTGATTTATGGATGATAGATATTCTGTGAAGAAAGGTGGAATCTCAGTATTGTTTTAATTTGCACTGCTTTTAGTGGCCAGAGCTATTAAACTTTTTAAAAATTTATCTGTTGGCCATTTGTAATTGTTATTCTGAGAAGTATTTATTCATTTTAATTGCCAATTTTTGATTGTCTTAATTTTAGAGTCTAATTTTTGGTGTACTTTACACATTTCAGATATTACTCCTCTGTTTGAGGAGTACCTGGTATTTTTTTTTCTATTTTGTAGACTATTGCTTCATTCTGATGGTTATTTCCTTTGCTGTGCAGATTTTAATTAGATATAGAACCAATTGCTGATGTTTGATATTAGTTCTGGTTCAACTGGATTTCTGTTCAGAATGTCCTTGCCTATGCCTATGATTTTAAGACTTTTGTCTATTTTATCTTTCAGCAGATTGTTTCTGTTTTAATATTTAGATTGTTGGTCCATTTAGATTTTAGTTTAGTACATGGTGAAAAATAGGTCTAGATTCAACACTCTGCACATATACATAATCAGCTTTCTAGCATCATTTATTAAAGAGGCTATCTTTCCTTTCCTTCAGTGTATATTTTCATCCCCTTCTTCAAAGACCAGATAGCTAAATATGCCTGGAGTTATTTATGGCTATTTTATTCTATTACATTGATCCACATTTCTGTTTTTGCAACAGTATGATACGGTTTTATTGCTTTAGCTTTGTATTCTATCTTGAAATCCAAGATTTTCATGTTTGCTGTTTTGCTTTTATTTCCTAGGATTGCTTTTTCAAATAAATTTTATTCTTCTTTTCTCTATTTTTGTGACTAATGCTGTTGGTATTTGATTGAGATTACATTACATCTATGTATTAGTATGGCATTGTAGTCTCTCTGACAATATTAATTCTGCCTACAGAAGAACAGGGAATATCTTTCCATTTTCTCAACTCCTTTTTTAGATTACTATAGCTTACTCTATAGAGGTCTTTCACTTCCTTTGTTATATCAATTTTTAAATATGTAGTTTTTCCCTACGGCTATTGCAAATGACATTGTTTTCCTAATATTTTGATGCATTAATTATTAATGTACCAAAATACTATTAAATTTTAATCTATGATATATTGATTTAGTATCATGCTAATTTATTAGTTCTGTTATTTTGTTAGCTATTTTGGGGGAATCTTCTATGTAAATGATCATGTCTTCTGTAGATACATAAATAGTTTGACTTTTCTTGCACATACCCCTTTAATTTCTTTCTCCAGTATAATTACTGTGACTATTTGCTCCTCAAAAATTATGTTGAATAAGAAAGGCAACAGTGGACATCTTTGTCTTGTTCCTAATTTTAGAGGAAAACCTCAGTTTTTCCATATTTAATATGATACTGACAGTAAGTTTGATATAAGGAGCTCATATTGGATTGAGGTAACATCCTTCTATTCCAGGTTTTTCAGGTTTTTAAATCATGAATAATTGTTGGATTATGTTAAAGGACTTTTCTTCATTTATTATGACAGTAATGTTATTTTTTGTTCTTGCTTCTGTTTACAAGATATATTTATTAATTTTTCAATAGCTTCAATTTCATTAATGGCTGCTATGAATTTTATAATTTCCTTTCTTGTACTAATTTTGCATTTGGATTTTTCCTGTTTTTCTAGGAAGTTCATCATAAACTTATGCATTTGGGGTTTTTCTGTTCTTGCATTTACAAGTATAAACTTCTGTCTTAGAATTGCTTTTATTGTATCCTATAGATTCTCGTATGTTGTGTTGGTATTATCACTTGATTCTAGGAACTGTCTAATCTCTTCTTTGATTTCTTCTATGGTTTCTTGATTATTCTTGAGTGTTTTCCCATAGTTACATTGACTAGGATCTGATAGTATGCATGGAACAATTTTGATTCTTTTGTGTTTATTTAAGTTTGCTTTATGGGCTGGCATGTGCTGTATTGTGGTGAAAGTTCCATGTACTCAATGAGAGTACAATTCTGTTGAGTAGAGCAGTGTTTTGGAATCTATTAAATTCACTTTTTTCAAAGATGTCTCTCAACTCTGATATTGCTTTGATGATTTTTTTGGCTAGTTGATCTACTTGTGTTCCTGATGTATTGAGTTTCCTCAATATAATTGTTTTAAGTACATCTGATCTTTCATATCCAGTAGTAGTCATTTTATGAAGTTGAGTGCATCATTTGGATATACATATATATATATATATTTTAAAATTTATCCATTCACCTGCCAACAATTGTTGATTCCATATCACAGCTGCTTTGAATGTTGCTGCAATGAACATAGGAGTACAGTACTTCTGAGATACTGATTTCATTTTGTTTGGATATTGTACACATGCAGAGGTGGGATGCCTGAATCTATATATATTTATATTGATTTCCATCTTTTTATTCTTAATATATGAATTTCTATTAGGATTAGATGCATTTCTTGTACACCATTAGCTTTTGTTTTTAATCCAATGTGCCAATCTATATCCTTTAATTCACAAGTATAGAAAATTCAAATTCAGGGTTACTGTTTAGAAGTATTACAGTTTATAACTAGATATACCATAAAAGCCTCATGTGACCAGAGGTGGGCCTTTTGGAAGGTGCTTGTGTTATAGGGGTGTATAGCTAACTTGCTTTTAGGAGGTGGGATATAGTTGGAAGAGGGAAGTCACTGGGGGCATGGCCTAGAGGGAATAAATCCCTGCACTTTTCTTCCCTTCGTTCTATCTGCTCTGTGGGTACCATGATATAACACGCTTCTTCCTAAGCCATGCATCTTTGTTGTTTTTTCCTAAGCCAGGTTGTTCTTCTTTGGTGCAAGTTGACCATCGACTGAAAAAAGAACCAAAGTAAGCTTCTTCTTCTAAGTTGTATGTGTTTTTTGTTGTGTCCCAGCAAGGAGAAAGTAATTAAGACAAGACACCCTGATATGTTGATATAATTGCATTATTTTTCTGGTGCTGATTTTTTTTCTTTTTGCTTAATGGTTTACCCATTGATGTTTTCATTCTGCTACATGTGTTTGGCATTATTGGCCTAATTTTCTCTTTTCTACAGGAGGTATCTACTTGAGAATTTTTTGGAGTGCTGTTTGTGTGATAATGAATTTCTTAAGGTGCTCTTTGTCATGGAGAGTTCTTACTTTTCAATGAATTTTGAAAGTTCTGCATGAGATTTTAGTCTAAATTGAGTTATTTATAACTTTAGATTATAACTTTATTTATAATTTAAAAATTATAACACCTCTAGTTGCCTTTAAAGTTTGTGTGGAGAAATCTGCTATAATTCTAATGGGTTTACCCTTATAAATAATACATTGCTTTTCTCTAAAAGCTCTTAAAGATTCTGTCCTTTGTTGGATTTCTTGAATTATGACTATTTTTTTTTTCTTTTGGAGACATTCTCTTCTGATAGTGGCTCTATTGGGTTATGTATGACTCACTTATCTCTGTGTTAAATTCTTTCCTCAGAAAGTTTTCTACTATTATTTTTGTAAACAGGTTTTTATGTCATTCTTGGTGTCTTCTGTTTTTCCACTAATTCCAATTAATCTTTCATTAGTCTTCTTTGCATCATCTAGCAGCTCTTTGAACCACTTTGCATATTTTCCTATTGTCTTTAAAGGTGTACCTGATTATATGCTCACTGGCATCATCTCTTTTAGTTTTGACACGCTCTCCTTGTATTGGTCACTTCTGCTATCCGTACTCTCAATAGAAATTTTCATGTCTTGAATTTCTCCTTAGTATCTTTTTGTGAATCATAATTATTTGCTTTGTTTGTTTTTGCAACGTGGGATTGGATCCATGGCTTTTCTAATTTGCACTGAGATACACTCCAAGCCCTTTTAAATTTTATTAGTTTTGAGACAGGATCTTACAAGTCACTAAATTTCCCATGATGGGCACAAACTTGCAGTCCTTCTGCCTTAGCCTGTCAGAGTACCAGGATTTCAGATGTACAATAAAAATACAAGCAAAATAAGACTAAATTAGCTCAATTTGGGGGGATAATTTTTTTCCAATTATAGGAATCTGACATAAAGAAATAGTGATGATTTGGAATCCACAGATAGGAGGAAGGAACAGGAAGGCAATACTAAACCCTATTGTGTTTCCACATTCACCTTTTCGCATGTGAATGCAAACCCTCTGCCATCTTTGTTGCTGAGCGTGGTTGGTCAATGGTATCTGCTCTAGAGCTGTTTCCACTGCAATCACTCTCAGATTCTGTGTCCTTATGAGCAACTCAGTTCATACTTTTCTCTACTTAGGTGTGGGTTTGTAAGGTGCCCTCCCTGCTCCAAATGCTCGTTTTTGTGTATACTGCAGGCTATGGCCACTTTCTAAACTGAAGCATATCCCTGATCATGCTGGCAAATGGGAAACTCAAACAAAACACTGAGTTCTGTGTTGGCTGTAGGCAGTGTGTATGTGTGTATGTGGGGGGAGCAAGTACTCCACTGTACTTCATTTTAATACTTTCAGACACATCTCTCTCTGACAGTTATATACCATTAGCCTGGATTTTCGCTATAGAGGGCATGGCCTCTGTATCCTTCCCAGGCTTAACATGAACTTCTAAGGGTGTCTAGCCTACATCTTCTCAATGGCTATCTCTTGTGGCCATCTTCCACACAGTTACTGGGGTACAGTGAACCCAAAAAGCCACAGAGTATAGTTGATCTTCAGCTCAGTCTTAAAAATTTGATACTTTTACAAAATGTCTCCTGATGAGCAGGGGGTTCAACTCAGTAGTTCTGCCACCTGCCTCACAAGCACAATGTCCCAAGTTTGATCCCCGGTACAAAAATAATAATAATGATAGTAGTGTTTCCTGGTAAAACACTCTTCAATATGGTGGTACTACAGTGGATTTATTTTTCAACTATATCTTCTTATAAGGAAGCAGTTGCATTCAAAGATAAACCCCACACTGTTTTAGCAGATTAAAATATCCATGGGCTTTTCTTGGCCTAGCCTTGCCAGGCCAGTCCATTGTTTTTCTCTGGAACTGCTGCTACTTTCTGAGCTTACCTGGTATTAACAGAGACTCAACCCAAGAGCCACAGTTAGCAAACCAGCCTGTTGCATTGTTTCTCAGTTTATGTTGTGGTCAGTTTCTATTTCTTTTTTTTTTGTACTGGGGATCGAACTCAGGACCTTGTGCTTGCAAGGCAGGCAACAGAACCACTGAATAAAATCCCCAGCTCTCTAGTCAGTTTCTTTAGCTTCTCTCTAGTGTCTTGTTTTCCTGTCAGCTGCCTCCCCATTCCTGGAGATCTCTCTTTTTCAATGCACCAAGCTGTTGCTTTCCAAGTGTTTCAATGCCAGGTCTCAAAGAGGCTATATTTTGCTGCCAGTCTTTATTCTGCTATTTTAAATCCTTCCAAATGTTTCTTGAATGAATGATTAATTTAGATTTTAGTCATGAGCCTAAATATTTAAATTCTTACTGTGCATCCCATCTGCCAGGCCTCTATTTACTGTTGAGAGAAGAGCCAGTCACTAGTGCAGTGTGCATTAATAGAGTACATTTTTGTTTCTCTCCTCTCCATGATAACCTGAGTAAGAAACTGATGAAATGATAAATGCAAAAGGTGACAGTCTTTTTCTTTTCTTTCTTCCTCTTGAAATTGTGGATTCTATAGGTAATCATTAGAACATACTCACTGTTCTATTTTTCTTTAAATTTTCTCTACCCTGGGTGATGTTTTCTTTCTTCCTAGGGAAAAAAGAATGCCAGTCACCCCTCTTTTATCCTTCATTCATGCAGCAAATGATTATAGAATTCCTCCTGTAGGTTAGTATGCTATGTGAGAGATGAGCAACAGAGTTCACTAAGAAGTAAAAGATGTACTCTTCTGTTCTCAGTGGAAAGACATAGTGATAAACTATGCATCACTGAGGCTTGTTTACCAAGCTGTACCTCTAGAGGAAAAATTGGTCAACAAAACACCTCTGTTAAGGAAGTAATGACATTGATACCTCACTGACAAAGGAACTGAATGGAAAATATTTTCCAAGACTGGCCTATGAAAAAAACACTCAGGTCTTCAGTTGTGATTCCTTCTAGCAGAGATTCTATTGTTTCATGACACGATGCAACTGCACATTATTGGTATTTGTAAGCTATCTCATCTTTTAACACTTTTACCTACCTGTAATTGACAGCTGGTTTATATTTATGATTCAGCATTTTATTTTCCAAATCTCTTCTCCAGTTCAATTGTTTTCCCGCTGTCTATCCTGTTAAATATATGAACTATAGAATTCAGTGAAAACAAATAAAATTCAGTGAAAATAAAAAAAATATAAGTTGTTTGATCAAATACAAGAAGTTTTTCTTTAACTTTTTCGAAACATTTCAGAAAAGCCATAAGCAAACACAGGACAGATGTATTAATTTTAAAGATAATGAATCTCACTTTAATAATATTCTCAATTATTAGTCAAAAGGAACAAATATATGTTATATGGGTAGTGTTTCTCTCCATCCTAGACCTAATGTTATTAGTATTGTAACTCTTATCTTCTTCATGAGAAATCTGAAAGTACAGAGATGGTAATTAGCTTATAGATCTTATGGCAAAATGGTGTAACTACAAAAAATAGTAATGTACTGTACATTTCAAAAAGTTAGAAAAATGATTTTGAGAGTTTTCACTTATAAGAAGTGATGAACATGAGGAGACAGATTTGTTTAACCTGATTTAAATATTACATGAGTTATACCAGACAAGAAATATTACATGCTACCCTACTAATACGAGAATTTATATTTCTATATATTAGTTTAAAAATAAGCAAATGAATAATGTCTCAAATATTTTAGCATAGATTATATTTATTAGGCAGTTTAGAGACTCCAGTTATAATTTATTTAAATGAATTTCATGCATTGTATTTAATCCAATGTTTTGGGGAAGTTCTAGACATTGAACACAAGGCCTTTCAACTGACCTACATACCCAGCCCTTCTGTCTTTTTGTTGTTTTTTTAAAAATTTTGATGAAAGATTTTTGCCACATCATTAAATTGCCCAAATTGGGTTCAAATTTGCAATTCAGTTTTTCTGCTTCAGTGTCCAAGAGTGCTGGGATTATATGAGTGTGCCAGCAGGCCCGTGGCAAATTTATATTTACAACATTTTTTGTTATAGCTAAGGTACTATGTAGACAGCAATTTTCTGTATTCTGATAAAATGTATTCTCCCTTCACAAAGGTAGACAAACTATTGTCTCTGATTCTGAAAAGGTAGAAATAAAACACGAGCTTAAGATGATAAAGAAAATCAATACACTGTATACATATAGTAAGCAGGCAGCACTAGTGAGTATATCTGCTCCAGCAGACATATAAAAATCATCTCATTTCTAGTGCCCTGTTGGATTAGAAACACTATCAGCCAATATAATCCAAGTGGAAATAATAACAGCATGAGGTGACTGATCAGGTGCACTGTCCTTGAACTTGTTTTTTTTTTCTGTTCCATTTTTTCTTTTGTTATTCAATACTAGATCAATTCACAGAAAATCATTTCTGATAAGAATAAACATTTCCATAGTTTGTCAAATACATATCATAACATTGTGATGAACAACTGCAATTCTTTGAAAATTTTTAAATAAAACCATCAAAGAAAAACCTCCATGTAGCAGCTCTGCTCACAGATTCTCTACATCTGCTCTGCAATATTGACTCCAGGCAGTTGCTGCCATAGCTATAAATAAATTTTCAGCTATCTCTTCCAAAATAAAACTGTGTCTCATTTCCACAAGTTTTAACAACTTATTTATCAGTTTTCCTGTAACTAGAACAGTTCTCTCTCTTTCTACTTATTTAATAGGTATCATGAGAAGGGGAAACATCACTATTTCTTTATGTCAGGGTCCCATAATTAAAAAAAAAAATATTCCCCCAAATTGAGCTAATTTAGTCTTCATTTGATTGTATTTTTTGTTATTTTTTTCAACCTCCTATTTTTCCCCAGACTTGGACTTTTCCACAAAAGGGAAAAGACAAAACAGACTGTACAAAGTAAATTCAGCAACTCTGAACACATTTCCAAACTCCTGCCTCCGACTCTTGTTCCAAAATATACCTTTCCTCTGTCAATACCCTTGCATTCCATTTACATTCCTTTACATAATAAGATTTCTTTAACTGTGTTACATTTAGATTCCCTTCCAAATAAAGTCTAAGCGTCTTGAGATTATATTCCACTATCAGTATGACTTTGCATTAACTTGTACCTTTGGCTTAGAGCATGCTTCACTCAAACTATACAGTTTGCTGTTGTGAATATTTTGCAATTCTCCATCTTTGTATATTTCAAAATTTAACTTGTTTCATTTTCATATTCACATTTTATTTGTATTTTGCTCCTTTCCATTTATATTTCAAGCTTTTAGATAAATATCATTTCTTCTTTTTATCTCGTAGGTCTATTACCCTTACATAACTCATGAAAAGTATTACTATCTGGTATGATATAAGAATTCACAGGGCTGGGGGTTCAGCTCAGTGATTCTGGCAACAGCCTCACAGCCTCACAAGTGCAAGGACATGAGTTCAATCCCCAGTACCGAAAAAAAAAAAAAAGAATTCACAAAAACTGTATGTTACTTTGGCTGAGTATTCCTTGCGTTATATAGAAATCCAAATTCCAAATTAAGTCATCCAGAATAAGTTACTGTGTCATGCATTTTGCAATGATCTAGGCATTTTAAGATATTTTATATGATATATCTGAATATGTCATATAGGGAGAAAGATGTATCATCTCAGCATATCAGGAGTCTGACTGCAATAAAATATTGATATTATTAGTCCTTACTCTTGTATTAACATAATAGAGTTATAAAATGTTTACTTACATATATATTTTAGTGCATGTGATTTTCTATCCTCATAAAGTTTTGCACTTATTTTATTGAATACATAATTATAGACCACTCTACTATTAAGGGTATAATAATCAATAAAATTTGCATATATAAAAGAAATATTAAAATTTTCATGATTTTAAAATGAAATAAAATACATTGGACTTTGTGATACCAGACTGCATTGTTATGGGATGTACTATAAATAAATAATGATTCAAACTGTCAGCAATAAACATTCTGTTTAGAAATATCCATGACCACTAAAGTATACATGTACATATAATTGCAAAAAGTAAGGAATAGATTGAGGAATAGTAGAGATATTTGTGGCTGCTTTGGTTGCATTTTCCTATCTCAATTCAGTGCTGTCATGTATAGAATTGGGAAAACTTAAAAGCTTTTAAAAATACTGACACATTCTCTGCAGTTATAGGGTCAAAATTTATAATGTTCCTTGTAAGTTGAATGAAATGATCTCTTTTTCAGTTGTAATGTGGGAAAATTTATTATTTTTCATTTACCTACTCTAATATTAATGTATTCTTAAACCATCATGATATTTAATATACATTCCAAATCAACTTCATTGTTTGAAAAAATTATTCTTAGTGATTTCGTGATTTAGTCTGTCATTTTCTGTACATTTTCATAGATATATGAGTGCACACACATGGATATATTTTGAGAATGTGGGCCCTTTATATGAATTGAGTCACAGTATATGTTGCAGTCTATGACTTAGCATCTTGTGTTAAAAAGGATCACTGATACTTTCTATTTTAAAATTTTTTGTGTGTAAATTTTCATATCTATTAATATGTTGTAATTGATGTCATTTATGTAAATCCTGTACAAATGGACATGATGATGATAACAAATTATTTTATTTTAAGCAATGCTACACTATATATTTCATACTAATACACATCTGTTCATTTGCTTATATTTGGTCAGAGAAATGCTCAGAATTGTAATTTTTAAGTTAGGCCTGTAACCATTTTAAATTTTGATGTGTAACTATGAACTGCACTCTAGAATGATTACAATTAAATTTTATATCAGCCAGAATAGTAACAATAGAGTTTCATAAATCTTCTTCATACATTAAGTGATTGCATATTGTCAACATTATTAATCTTATTATTTTCACATGGAGAATATAATCTCAATTCTATTTCAATTTCTGCTTTCTCTGATCATCTGTACTTGTATTTACTATCCTTTCTGCTGTTTTCTTCCATTTCTTTGAGTTTTACTTTTCCCTATTGACTTCTTCATAGTTATTATGACTCAATTATTATAGTTTGTTATGTGAATTTGTATTTAGTATTTTTCAATAAAAATGCAATGCAGTTTATATTTAAATTTTTGATAATAATGTGGTAGATATATAATCAAGCTTTATAAATACACATGCACTTTTAAATTATTTAAATACATCAATGAATATCCACTGATACTGTTTAGGTAACATGCACAGTCCTTGACTGAGAAGTATCAACAATTAAGTCATGGCTCTTACCCTCGAAGAGGCTTTAATGTGAAGAATATTAAGCCGACAAGTAACATAAAGCTTTCAAATGGAGAAATGCTACAATGTAAATACATAGGAAAGGCATCTAATACCCCGGGAAATGGAAAAATATGCAGATTCAAAAGGGCGTGCTGAAGTAGATATAATTGTAGCAATATGATTAATATGATATATAGTACAATGATCTTTTAGCAATTATTAGGGCAGTTGATACCTTCAAATATCTGGTACACATAATAATTAGATTTCACATTGTGTACAGATTTTCTTTGCAATTTTTAGAATGCTTACTTGTTTCTTAGAAAAATAAGAATTTTTATGACATAAAGTTGCATTGAAATTATGATCTTTTTCAAAGTTATGCAATTGAAATATTTGTAAGCTACCAAAATTTTAGTGAAAATTCTTCAATGCAAAATTCACATATTTTCTCATTGTTGGAAATATTCTAAGTTATCAAATGTAAGATTTGTACAAATAATTGGAAGAAATCCAAAGTATGCAGTAAGGAGGACACATTTTTAAAAAATGATCATTTGGGAATGCTACCTTCAGAAAAAATGTCTCAGTGAAAAATGTGTGTCTTTGTCACTTGGAATTTGTATGAAAAATACATGGCTTCCATGAAAATGAAGAAATGTCTGAGGCTCTATCTAGAACTTGAAGACATAAAGTTGATAGCATTGTAAAGAATATATTGATTAGGATGTCCATAATAAGCATCGCTGAAACCTACTTATTTTGTGTAAGCAAATTAAAAAAAGATAGTTATCATTTATGTTTGAATCATTCACATAAACTTCTGAGTTATCTCATTTATTTGTCATTCATTTATTTATTGATTCATCACACTTTCTCTGGGGATTTACCTCAGCCTCACACATGCCAGCCAAGTGCTTTACCCCTGATCTATGTCCCCAGCACAAATCTTCCAGGTATATAAAATGAGAGAAATGTTGAATATAGTTTGATTTATTTGAAATTTGTGTTTCATATTAACACTGTCACTGAGAAAAACTGAGACATTTTGACTGTGTCCCTGAAATGCCCCTTTTGTGTTCCCAAGACTCTTGACAAGTCAAGGGGACATTTAAATGGACAGTGAGTGGAATTATAACTGACAGGACAGAAAGGATCTAAAATTTAGGATATTTTCCTTTAGAGAGAAGCTGATTCTCCAGACTTCCTCTCCTTTGTCTCCATAGCCCAGATGAATGGACAGAATAAGCAGAAGAGTATTCCAAGAGGTCAGTGTCTGGTTTCCATGGAAGGAACCAGAAGGGAAAAAGCCAAAGATCAGGAATAAAACAGGTTGAGAGTGGTCTATTGCATTACTGTGTTCTCTTCTCCATGTCTTCCTTACTATAAAAGGCTCTTACACTTGTAAACAAAATACAATGGTGATGTGAAGCAATGTAAAGCTCTTCATCTCCCCAGAGCTGGCTTCGAGCAAAACCTTTTACTTTTCATCAAGCCTGTCATTATTGAGGGGAGGTAGCTAATGACAGTGTCCCAAACAGCCAGTAAGAGAATGTTTAAATAAGAATTTTCTAAGGGACACTGGAAACTAAACAAACTAATGTTGTCTGTAGAAACAGTTCTCCTGACTGCTAGTTAAATTAGCTGTTCCCTAAAATGCTGCTCATGCAATGGAACAAGGAAAGTTTATGATGTAACAGTTGTATACCTTACTCTATAAAACCCCTCCCTGCAATAACTGAGCATGAAACAGGGAACTGTGAAATGCTGTATTCCAGCTGGATGCCACTTTCTAACCGACTTCCATCACTGGAAATTCTAGCAATTTCCTAGCCAGAACACTATGGAATTTCTGAACATTTTTTATCTGATCTGCCAGTCCTAGACTTTGTGTCCCTCCACTGCTGGGTATTCCTAGTATGTTGTAGAGACTTTTCTGCCTTATCCATGGCAACTGGACTGTATACTTTTGTGATAGTAAATCTTAAAACTAGTCACTTCCTACTGATATTCTGATGAAAAATATCTCTGTAAATGTTTTTTGGGCTCTCAGCCAATGCCCCAGTGTACCTGGACTGTGGTTGAGATGTGTATGATCTCTAGTATTTTATCTTTTTATTCATATTATAATTATAAAAGTCTAAAACTTGGAAAATATCAAAATTAATCTAACATAGTTCTAATTTAGCTTTGTGTTTGTGAGTAATAAGTTCTATGTGGTATAGATTATACACAAAGACATGTATTACATGTGAATATGGAAAGTAACATAAATGCAGACCTTCAGCCTGCTTTCAACCTCAGATTGGCTCTTTCTCCACAAAGCATGATCATAGCAAAGAAAAAAATGAATGAAAACCTGAACACCTACACACATTGGGCCTGCTTCTTTTCAACCTTGTAGTATATTGAAATTATTAAGGACATTAAAAAAGAATCTGATGACAACTAACCACCCCAGAGGTTCACCTTGGGTCAAGCTTGATTGTGGTCCAGATATTAATATACTTCTGTGATTAAAGCATGTTTTATATATATAATGGCACAATATGTGCATTTGCTCAAAAACACAAACTAACTGAAATTAAATTACTTTACAAAATAAAGAGCTAACTCAAGCTTTAAATTTTACAACTAAAAATGGAATCAAATAATATTAAGAGGCAGATAGAAGGCAAAAACAAATAAACAAAAACTACTTGGGAAAATTTCATATATTATAATATATGGCAATTTATAATGGCACAATATGTGCATTTGCTCAAAAACACAAACTAACTGAAATTAAATTACTTTACAAAATAAAGAGCTAACTCAAGCTTTAAATTTTACAACTAAAAATGGAATCAAATAATATTAAGAGGCAGATAGAAGGCAAAAACAAATAAACAAAAACTACTTGGGAAAATTTCATATATTATAATATATGGCAATTTTTAATATTAATTTTATTGTATTATTTTATCTTTCCCCTATGTCCACTTCTAGTACATGAGATTGCTGGCAATTTTAAATAACTTTCAGTTCTATTTCTAACATAAGAAAGTTGAGTCCCAATAGAACAGAGACTGCAGACCAATTCTGCTCTTAAAGTCATTTTCCTTCTTCTCAGAAGCAGAATAGGGACCGTTAAGGGACCTCCCAATGGCATTGATGCGGCTTGCTTTGTACTATTAAGTGTGCTTATCAACCAGTTCTCACATAAGCAAATGAGGAGATTGGATGATAACAATAATTATCTGTGGTTAGGAAGAGGTGTAGACTGCCTACAACAGGGTGGGCTGCAGCTTTTTGATTGTGAGTTGTTAGCATGATGCCTGGAACAGAGAAGTTCTTCATATACTTTAATATGAATAAGAATTACCCAGGAAGCTAGTTACAGTGCAAATACTGACACGCTAGATATAGGAGTGACTGAGATTCTGTATTTCTAACAAAACCCCAAGTAATGTGAGTGCTGCTGGACAGTGGATCACTTTTTGGCAGGGAAAGTAGTTTCTGTGCAAAGAAACCTGTAGTAGAGTTGCTGTCTGGTGCCAAATGTGTATTCCATCAGTGTTGCACTTATATAGAGTACATATCTGCACGTTCTTTGGCATGCCTTGCCGTCATCTTTAGTCAAGAGTCTTCATATTCTCAAGTGTAATAATTGGCAGTATGTCCAATATCATAGTTACAATTATGCCCAAATGATACTGGACAGTGAGGGAAGTATGGAAGCTTCTGGAAAATTAGTCTTTGAGTAATATTGGACTATAGTGTAACCAGTTTTCAAGCATAAATTTGAGGGCTAATGGAACAAAAGGAGAGAGGTGTTACAGCAAATTTAAGAGTTAGGGCTTGAGCTGAGTTATTGGTTACACCTGGAGGCTATGTGCTGAGCTCCAACCTAAGCATCAGAAGGGTAACATAGGGGCAAATGCCTGAATATCC
The DNA here is from genome assembly GCF_012274545.1 of Fukomys damarensis. Taxonomy (NCBI): domain Eukaryota; kingdom Metazoa; phylum Chordata; class Mammalia; order Rodentia; family Bathyergidae; genus Fukomys; species Fukomys damarensis. The sequence continues at coordinate 18,756,395 of NW_022900942.1, forward strand.
TGATATCTTGGCCTTGAAGGGAGTGGTCTTGATCATGTCATTCAGGAGAGAAAACAAAGTGTCTGCATACAAGACAATGTCACTCTGCTTCTTGTAGTACAGTTTGGGAAATTTCCCTTTTCTTTGTCAAGCTGAGGTGAAGAACAGAACAGAACAGAACCAAGAGTGGGAAGGACTTTCAAAAAATAGATTCTAGGTAGGGGGTTCAAAAGGGAAGGGAGAGAAAAATGAAAAACTAGGATGGATGTCATCAGCTTGTATTGACAAAACAATGCTTGTCTTATTCATGATCTATTACTAGGATACAGTGTAGGCCACCAATAATTTAAAGGAGAGGTTCATTTTTTTCCAAGGCAGAAATAATCTGATTAAGGGGCATAGCAGAGGGAAAGGAAGCAGAGAGAGAAAGGAGGAATCTGGGAAAAGAATATTCCCTTCCAGATCACACCCTCTTGTACCCACCTTCAACACAAGACCATTTAAGATATTCAGTTATGGAACTCATCAATGGATCAGTCTACTGATGATTATCTTGCCACACACATAAGAATATAGGGTGGCATTTGAGACCTACACCGTAACAATGGTCTTCACTGTAAGTTGAGTTGAAACTGATTGGTGTCTTCTAAGCATCTACAAAGAACCTGTTGAGTTGTCACTTACTAGGTTTCATCGAGAATTGCTTTTTTTTCAGCTTTAATTGAGTTTATTGGTACATTTTAGGGATACAGTACAGTTACATTCATTGTTGGGATCCTGTACCTTTACATGACAAGTCTTGGTTCTCATTTTTTCCCCTTGTCCCTGACCTCCTGTCACCCCCTCATCCCCTCCCCATCTACAACCACTTTATTTACAACTTTCCATTATCTCACATTTTTTTCTTTTCACTTTTTGCCCTTCCCCTGCCCATCATACCTTCCCTACACCTTTAGCTCCTTTCTTCCCAATTCTCAATGTCAGTAATCTTATTAGGGTCTTCTGTATTATTGCAGATTATTCACACCAGAGAAACTATTTGGTATTTACACACATGTGACTTATTTATTTCACTTAGGAGCATGTCTTCAATATATATCAATTTTCCCACGATTGCATCTATTTTCTCATTCTTCTTTTTTTCAGTTTTAATTGAGTTTATTGGTACATTTTAGGGATGAAGTACAGTTACATTCATTGTTGGGATCTTGTACTTCTACAATATTTTCTCATTCTTTATGGCTGAGTAATATTCCATTTTATAGAAAAACCACATCTTCTTTATCCATTTTCCATCTGATGGGCAAATAGGCTGTTTCCAATTTTTAGCTATTACAAACTGTGCCAATATAAACATGGGTGTGCATAATTCTCTGTGATATGCTTTTTTTAGTTCTCTTGGAAAGATACCCAGCAGAGGGATGGCTGGGTCAAATGGAACCTCCAGTCCAAGCTCTTTGAGGTATCTACATATTGATTTCCATAGTGGTTGCACCATTCTGCACTCCCACCAACAATGGAGAACAGTTCCTTTCTCCCCACAACCCTGCCAACATTTGTTATTGTGTGATTTCTTGATAGCAGCCATTCTTTGTGGGGTGCGGTGGAATCTCAGTGTTGTTTTCATCTGCATCTCTTGAATGAACAGTGATATGGAACATTTTTTCATATATTTACTTGCTGCTTTTACTTCTTTGAGAAATTTCTGTTCATTTTGGATGCCCATTTTTCAATCAGGTCTTTATATTTGGGGGGGCTGATTGTTTTGAGTTATACATTCTTTATATATTCTTTTTTTTTTTTTTTGAGTTTATTGGTACATTTAGGGATACAGTACAGTTACATTCATTGTTGGGATCATGTACCTTT
>NW_022900942.1:18764100-18797304 GCF_012274545.1 Fukomys damarensis
AGCTGGGAAAAAATTTTTTTCCCACATTGTAGGTTGTCTCTTAGTTCTGTTGATGGTTTCTTTTGCAGTACAGAAGATTTTTAATAAGACGAGATCCCAGTTGTTGATTCTATCTGTTAGTTCCCGTGCTACTGAGGATTTTTTTCATAAAGTCTTTTACTATGCCAATGTCTTCTAGAGTTCTGCCTAGCTTACCTTCCAGCAAGTTTAATGTTTCTGTTTTAATATTTAGATTTCTAATCCATTTAGATTTTAATTTAGTGCATGGTGAAAGATAAGGGTGTAGTTTTAATCTGTGGCAGGTTGGCATCCAGTTTTTCCAATACCACGTATTAAAGAGGCTATCTTTCCTCCAATGAGGATGGTCAGCTCCTTTGTCAAAGATGAGGTAGCTGAATACATCTTGGTTTGTTTTTGTGTCTTCCAGTCTGTTCCACTGATCCTCAGGCCTGTTTCTTTGTCAGTACCATGCTGTTTTTATCACAGTGGCTTTGTAGCACAGTTTGAAATTGGGAATTGTTACACCCGGTGCCATGTGTCTGTTGCCTAAGATGGCTTTTGCTATTCTAAGTCTCTTATGGTTCCAAATGAATTTTTGGATTCTTTCTTCTAGTTCTGTGAAATATAGTGTTGGGATTTCAATTGGCATTGCATTGAATGTATATAGCAGTTTTGGTAGTATGGCTGTTTTCACTATGTTGATTTTTCCTACCCAGGAGCAGGGGGTATCTTTCCATTTTTTTTATACCCTCTTCAATTGTTTTTTTCAGAGTGCTGTAGTTTTCAGTGTAGAGGTCTTTTGCTTCTTTTGTTAGATTGATTCCTAAGTACTTCATTTTTATTGTAAAAGGAATTTTTCCCTTATTTCTCTCTCAGTGAGTCTGTTATTTGTGTATAAGAAGGCTATTGATTTTTGAATTGTTCACCTTGTATCCAGATACTCTACTGAATTTGTCAATTAAGTCTAGAAGCCTTTTGGTGGAGTTTTTTGTGTCTTTGATGTAGAGTATCATATCATCAGCAAATAATGACAATTTAACTTCTTCCTTTCCTACCTTTATTGCTTTAATTTATTTCTCTTGTCTAATTGCTGTGGCTGATGTTTCCAGACCTATATTGAAGATGAGTGGTGATAGTGGGCATCCTTGTCTTGTTCCTGATTTTAACATGAAGGTTTTCAGTTTTTGGCCATTTAATATGATGTTGGCTGATGGTTTTTCATAGATAGCCTTTATTAAATTGAGGTATAGACCATCTATTCCAATTTTTTGCAGGGTTTTTATCATGAAAGGGTGTTGAATTTTATCAAATGCTTTTTCTGCATCTATCAAGAGGATCATATGGTTTTTGTCCTTGACTTTGTTAATATAATGTATTACATTTATTGACTTCCATATGTTGAACCACCCTTGCATCTCTGGAATAAATCTGACTTGGTCAGGATGGATGATCTTCTTGATAATCCTCTGTATTCTGTTTGCTAGTATCTTTATCTTATTAAAGATTTTTGCATCTATATTCATTAAGAAGATTGGTCTGCAGTTCTCCTTTTTGGTTGCATCTTTCCCTGGTTTGGGAATCAAAGTGATACTTGCTTCCAGGAATGAATTTGAAAGTATAGCTTCCCTTTCAATTTCATTGAAAAGTTTGAAGAGTAATGGCAGTAGTCCTTCTCTAAATGTCTTGTAAAATTCAGCAGTGAATCCATCAGGTCCTGGACTTCTCTTTGTTGGTAAATTTTTAATTACATTTTCAATTTCACTAACTGTAATTGGGGTGTTTAAAATATTTTTATCTTCCTTGTTGATCTTTGGTAATTCATAAGTATCTAAAACTCTGTCTATTTCTTCTGTGTTTTTCATTTTATTGGAGTACACTTTCTCAAAGTAGGTATTCATGATCTTCTGGATTTCTTTCTGATCTGTTGTGACTTCGCCTTTTTCATTCCTGATCGCATGGATCTGAGACATTTCTTCCCCCCCCTTTTTTTTTTGATAAGATTAGCTAAGGGTTTGTTAAGTTTATTTATTCTTTCAAAAAATCAGCTCTTTGTGTCATTTATTTTTTGTATCATTTTCTTAGTTTCTATTGCATTGATTTCTGCTGGGATCTTTATAATTTCCTCTCTTATTTGAGCTTTGGTTTTTTTCTTGCTCTTGTTTTTATAGGAGTCTAAGTTTCATCATTAGGTTGTTTATTTGAGCTCACTCTGTTTTCCCAGTGTGGGCATTCAATGTTATGAATTTTCCTCATAGAACTGCTTTCATTGTGTCCCATAGATCCCTATATGCTGTACTGGGATTTTCATTTATTTGTAAAAGCTGTCTAATTTCTTGTTTAATTTCCTCTGTAATCCATTGATTGTTTAGGAGAGTGTTGTTCAGTTTCCATATGCTTGTGTAGTTCCTACAGTTTCTTGTGCTATTGATCTCCAGCTTGATTGCACTATGATCTGATAATATACATGGTATGACTTCAATTCTTTTGCATTTATTTAGACCTGTTTTTTGAGCCAATATGTGGTCTATCTTGGAGAATGATCCATGTGCAGCCTAAAAGAATGTATATTCTAATTTTTTGGGGTGGAATACTCTGTAAACATCTATTAAGTCCATGTGTTCCAAAGCTTGGTTAAGTTCTATTATTTCATTGTTGATTTTCTGCCTAGATGATCTGTCAATTTCTGATAGTGGGGTATTTTAATCCCCCACTACAATTGTATTAGTGCTTATTTGGTTTTTCATGTTACTTAATATTTGTTCTATATAGTTGGGGACATTTATATTTGGTGCATATATGTTTATGATTGTCAACTCTTCCTCCTGAATTGTTCCCTTTACAAGGATGTAGTGGCCTTCTTTGTCTCTCTTAATGAGTTTTGGTTTGAAATTTACTTTGTCTGAGAATAAAATTGCTACCCCTGTGTTTTTCTGAGCTCCTGATGCATGGAGAATTGTTTACCATCCTTTTACTTTCAGTCTATGGGCTTCCTTTTGCACTAGGGGTGTTTCTTGTATACAAGATATTGTTGGATTTTGCTTCTTAATCCATTTTGCCAGTCTATTTCCCTTGATGCTGAGTTGAGGCCATTTACATTGATGGTTATAACTGATATATAGTGACTTATTATTGTCATGTTATTGTCCTTTTGTTGACTCTTTTTACTTTTCTTCCATCTCCTTTTAGTTTCTTGCCTTGCCTATTTGATTTGGTCTGTTTGCCCTCATGGTATTGTGACCTTCATTGTGCTTTTCTAGGATATTGTTTAGAATTCTGTGTAGTGCTTGTTTGGTGTTAATGAAATTTCTCAGGTGTTCTTTGTTATGGAAGCATCTTATTTCCCCATCTATTTTGAAAAAGAGTTTTGCAGGATACATCAGGCTAGGTTGTAGGTTATTTTCTTTTAGGCCTTGGAATACCTCAATCCAGGCTCTCTTTGACTTAAGGGTTTGTGTTGAAAAGTCTGCTGTCATTCTAATGGGCTTTGCTTTGTGTGTGATTTGTTTCTTTTCTCTTACTGCTTGTAGTATTTTGTTTTTCTGTTGGATTTCTGGGATCCTGATTATTATATGTCTAGGTGTAGATTTTTTTTTTTTTCATCGTGGCTAGTTGGAGTTCTATATGCCTTACTTCTCTGTATGTCTAATTCTTCCCTTCTGTTTGGAAAGTTTTCTGTCATTAATTCTGTGAAGAGCTTTTTTAGATCATTTGCGTTTTCTCCTGCTATTTCCTGGATTCCTATCAGTCTTGTGTTATTTTTCTTTGCATCATGTAGAAGTTGTTGGATAGATTTCTCATGCTCCCTTATTGTTTTTGAGAGGCCTCTTTTTTATGGTCACTGACTGAGATCCTATATTCTATATCTGAAACTCGGTCTTCGCAATCTTTCATTCTGTTGTGTACACTTTCAATAGACTTTTTAATCTCCTGGATACCTGTTTGAATCTGTTTTATGGATTCCATTTCTTTCCTCTGTTGGACATTCATTGTTTCCATTTCTTTCTTATTCTGAGTCTTCATGGCTTCTATCATTGTCTTGAACTGATCTATTTTTTTTTTTTTGTCAGTTTCTGTTCTACAGTCTCAAATCATGACTTCCATTTTGCTCATCATCTCTATGGTTAACTGGGAAATTATTTCTGATTTAAATTTTTCTAGAGCCTGATTGTTCTGTTTTGTTACCTCCTGTGCTATGGGTGCAGGGTGTCCTGCTGGTTCATTATCAGACTTTTCAACCTCATTTGTCATACTGTTTGCCATTGATGAACTGGAAATATCTCTTTGTGTCTTGCTTAAGTGTTTTCTCATTTTTATTTTTGTTGTTGAGTTGCCCTTCTTTAATTTCTGGGTATTACTTAAGTCTTCCTGATATATTTGTGTTTTAGCTTTTGAGTTTCTAATGACACATGGACATCCTCATTTTCATAATATCAGAGAAAACAAGTCATTAAATCAATCACAATCCTTTATCCCAATTGATACATTCAGCAGCCCAATAGGCTCAAGCACAGCTTACAAACTGACCACTTGTGGTAGTCATTAACCTATCACCTTTGAACCATGTGAATTAAATTAATATCAAGAAGCATCCCAAAATATGTTTGCAGTGAATACTCTTTTCAATATAGCATCTTTACCATTTAGGATGGGAGTTAGACTGAGTTAGGATGACAGGAGTAGATAAGTGAAAGAACTGGAGCAGGTTTGAAGTGAAACCAGAGGATGTACAATGACCTTATTATCTTTATGAAGCTATTAAGTTCAGAGGTGATAGAGAGAGTGCAGGAATAAGGACAAGAATATATCCCCTTAACAGTAACAGGTGCTTGTCTTCCCCTGAAGCTACAGAGCCATGAGTGAGGTAAAAAGACTGGAGAAAAGAACATAAAGAAAAAAAAAAAACACCTCCCCCCCAAAAAAGGAAAAATAATGAATGAAGAAGTCTGAGTTAGGGCAGGAGCAGCAATAAAAAGGGAAATGAGGGATTATATGGAGGAGCAAGAGACTGAGTTGGAGAGAGAGGACAGAAAAAAGAAAGAGATTTTACGGTGAAATGAGGAAAAGAAAAAACAAAGAATTTGAAGGGCCTCTTTCAGATTATGTCTCTGCTGTCATATTATACCACATGTACAGCCATATGCAGAACCGACTCCCCTGATCTCAGCTAGCCAATGGCAGGTCCCCATGGCTGAGAATGACCTCAGTCTACAAGGCCTATCTTGAGTTTCCCAACCCGCAGGGTTGAACTCCACTCAGTTCTATTACAGGTTTCCCCTGCCCTTTCCTTAAAGATGTTCACAGTTGCGAGCTCAGGAAACTAACCTTCATGAGCAACTATGCCTCTGCAGAGTGGGTCCAAGGACTGGCCCAATCAGGAGGTTTGAGAACTGTGGGGGGCAGGTTGTGGGGGTGTTTCAAGGACATCAGGTGGTGTGCAGTCCAGGAGGTCGTGCACCTGCCGGATAGGCCTAGGCAGGCAGCTGGAGAGACCTCCTGTGGGATCCTTGGCTCCATACTGGATCTGGTGGTGCACAGCCGGGGAGGTCACACACCCCCTGGGTGGGCCCAGGCAAGCCGCTGGACAGACCTCCTCTGGGGTCCTTGGGTCCTTACTGGACCTCTAGAATAGCTTTTGAAATGTACCTGTCAACTAATCTTTTCCATGAAGGAGTTTTGACAATAATCTATATTGACAAATGATATATTCAGCATTACACTTTTAATTTCAGATAGTATCCCTAAGGAAATAGTGTTGGGAGCAGAAAGTCCAAAGTGATCTTTAAGAGGGAGTTGAACTTCATTTATTTATGATCAATTCCAAATTATAAAAAAGGTTTTGAAAACATTAGTGGAATATACATAATTATGTAGACATAAATACTAATATATACATAATAGAAATGCTTCCTTTATGTGAATCTTTGTGTCAAAAATAAAAGTAAAGAGAATATTCTTTAACAAAGCTATAGACTGAGAAATGCAATGCATGATGGAAAGCAGATATTCCTCTTACTTAAAAAATGTTTTTGCTGATTAGCTTGATATTAGGTTCTATTATTTCTACAAGAAATTGAATAATCCAAAACAGAAAATTGAATTATTACCTTTCTGTGATATAAAAATTGGAATTTCATGTGTCACATAAGAAACTAATAACAAGGTCTTAATTACTTTGGAAAGATAGTTGCATTAAATATTAAATGGAGAAGATTAACTGCATTCCTTAGAAATTAGGGCTTTCAGAAAAGTTCTTTCATATTTCTTACCTTCATTTATGTGATATTCTCTATTACTCTCTTCCATTCTTAATAATGAAAACATTATTTCTTAAAATACAATGGATACATTTTGAAAGGTATCAAAAACATCATTAAAAATAATTGGCTAATTTGACTTCATTGTAACATCTGATACTACCTAATACATAAATGTAGGTTAATTCATATAAAATAGTTATTGTGAAGCAAAATTTTGTTAGATCCATTAGTAACATGTACTACTCCCAAAGGAAAATTTCAGGAAGCAGATAACAGCTACACATTTAATGAATAAAACTGTCATTTTGCAATCTATTTGACTTTAAAACACAAGCTGATTCATTGTTGAGTAAATTACCTCTGAAGATTAGCTTGATGAAATTTAGTCACCGTGTTTTCCATTATGAGACCCAAGGGGAAAGTGACCTTGCTTACTCAACATCAAATTAAAATGTTAACAGAATACTTTGCATATTATCAATGAAGAGAGCAGTGCATATTTTTTATCTGTGCCCTTCTTGCTTGTCAACAGACTTGAGACATTTCATACTAGTCTTGAGCATCCATGTTTGGAGAACTTGGAGTTTGTGGCTTTGCCCCAAAGCAATGGATAGGAGGTAAGGAGAGAGGCACTATAGGGCAGATTTACTCACCCATATCTTTTTATAATAATCCAAGAGTGTTCTTTGAACACCAACAGACAGTACAGATAAGATTTCTTGTAAATCTAAATAAATTCCCAAGATACAGTAATATTTTGGGCCTCTTCATATTTTTATTATCATTCCTGAACACAAAGACTATCATTTTAACTTTCTAAATAAAATGTTTTTCTCAAAATCTATAATGAGCTCTAATGTATTATCCATTCACAAAATATCTCCAGGTGTAATCATTTTCCTTTAGATATATTGTTTTTTATGCTTTGTCATTTACATTTATTTTCATAATCATAGGGAAGTTTTTCTATATATTAATAATGATGCATCAGGGGTATGGGCAACGAATTCTTATTCAAAATCCTAACAATCACCAAGGTGTGACTTTATTTGTCAGTAAGGCTTAAGATGCTGTGTTTTATTACCATAAATAGTTAAGAAAGAACATGTAATGCAGTTGGATAACTTCATAGGTTTTATGTTGTGAATATCTCTGAAGACAAACATTTCTCATCACAGGGAATTCTTATTCTATTTTCAGAGAAAAAGAAAAAAAAGCAACTGACTGACAAAATGAAGATGAAATGTTCTGAAAATTGTAATAGAAAATGTATCTGTACATGTTTAGCCAGGATTGGAAATAAAATGAATGCAACAATTGATTAAAATAAGAGATACTTGTCAAAGATGGAATTTTAAAATTATGTATTACCTATTTTGGCCCAGTGTGTTGTAAAGTAAATACTTATTTGAGGCTTACTAGGTTTACAGTGGATCAGACAGATGCTCAGGGTACAAGATGAAAATAATTTTTTCTCACTTGCTTAGAGTTAAAAATCAAGTGGTTAGATTTGGAGAAGCACTCATGCTAAAATAGAATCATCAGATTTACCTCCCTCTGATGGAGGGAGAGTACGTCCTCTAGGTAGGTACTCCTGCTTTTGATTCTTTCTCTGACAGTTGAAATTACCAAGATATTCTCTGGTTTCTACAGTTTCTGATGATGAGAAATTTGCTGCCTTACATATAGTTTTATTTTGTAGGCATCTATTTTCTCTATTTGTATTATTTTAATGAGTTTTTCATGTTTTTTTCCAATTTTGGATCATTAATTTTTATTGTATATTTCCTTGTTTTCATTCTGAGAGGAAAGCATAGCTTCTTTAACCTGTAGTTTATATCTCTTTAGTAACAGAGGATATTTTCAAGTAATTGTTTCTTTTTTTTTTCTTTCTCCTCTTCTGAAATTAAAAAAAGCACATAATACTGAATATTTTCTAAATTATAACTTTACCAGTCCTCCACCCCTAGTTTTGGCTCTTTATCTCTTCTCTACAGACTAAATGATTTCTATTTTTCTATTTTTCACTGCATTGCTTCTTTCCTCTGTAAGCCAGAGTGTGGAATATGTTCACAATTTCTGGGTGTGAAGAGAGCAGTTATAAACTAAGTTTGTTTCTTTTCAGCCTTAAAAGTCTGGCCAGTCCATCATTAATCGTAAAATAGAAAGTACAGGGCTTTGTTGGAACAGTTTTGAGTGTGGATGTGTGTGTGTGTGTGTGTGAGCGTGCGTGTGAGAGAGCATTCACTGACATTTCTGGAGTGCCATTTTCTACAGCTGCCCATTTGGGAGGTCTAAAACAATGTTCACCCTCATGTAAATTATCAAGTCTTGAAGTTCCTAGACAACATGAATATCTCCTACTTTCACAGTTTTCTTAGTTTTGTTTTAGAGAGGCTTTTAATTACTTTAGTGTGGGGAATATGTAGAAGTACACACACTTCAACTTTCTGGATGGTAAATCTCATAAAATGTACAATGAAAAACTCAATTTATCAGCAGGGCATGGTGGTGCATGCCTGTAATCCCAACACTTGGGAGGCTGAGGCAGGAGGATCGCTGTGAGTTCAAGACCAGCCTGGCTATATAGTGAGTTCCAGGTCAGTCTCACCTACATAGTGAGACCCTGTCTCAAAAAAAAAAAATAAATAATAAATACATAAATACATACATAAATAAAAGAACAAGCAAGAACTCAATTTATCATTCCTACATTTCCCAAATCCTAAAAATATGATTTTCTAAATTTGGATTGTCAAACAAATAATGAATAACCTCTTCTTCATATTATTAAATTAATGATCAGATAAGATATCCAATGCCTTGCAAGTCCGAAAAACAAATACAGTATTGACTCTTTCCTTTTATAATTTCACAACTATGTTTTATTAGTCATTTTCCATTGCCCCACAACTTAAAGGAGAATGGGTTTACTTTGTTTCATGATTTTAGAGATTTCAGTCCATGGTTAATAGATTCCAAGGTATAAATGGCATGATGGAGGAAAACTACCCAGCCTATGGTGGCCAGGAAGTACAGAGTAAAGGAAAAACCAAAGAGAGGAGAAGGGCCTGGGGACAAGAATACACCTTTTCAGCGACATACCTTCTCTAACTAAGCTCCAACTCTAAAAGCACACACCTATGAACTGATCAAAGGATAAATACACTAATGAGTACAGCACTCCCATGATCTGTGCACTTTCCAAAAGCCTCACCTCTGCACACCTGAGCCTTTCCGAGGACATTTCAGGTCACACCATAACATATAAACCCAATAACAAAAATATCTGCATAATATACCATTACATCCTTAAAGGCATATGAGATACAATGCAGAGGTAATAATAAAATTAAAGTTACCTGAGAGTTGTTTCAGTATAACTTTTCAGGATATTGAAGATTTCACACATTTTTATATCTCAATTTCTAGTAAGGCATTAATTGGTGGTGGAGTGAATAGAGCATGGCTGAGAGTTTCTCTTTCAGTTAACCATAAATGAGAAAAAAAAATATTTTTTCTGATATATTAGATCCAAAAAATGAGACTCACTCTAACTTTATTATTGGCAATGTGGTACAATATAAACAGACAGGCAAATCATTATCTCTGTAATCTTAGGTCTATAGAAATCTAAGCCATGTAAACTCTATTGTCATTGTTATTATGTTTTATATCTACATCCTTAAAACTGCAATATTATTTGAAGAGACACTAAATGTGTTTTTTTAAATTATTTGTTGGGCCAGGGATTTAGCTCAGTGCTACTGTGCCTGCCTTGCAAGTGCAAGGTCCTGAGTTCAATCCCTCGAACTGCAATATATGTGTGTGTGTGTGTGTGTGTGTGTGTGTGTGTGTGTGTGTATGAATTATTTGTTGTCTAGTTTGATTTCCTAATTAGTAAACCAAAGGTAAATATGTGAACAAACATTTATTGTAGACCCTCTACACATTAGCTTCTGTGGATTTCTCACTTTGCAGATTTTTTGAAACACATTTCATGGTGCTAATGAAGTATAGTGTATCTCAGCCATGATTTTTTTAAAGTGCTGTGTCAGTAGACCTCATATATTCCTACAAATAATTTCTCATTTTCTTCTTTTTATGTTTTTATTTCTCCCCTGAAAGTATTGGTGGAAACAATTAGTTGTCTAGTGTTCTTAGGTTCCAAAACATTAACATTAAGTTCTTGTAAACCTTTACAGAGTATAAAATCAATGTTGAATCATTGACAGGATTATTTTGTCTGCTTCTTCTAAGTAAGCCATTGAATGCACCTCAGATAATCCAATGCATGTGTGAAGAGAAGAAAGGAAATCAAATCCTGCTTATAGAGAGATGTGGGTGATCATTAGTAAACCCATAAAAGGAAGCAGAAATAAAAAGCTAAGTAATTTGAAAAGCAGACAGGCATGAAGATCTAAGACAAACATTCTGAGAATGTAAACAACCTGTTTAAGAAAAAAAAAAAGAAAGATGTATACAAAAATTAAAAAGCTCAGAAGCATAAACAGACTAATTGGATTCCCAGAGAAAAAGATATCACACATCTGTAATACTCAGTCAAGATAAAAATCCTGTTTGGACCTATGATAAGAAGAAAGGCATAATATCAATAGAAAGGGTCTGTGCGTGTCAGTTCCATGCCTTCAAATCATATGGCTTAGATATAATCACACCCATTTAAGAAAGTGCTGTTTACAACTTTGGAAAGTGACTATTTAGAGATCTCAATCACCCATAGGTGACATTTTCACAGCTTCTAGAGAGAGCATTACGTGGATGAAAATGCATAAATAAGAACAGAATGCTGACATGACTCAAATACTTCAGTAGCATACGCCTACACATAAGAAAAAATTGTTTCTATTGAAGCAAAAATACCAAATAATGGAGTCAAAGAGAATGAAAGTTACAGAGCTATCACCTTATGAAAGTAAAAAATGAAAGTGAAACACCTATCAATTTATGAAATGCAATCAAAGTACAGAAGCAAATCAGATTAGTCCCACTGCAAACAGTTTCGCTTACCTACATTGTACTTGCTAAAGAGAAGCTCTGGTAGGATGGATCATGAATTTAAAGAAGACGGTGCAGAACTTCAAAATTATGTGTCCCTTTCCTGTCTTCAGCATATCGTTCCTTTTCCTTTCTTTCCATGCCTTTAACATTCATTAAATGTTTCTTTATTATTGGTATGTTTTTGACACTTCCAAATTATTCTAAAAATAGTTTAAATGTAATATAAATTTACTGTGGATGCGCCATTAAACTGTCATGTTCTACACTGCGCCAAGAGATGTAAGAGTTGGGAGGGATTGATGCAAATATAAAGCTCAGACTGCTTGCTGAGCAGTAAGTAATTAAGCAATAAGTAATAATCTTTTGTCTCTCACTTGATTCAGGACTCAGGTCTTTTTCCAGCAAAGACAGGTAAATTATGCAGCTTGTATACAGATTTAAAATGTCAAATCCTTTATTATTTGGAATACTATTTTATTCTTTTACAATCTTTGGAGCCTGAAAGCTGCCTTTTATTTTTAATCATTTTCTTACCCACGTAAATGAGGACAAGGTTAACTGATCACCACCCAGGGTTAAATTTAAACTTATTTCCAGGGACTACTGGAAAAATGACAATGATCTCTGTCCAAGGTAAGGATAAAGTGTATTAGCTATTGATTTTTAGTATGCTCTTTAATGGTCAAAGCTACTTGAATGGGGTCTTATACTACTTTGTTTACACTGTTTAGAGAAAATATATGGAGTGAATCTCCTTTATCTCATTCGATTACTATGTCTAATTTCAGCTATGTGTCCATTCTGTTGTAAGACACCATCAGGAAGCATTTAATGTTAGTTTCCTGAAACCAAGACACCTTGCACATTTCTTAGAATTTCTAAATCTGAAGACACATGTGTGTTGTTTGTTTGAAATTGATGGGAGGATGGGCCTAGAGTTCTTGGGCTGCTTGGTAGTTGTGTTTTATTCTGATTTACACTTGTACTTTCATTAAATTCTTAACAGAATAGGGAGTTTTGTGACAATTTTCAATTATTTTATCCTTAATTTATAAGGTCAAGTACTTCAATTATCTTTGTGGTAGTGTTTGATTTTATATCCATTTTTCATTTATTTAATAAATACAATAAGTCATAAGTGGACATAATTGGTTGCAAGCATTTTACTCATTCATGCTATATATGTTGACTATATAAATATATATATATATACATATATGCAAATATATACATATATACATATGTAAATGGCATCAATTATGGGCTATATTTATGTTTTTAAGCAGTCTTAAGTTCATATTTTGAAGTTTGAACCACCAATGGAGTGGGAGGATCTTTGAGAGATATAGTAATTAGGTTTAAGTGACCTTTGGGATTAGTGTCTTTATGATAGAAAGGCCTAGACCCAGTTCCCCCTCTCTCACATGTGAAGACAAAAAGAGAATACAACAGTATGCAAACCAAGGGGGTGTCCTCATTGAACTACAGATCTGCTGGAAACTTGATCTTTCACAGATGTTTAGAAAAACAAGTATCTTTTGCTTAATGAAAGCATACTGGAGTATTTTTTTTTATTATAGCAGATGGAATTGACTTAAAAATGTCTACTATTGAAATTATCTAGCCAGGCATGGTGGTGAATGCCTATAATCCCAGCACTTGGGAGGCTGAGGCAGGAGGATCACTGTGAGTTCAAGACCAGCCTGGGCTATATAGTGAGTTCCAGGTCAGTCTCAACTACATAGTGACATCCTGTCTTAAAAAACAAAACAAAACAAAATACACACACACACATACACACACACACACACACACACACACACAAAGAAAGAAAGAAAGAAATTATCCTTGATTGCTACATTTCATATTTGTGAAGTCAATTCTTTCTTCCTTTTGATCACTTATTTGAAAGGCTGTAATGAATAGGCATTTTAATATACTGATATTTAAAATTTGGAAAAAAATATTTTGAAGTATATAATTGTACAAGGCAATGAGCCATCTTATACATATTTTCTATTAATATGCTGATATCTAGCAACTATCTTTTAAAATATTTCATGGCCAGGAGGTACAAAATTTCAGTTATACAATAAATGAAAAAAGATTCCTTTTTGTGGCATTTACTGAACAAGAGAATTTGATGTTAATATTAATCATATTCTCATTAATGAAAATCGGAGGAAGTCAAAGAGAAAATTTGGATTTTTTTATGTTTTTTCCAAGTGATTACTTATAATAATAAAAAGGGAACTCTCACAGTAGAGAACAAAATTAGAAAATCAAAACACATACTTACATATATAATCCATTTATTATAGCCAGAGAAAAAATGAATAAGCATGGATGAAAATCATGTTAATGAAAGGCAATAGCTTGAAGTAACTAAATATAGGGAAAAATAACAAATACTAGGCAGATCAAGGAATATGGTGGTCTTAGTTCCTTTCTCACTGCTGAGACACAGTACCTGGCATCGCCAATTTAAAGGAAGAAAGGTTTATTTTAACTCACAGATTGTAAAAGTTTCAGTCTGTAGTCGGCTGGCTTGGAGGCAGGGCAGCAGGACAGGGGGCCTGGCGGGCAGGAAGTAGTAGCCCTCAAGGGTGGAGGGATGCAAGTATGCGCCCTTCCAGGCCACACCCACAGTGACCCACCTCTTCTAACTATTCTTCCCTTCCCAGCCTCCAACCCAGCTATGAACTCATCATTGGGCTGCTCCAGTAAATCACATCCACGACCCAGCATCACATGCACGTGGTCCTATAAGCTGCCAAAAGTTTCATTGATGAGAACATGAGGTCCAGGGGGAACATCTAGACATAAACCATAACCATGGTGAATGTTTTATAAGTACCGCGCCCTAAGCGTTTCCTCCACTGGAGCGCCGTGAATGTTTCAAAAGAATCAAAAAACAATTACAGTAAAAGATGCATTGTTATGGCTCACCCTCAACTCCTTCTTACTTTAAACATACCCCATTGTTCTTGCCACTTTCCAAAGCAGTTCTAGTCCTCTTTTGTCTTTTCTTGGCTCCTTAATGTCCTGAATCAAATCAAAATAGTTTCCCTGTTCTGTAGGCTGTATCTTTATTCTGTTGTTTGTTTCTTTTTCTATGCAGAAGCTTTTTAACTTGCTATAATTCCATTTGCTAATTTTAGATTTATTTCTTGTTCAATTTCTTTATTATTCAGAAAGTCTGTTGCCTATGCCTATAACTTCAAGCGTTGTCCTTATTTTACCTACAGCAGATTGTATTTCAACATTAGATCTTTGATCTGTTTACATTACAGTTTAGTGTACAGTGAGAGATGTGCATCTAGATTTAATCTTCTCATGTATACAGTCAGTTCTTCAAGGGCTACTCATTAAAGTGGCTGTCTTTCCTCCAGTGTATGTTTTGGCCCCTTTGTGAAAGATCGCATTGTTAAAGGTGCCTGAGGTTGTTTCTACACTGCTGAATATGCCTGAGGTTATTCTGTTCCACTGACCCACATGTCTACTTTTGTGTAAGTGCCATGCTGTTTTTATCACTGTAGCTTTATAATATAGCATGAAATCTGGGTTTGTGTTACCTCCTGCCTTGCTCTTGTTTACTAGGATCACTTTAGCAATCCTGCATCTTTTCTGTTTCAATATGATTTTAGAATTGTTTTATCTGTTTCTGTGAGAAATACTGTTGGTATTTCGACTGAGGTTGTATGAAATGAAAACATGGTAACTTAGATATAACTTTTTCTGCCTATCAATAATTAGAGGATACTTTCCATTTTCAGATGTACATTTGATCTCCTTTTTCAGAGTATTCTAATTTTCATTAGAGAGGTCTTTCATTTCTTTTGACAGGTTAATTCCCAAGTGTTTAATTGTAATACACCTTTGATCATACCTCATATTATAGTTGTTAGACAACATCATAAATAAAAGTTAAATTGACAAGAATGTTATATAGTTGTCATTATTTGAAGAAAAATTAACAAGTGGAAGAGAAAAGAGATCAAAACTATAATTCAGGAAAATTTTCCTGGACTTTTTGATATATGTATATTTTATACTCCAGGAAATTGAATATAGGACATATATATATCAAAACAGATTTGAAAATACTTACTGTCATGGATAAATAAAACAGTTCTTCAAACTCGCAAGCAGCCAATGTAACTTATGCACAGAGAAATTAGGCCACCTTGAGACTAATTACAGTAACCTCAACTCAAACACAGAGAACAATTTCAAAGTTATCAGGAAAAATATTAGTGAGTCAATAATGCTATACCCAGCCAGCTTTCTTCTTGAATGTAAAAGAAACCAGCTATTATTTTCAGCTGCATAAGCACTCAGAATTATGGCAATTAATGTGATTTAAAATAAATTATCGACAATGAATTCATCTCCTCAAGGAATAAATAAAAGTAAATAACTTAGTAATATGACATGTATAAGTATAATGAGTTTTGAATTTATTAATTAGAAAAATAAGAATAAGCATCTAAGGCAGTTGTTGGGAAACTATATTTATAATACAGCTTGACAAAGTATAAAGGCTGGTAAACTCAATCAGAAGGGAATAATTGAGAAACTTGTGCAGGAGTGTAGATTTCTTCAACATGGTTGCTAAAGTACTCATTTCTGATGCTCCTAAAATTTTAGTTGTGATTATAAAATCCATGTTATTCTAGCCTCCTAATATTTTTATACACTCTTTTTAAATCACGGGGAAATTTTAGAAACCATTTCTTTCTTTTTCTACCAGTAGCAGGAAAACAGCAGTTTTAGGCTTTTAAGAAATCTTTTCACATATTTAAAGCATAAACATAAATTACATGCCAAGCTTTTAATAATATACAATGATAATTTATTTTGATATAACTTGATAAATTTAGTGTATTATATATGACTAAGATGTATTTTGAATTATATTCATGTAGTATCTATTATTAAATTTTTAATACTTTTATTTGCTTCCAGATTTTGTGCTTTATTGCTTGAGTATCATTTTCTAAATCAATTTTCCAGAATCAATATATCCTTTTTTTAAAAAATAATGTTGCTATATTTAAGTCTACTTCTCTATATTAGGTTTTAGCATTATTTTCTTAAATTTATGGTGATGTGTCTTTATAGCAATGCTGGAAATAGTAGCCACAAATCTCAAAGGAAGCAAGTAAGTCTTAGAAGTGTAATAGATTTTAAAAATTGAGACACATAAAAATAAAAGTGAATAAATGAAATATAATAAAATAACGACCCAAACCTCCCTTACATTAAAGCAGAACCTCAAATATATTTGCCTTTCATTGTCAGCATAATCAGTGTTCTATTTTTCAACTATTTTTATATTTTTCATATGTTCTAGTAAAAAGGACAATCCTAAAAATGTTTTTTATTTGCATTAAAGTTATTTTTATTTTTAAAAAGTTGTTAAATTTTTCTGTCTCTGAAACTGATTTCCACTTTTTATTAAGCAAACTGATAAATATAGTTTGAGAACCAACAGTGGGTGGTACATCAAATTGAAGAAATCTGAAACAAACTACCAGCAGCATCAGCAAAAGATTAATGCTGAAGCTATGAAATAAGAGATATGAAGCTGAAACTCTGGAGAAACAGAGGGAAGAAAGCAGCTTGTTGGGCAGTTAAGTGATCAAAACTGCAGAGTAAGAGCCAATAACTGTCAGTAAACAGGTACAAAGCAAAGCAGGATCTGTCTTCAAAGTTCAAATGAAAGGACATTCTAAGTCTCTGTAAAGATAGTAGATATTTATTGTTTACATTTTTTACATATAGGTAGAAAAATTGACTTGTAAGGGAAAAGTATGTTTTTAGCAAATTATTTTCATATTAGTGCTGTAATAAATTATCACAAATATAATAGCTTCAAACAACTCAAATATGTTATGCACTATTCTGGAGGTCACAGCTTTGAAATGAGCATCCTTGGGTTAAACCCAAGGAAATGAACTTATTGTGTCTTCCTGGAGGAGAGTCTTTTTCTCACCTATTTCAGCTCTCAGAGGGTACCTGTTTTCTTGACCTCATTCTCTTTGATTCCATATTTGAGCTGCTGCCTGAGTTCTTCTACTAGTAGTGCCTCCCTTTTCTACTTTAAAGGACCTTTTTGATTACTTTGGAACCCCCCAAATAATCAAGAGCACTTCCCATATTTTAAGGTGAGTTGACCACCACTCTAAAACCAACAGAAACCATTATTTTCTCTTCCCCTTTAACAGTATATTTACAGGTTCTAATGATACAGGCATGGATATGATTAGCAAAATCATTGTTCTGTCTACCACAGTGGGTTTAAGACACAAAATTGGAATGTGATGTCTGTATTTTTTCAATTTCAAAGTTTATAGTAATGTTTTATAGAGGAATCTCTTATGGTTTTCTCTCCAATTCGACCAGTTCAACTTTTTAAAACCTAGGTTCTATAAACTAATGTTTATAATTGATGGAACTACTAATGTATATTTATTGATTATTTCATATATAAATACTTATAAGTATTTATTTACAAATGAGCTTTAGAGGCTGTAAGTTTTGTCGTTAAAATGATTGCTGTCACTGAACACGAACAATTATAGTATTCAAAACTCATGCATATATTTTGATATTACCAACCTATTGATATTACAAATTTATTTGATATTACAAATCTATTGTTGAGTGCTGCTCTTGGACCAAGCTTACACAGTGAATATAAGAAGTAAGTTACTATATGGAGTTACAGCCAATGGAATCTCATATTGCAAATAATGCATGTAGCTAGATAGATGGAACAAAATTTAAGTCAATAATAATGGTAAGGATTTAGTATGAGAAAATACAAACATAATATTACCTTCATCTTAGCTGAGGGTGATTCAGATGAGCTTTGAACATGCTGAGTTGGGAAAGCCCTTTTTCAAGTAAAGAAACTATATATTTGATTGAATTTTCAAGTCAGGGGTTTTAGAGCAGGTCGGATATCTCTATGTAGCAATCATATGCAAACTAGTGTGGAGTCATGAAGCTGGATGTAAACATCAAATGTACAAGTGTGCTAACAAATGAGAAAAAAGAATCTTGTCACTTAAAAGAAATTGTATGGAATTGGAGATCAGTACACTACATGAAATATACAGAAAGACAAGTACTGAACAATGTCACACATACTTGGAATGTAAAAAGTTGATGGCATAAAATTGGAGAGTGGCAATAGTGATTACCAGAGGCCAAAAAGCGTAAGAAAGGCAGAAGAATGTTGAAATGTTATCAAGGGGTAGTAAGTCCCAATTAGAAGCAAAAGTTCTGATGTGCTATTGAGTAGTAGGGTAAATATAGATAGCAACTATCTACTGTGTATTTTGAAAAGCTAGAAGAATGTTAAATGTTTTCACCCTAAAGAAATGATAAATGAGGACAAAAATATATTTAACCTGATTTAAATATTATGTGATACATTCATGTATGGAAACATTACATGCTATTACATTAATATTTAAATTTTTTGTTTTCATGTATCAGTTAAAATATTTATTATTTGTAATAATTTAGATAACTATTCAATAATTATTTAAAGAAATAACAATCTTATAATTTAAATATTTAATTATTTAATAATTATTAACTCAATGATAAAAATAAAATAAATGCTGTGGAATGCATTCTTAAAACTTGGAAGTTTAATTCAAATTCTGGCTGGAAAAGAAAGTAAAAAGAAATGAGAAGGCAGCTCAACTCACCCAATATTTATTTTAACTGTCCATAACAATGAACAGAAAAGCCAGTCATCACTCAAGGTTAGACCAGAGGGAATGCTCTGATCCACCTGCCCTGACAGTTTACTGTTTTCCTTTTTATCTAAACTTTTATCATTATAATCTAACTTTTTTTTTGCACTGGGGATTGAACTCAGGACCTTGTGCTTGTGAGGCAGGCCCAATGCCACTGACCTAAATTCCAGAAATATTCTTTTAATATGTATAGCAAGATTGTCTGCTTAATAGTAATTTTATGTATAACATCGTTTTCAGTTTCAACACATAGTATAACAAATAACTCTCCCATTTAGCCTGGGTCCTTTCACACAATCCTTATCCATCTGCCTTAATTGTCATGTGCTAACATAGCCACCATATCACTTGGAAGATGCTGGCACTGGGTTGTTTGGCTACTCAAATTGGGAAATAAAATTTCATCATTGCAAGGAAGTTTTCAGACAATGAAATATTGCTCCTCACATTTCTGTAGGAATAATGTTGGCACCTTGGATGTGCATATAGATTAGATGCTATTTATCTGCTTTCCAAATCTTAGAACATCTTTCAATTAATCTATTTTTAACTTATGTAATTGTAAGCCTGAAATTGTGTCTCTCAACATATTCCAGAGCTTTTATATATTTACTTTATGCAATTTTACTTATATTTACCTGAAATACATTTATTATGGACCATATATTTATATTGTGGACAATCAGACTCTATTCTATGCTCTCTACATGTCTGATCTATTGTATATCATAATAATCTAAAACTAAAGGTAATATTATCTAAAATTTAAAAAATTAAAAATAGAATTCTCAAAGTGATTATGCATTTGTATACATAGATATCTGAAAAGAAACAGATTACAGTTACACCAAGATCAGCTTATAAATACTGTAAA
Organism: Fukomys damarensis; assembly: GCF_012274545.1. Lineage (NCBI taxonomy): Eukaryota > Metazoa > Chordata > Mammalia > Rodentia > Bathyergidae > Fukomys > Fukomys damarensis. The sequence continues at coordinate 18,784,032 of NW_022900942.1, forward strand.
ATTTTAAGATAGTAATAATGTCAAGAAGATACGGCAAAAATTTTTAAAGAATGGGATACCATATAACATATCATTTTAAATTCTTTATATAGCAGGAAAGTTTATATCTGGGGTTTATTTTAATATATTTATTGAAATAATATATTAACTAAATATATTTACTAAATAAATAATATATTTACTAAGAATGGGATAGCATATAACATATTTTAAACATTGTTCATAGTAGGACAATTAATACCTAGGGTTTATATTAATATATCTACTGAAGTTAAGAATTGGGCCACAGTTTTCAGCAGTAGCTTAGTGACTTGGTTTCTAATAAAAATTTGAGCTTTGATAATCTGTTAGATTATGAATTAGGACAAATAAGTATTTTAAAGTTATGTAGTAAATTTAAACTATTGTTCCTAGCTAATAAATGCTAAATAAATATTTTTTATAAGTAGGTAGCTAACACTCAAACTATATTAATTCACAACTTTAAATATCAAAACTTAAACAATTTAAAATATGGTAAAAGTGTGACCATAATTTTGAGGTTACCTTAAAGTCAAAGTGAAGTGAATAGGCATTGAAGCACCAATGAAAAACAGTTAATGAACAAAGTCTATTTTGAAATGAGTTTAAATCAGGGTGACTATGTCTGTGTATTTTGGAAGCAAAAGAAAAACATTTAGAAACAGTATGTAGTAGGCAATAAATATATTCAAGTTTAATTTTATTTAAAATAGTAAAACAAAGGAAAATATTTTTAAGTTACCAGTAGTGAAATATAAGTATTTTTAAAATATTTTGATGATATAAGAATATGTGAAGTGATAAATTAATGATCAGGCTTACAATAAATACAATATATATTAAAGTTAAAAACATTTAAAACAATTTAACCATTTAAAAGGAAATTAATTTCTCCTTTACCGGAAAAAATCCTAGCTGCGATTTTAAGGGCAGAGTACATGATGTGTCAGATCACCGAGGAAGGAACATTTGCTTTGTGTGCTTGGCTTTCCTGCTTACTAGCTACTTAACCTTGGTGACCTCCTTGTGCCGAGCTATAGTTGGTCGTTTAAGCACATGAAGCAGGACAACCAAAACTAAGAGAAGTTTTTAAATAAATTTTTGGAATTAAAAAAATATGTTTATAATGGAAAAAATTTAAATTAAATACTAATCTTTATATATATTTTATGGATTAGTGCTTTTTCTAAAACTTTATATCCTAAATTTTATGTAGAAATAGATGCAATAATCTTGTCAATGATTAGAATTTGTAAATACCTTAATCCTTTCTGTGATCTTTGGTGGCCTTTTTTTTTTTTAAATTGGAACACTTAGTATCTACTATTTATCTAGATTTAAAACGATAGATAATTTTAACAATTTTCTCACTGGCCTATAGAATGTACCTAACAATTCATACTTCCCCACATCTCTTGAAATTCAGAAAATGATGCAGAAAATTTAACACAAGTTGATAGAAATTGACGGTTAAATCAAAACTCTGACTTGATCAAATCATAGTTTAAAGAAGCTTTTTACTTTTTATGATTCAGTAACAATATCCGTCCTTCCCTTTAAAATTCAGAACTGATTAAGAAATATTACAATCAGCAACTGGTATTAATTTTTAAATTTAAAAAATGGTTGCGGGACTTAGAAGTAAAGACATTGACCATGGACAGATGGTGCCATCAAATTGAAACTATCTGCCAAGCTGCAGTTGTCCACTTGCAGGACTGAAACTTTCCTCCGGCAGCTCCTGTAATGGACAGGAGGGAGAGAAAGGATCTTTAGATCAAAAGAAATCTATCATTAATCCTGTTGGATTATGGAAAGACCTCAGCAATGCATTGTTTTGCAAGTTAGCATTGCATAACTATAAAAAATTAAAATGATCAGGCTTTTAAGGGCTGTTTAGGAAGGGCAAAATTTATGTCTCAGGAGTCATGCTTGTTGTCTAGGCTCTCAGATCATACCCTCACCAATAGTTAACTAAAATCCCCTGAGCATTGCTTGCTGTTGTTCAAATAGTTGGCTGAGGAGCTAACATGGCCAAAAGTTTTCTTTTTTAAAGTAATCATGTATGTAGCATGTGTTATGAGAATATATTATAATCCCTTAAATGTAGGTGCACATAATCAAAAGAAAACAAAACTCAGGACATACAAGCCTGGAAATTTCTTCAACCTTATAGAACAGTTCCTTATTTAAATTTTGCTTGCATAATGTGATAATGTTAAAGTTTATAAGATATATATGTGATGAATTAGTGATTCATTTGAAAGTTACATAAATAAAACTTTAAGTACAGTAGATAAATATTTTGGTAGAAAGCCTACTGAGAATTATATATAATGAATCTGGAGACCATAAATCTATGTGAAATATGACAGTTACAGAAGTTTAAATATCACCTGATTTCTCTAATGCAAGAGACCCAAATTATAAATAATATAAAGATCAAAATAAGAAAATCTATTAAGAAATAGGGAAGTAAGCTTTGTAGAGCTGAGAAGGGGACCTGGGAATAGAGGGAGAACAGAGTTCGGGAATTCCAGGAAGAATAAAACAGACCAAGGTTCTGTGTTTATGTACAACTGCCAAGCTGGATGGAATCACTGTTTATCACAACCATGTGCTAATAAAATACTTTTAAAAACTACTACATGTAGCAATTTAGTTTTTTATGATTAATGATTTTAATAAAAATGTATTTACTACTATTAAAGTGGTGTTTAAACCTATCTTACAGTTTTCTTACAAGTTAAAAGACAGACGTAGTTCAAATATTTTTCCCATATTTAACCAATATTATTTCTAACATTTATTTATAACTAACATTGTTTCTAATATTTAACCAGCTCAAGAATTTATTTCCTTGAAACCCAACTAAAAACTTTAATATATCCTTAAAAATTCCCCTAATTACATTTATAGCTAAGTAGATGCACATTGAGGACATACTCTTATGTGAAATTAACAGGACATAAGTGTAAATACTGAATAGTTTCTCTGGTGTGATAAACTAAAAGTGTAAATAAGAATCAAAATATATAATTGACATTGTGTAATAGGAAAAAATTATTTAAATGCATCAGGGAAGAGGGAGGGGTAGGGGAAAGCTAAGAAGGGAAAAGAAATAATAAGAGAAAAGAAAAAAATGGAAACAGACTCTGTAAATAGGGAAGGGTGGAGGGAATGAGGGAAAAATAAGAACCAAGATACATCATGTGAAGGTACAAGATCCCAGTGATGAATGTAACTGTACTGTATACCTAGAATGTACCAATAAAGAAAAAAGGAAGAAAAAAAAAAAGCCCCAACTAGCAGCATCTATTTTTAAATGAAATTCAACAAAATGTGAAATATAATTTACAAAGTGTTAGTTTATGCTTCATCTAGCTTTTTATAATGTTAAAACTTTTTAAATTAGTTGTTATAAACTCCTACACTCAGCTCCTGCTTCAGATCATTTTATCGGGTCAAAAAACAAACATTATTCTTACCACACATTTCCAACGTGTTTTCTGTAGAGGACTTGACTTAGATTCTGTATAACCTTCTTAGCTTTCACATTTAATCCTTGAATAGAAATGAGACACTTTTTGCATTTTATTTTCCATTTAGAAGGCTGTATGAAAAGTTTCTCATTTTGATTATGTCGGATAATCTTGTCTTTCTGCCGGGGCAATAAGCTGATTTCTCTTGAAAAAAATAACAAGAAAAATAAAGAATCCTTTTGAAAAGAGGAACTTTATCTCCTCCTTATCCGTCAGTTAAAAAAATAAATAAAATGCTAGCAGTTACTGATGCTGTGGTTTCCAGCCTTCCAGTATATATTGAAGAGTTCCTTGTTCACATTGTTTGTGACCTGAGATATTTGGAAGCTAATAAGCAAGAAAAACAGTATTGACTCTGTTTCACTTCTATACTCAGTGAGCTCATCTGTCAGACAAAATCTGAATATCTTATTAGTAAAACAGACTGAAAACCTTACTGAATTGGATTAGTACTAATTAATAGGATTTACTATCAAAATATAATAATAACATGGAATGAATTATTTTTAATTGAATACCTTAATTCAGAAAGTAGTAGCATGATAAAACCACTACCATTGGAACAAAATGACTTACCAGGCTTGATAAATATTCTACTATTACTTCAACTTAGTGGGAGGATCTTGCTGTTGGACATTTTAGCAGGGGAATAATATTTGTAAGGCTATTTTTAATAGAAATGTACATTATATTTTAATAACTCACTGAAAATACACTTTTGTGATTTTAAATGTATTGCAGTGTTTTAAAATAAGTTCAATAAATACACACACAAATTATGTATATTGTATTAGAGACTCCTGTGGAAGGTTCCACTCTCCTGCTGAGTACTACAATGAAAGGTTAAAAGAAAAGATAGAATTAAAGAGACAGAGAAATGGGGAGCCAGGATGACCAATGCTAGAGCAAGCAAAGCTAAATAAGCAAAGGCCCTGAAAACCCAGACTGCTGTTATTTATTGGTGACATCACAGTTCGATTGAGGTAAAGTGGCTATGTGAAAGGATGTGTAGTTGTGATGAACACGTTACTGATACATGCAAAGCTTGTGAAGAAAATGATAAAGTATTCTTGAATTAGGGACAGAACAGACAAATATATGTTGTGGTTAATAATTAACCTTGTATTTTTAGTAAAGAAAGCTTTAACTCTTTGGAATGAAATTTGGGTAAGAGTCACTTGTTTATTTTTTCACATCTTCTTTCATGTTTCTCAGGGCATGTCTTGGTGTTCACATTTCCTTTCAATCAGGACTCCAGTCACATGGAATTAAGACTCACCCTAATAATCTCATTTTAACTTGATTATCTTTGCAAATATCGCAATTTACAAATAAGGCTGACAATAATACAGTAGAGTTTAGAACTTTAAAATATTTTTAAATGGACATAATTCAACCCAAAACCTCTATTCTATATGTTGAATTTCTAAATGGATTGATTTCAAACAAGAAAATTATAAAGTCAAATGAGTGAAAGATTCTTAAGACAAAGAGATTAATTTTAATATGAATATACTTGCTTCAGAGAAAAAAATGAGAGTGCGGTAATTATTAAAATAGAAAATTCACATACATTTAGAATCGATATTTTTTCTTCCAAGTATTTATTTAAAAACCTCTAGACTGCTTTCATATGTTTGGAAATAAATTGTATTGTTTGTAACATTTTTGTAAAACAGAAATCAGATCAGTAACATTAATAAGAATATCTATATGGCATTATTGTTGTACAAGAAAATTTTGTAATTACCTAAGATCAGAAAACAGATATCTGTATAGAAATTTAAACAAAACAAACTATGTTGTGTAAATTAATAAAAACTGGAGAAGCACAGATAATATAGCAATAGTATAAAGTCATGTGAAATTTATTCATGCTTAAGTATAAGGCAATATAAAACTTACAGGAGAAAAATAAATGCTCAGTTTAACAAGGGAATTACCTTCATAATTTTATCTCTGTCTAGGGGAAACCAGTTTTAGAAGGCATAATGAGATTTCAGTTCTGTCTGTATTATTTCCTTACAGTAAAATGGAAGAAAATATGGAAAATATTATGAATGGATAAAACTAGATTATGATGACTTTATCCTCCAGATTTTTTTTCCTGTAGATTAAATACTCTAAAATGCTCTTTAAAAAATGTAAAATAGCTAAAAACAAGTTCATAGTTCTACAGTTGAATTCTCGAGACCCTAACTCTGAAAAAAACATATGTGTATGTAATATATTATATATTTTATATAATATATGCATGTAATAAATTATATATATATAATATGTGTATGTTATACAATTTCCTTCAGTTTTCTTTTTCTCATTAAAACAATATTTGCTTCTCAGAGAGTTGAGAGGAAAAAATACAGGAAAAACTGTTGCAATATTTTGAAAGTTCTATTTAAAAAAGTAACTACAAAAGTGTAACAACTTCTGGGCTCTTTATTTTTATAAATTTAAACCATATAGATTAGTGATTTGAAATATGGCAAACTGTAGGATTAGATAATGTTTTAGAGTTACTTGCCTTTCAATTATAATTAAATATTATTGGCTAAAATTAAAAGGGATTAAATCAATTCAGTAATTTGTTCATCCAGTGAATTGTACTATTGATGCAGTCGCAGGCATTGAGTATAAATGTTTGATTTGTGTACTAAAGCTAGCAGATTTGTAGGGAAAGTTTGCCATCTTCTGGACAGACTAAGAATAGTGGCACATCCTCAAACATTAGAAAAACTAGAATATAGTTGATTATTTCTCTGCAGTAGAAACATTCAAGGTCTACACTTCTCCCTCCAGCCACCTGAACTTGGTGGCAAACCACTAGGAGGCAGAACTGTGTGGAGCCAGTTTACAATTCTTACCCCAGGCCCCAACCATGAGAGCAGACCCATAAGAGGCAGAGCCACGAGGTTGCTCGCACCCCCTCCCCCAGTATTGCGGGGGGGGGATTGTGGGCCCCCTCTGGACTCCTGGCTGTGCTGATACCTGGATTCACACCACAGAAGCACATGGATGTCATAAAGGTCATTATCCTGAGCTCTATTCCTGATTTTGATTTAATTCACACAGTTAAAGGTGATAGATTTAACAGCTACCACAAATTGTCATTTTCTATGCTGTGCTTGATGCTATTGTGTTGCTGATTGTATCACTTGGACTAAGATGTTGTGATTGATCTAATCAGTTGTCCTTCCTGTTATAATAAAAAAGAGATTGCCTCAGGGTCATTAGAGACTCAAAAGCTAAAGACAAGCTATGAAAGACAAGGTATGAAACCATGGACAGTACCAACAACAAAAATAAAAATGGGAAGACATTCAAACAAGGCTCAAGCACAAACACAGACTTCCAGTTTATCAAGGGCAAATTCTGGGGGAGGGGATGAGGTGGAAAAGTCCGATAATCAACTACCTGGAAACGCTAAACTGATATCACAGGAAGTAACAAAACAGATGAATGAAGAGTAAAAAGGGAAAAGAAAAAAATGTGAGAGAATGAAAAGATGAAAATAAAGTGTTTGTAGATGGGGAGGGAGGGAGGGGGTGAAGGGAGGGCAGAGGTAAGGGGAAAAAATGAGAATCAAGACTTGTCATGTAGAGGTACAAGATCCCAACAATGAATGTAACTGTACTGTATCCCTAAAATGTACCAATAAACTCAATTAAAGCTGAAAAAAAAAGATGAATGAGGCTCTAGAAAAATTCATAACGAAGTAACTTTCCAGATAACTACAGAGATGATGAGAAGAATGAATGTCATGATTAGAGACTGTAGAACAGAAACAGATTTAAAAATACATAAGTTGAAGACCATGATTGAAGCCATGAGTGCCCAGCATAGGAAAGAAATGGAAACTATGAATGCCCAACATATTAAAGAAATGGAATCCATAAAACATATCAAACATTTATTCAGGAGATTAAAAACTCTATTGAAAGTTTATGTAACAGAATGAGCCAAAATGAAGACAGGATATCAGATATATAGAAGACAGGATAGAGATCAATGACCATGAAAAGAAGGATCTCTAAAAAATAGTAAGGGAACAGGAGAAATCAATCCAACAGTTCTTAGATGATACTAAGAAGAATAATATGACTCATAGGAGTCCAAGTAAAAATAGGAGAAAGTACAAAAGACCTAAAAAAAAACTGTTCACAAAAGTAATAGCAAAAAATTGACATACACATGAGTGAGGCATATAGGACTCCAACTAGCCATGATTAAAAAAAAAATCACCTAGACATAAAAATGAAGATCCCCAAAACACAACAAAAGTACAAAATACTATGGGCAGTTAGAGAAAAGAAACCAATCTCATGCAAAGGAAAGCCCATCAAAATCACAGCAGATTTTTCAACACAAATCCTCCAGTCAAGGAGAGACTGGAGTGAGGAAATTTAAGCCAAAAAAAAAAAAAAAATCCTCCAACCCAGATTGATGTATACCACAAAAGTATCTTTAAAAATTGATGGGGAAATAAGATACTTCAATGAAAAAATAATACCTGAGAAATATCATAATTAAAAAAACAGAATACCAAACAATTCTAAGAAATATCCCAGATAAAGAAAAATGAAGATAACAACTCCATAAGGCCCAATAGAGCAAATGAAGCAGAAGAAGTTAAAGGGTGGGGGTGACTAGTAAAAGCCAACAACAGGATAATAACATGATGATGATAAATCAGTACATCTCAGTTATAACCATCAGTATGAATGGCCTCAATTCACCAACCAAATAAATAGACTGGACAACTGTATTAAGAAGCCAAATCCAACAATATGCTGTATACAAGAAATGCTCTGAGTTCAAAAAGAAACTCAAAGACTAAAACTAAAAGGATGGAAAAGAGTTCTCCATGCCAAGAGACCCACAAAAAAGCAGGGGTAGTTATCTTATTTGCAGACCAAGTAAATTTCAAACCAAAATGAATTGAAAGACAAAGAAGGCCACTACATCCTTGTAAAGGGAACAATCCAAGAGGAACAGATGACAATCATAAATATATATGCACCAATTACTAATGCCCCCAACTGTACAAAATAAATATTAAGGGACATTAAAAAACACATAAGTACTAATACAATTGTAGTGGGGAACCTAAATACCCCACTTTCACAAATAGACAGGTCATCTAGACAAAAAAAATCAACAATGAAATACTAGAAATGAACAAAGCTTTTGAACAAATGGACTTTGTGGGATTCCACACCACAAAATCAGAATATACATTGTTTTGGCTGCACATAGTTCATTCTCCAAATGCTAGCTCATAGAACATGTTTAAATAAGGGCAAAGTAATTGACCCATGTGCACTATCAGACCATAGTGTAATTAAACTGGAGAGCAATAACAGAAGACTCTGAAAGAACTTTATAAACATATTGAAATAACACTCGCCTGAACAACCAATGGGTCACAGAGGAAATTAAAGAAGAAATTAGACAGTTTTTACAAATAAATGATAATGTCAGTACAACATACAGGAATCTATGGGACACAATTAAAGCAGTTATATAAGTGAAATTTATAGCAGTGAATACCCACACTAGGAAAATAGAGTGATCTCAAATAAACAAACATGCTTTATCTTAAGCTTCTAGAAAAAAGAAGAGCAAGAGAAAAGCTTATACAGGGAGGAAATGATAAAGATCAGAGAAGAAATCAATGTAATGGAGAATAAGAAAATGATACAAAAGATCAATGAATCTAAGAGTTGGTTTTTTGAAAGAATAAATAAAGTTGATGAACCTTTAGTCAACCTTATGAAAAAAAAGGAAAGAAAAGGCTCAAATCCATGCAATCAGGAATGAAAAACATGAAGTCAGATCCAGCAGAATTTCAGAGGATCTTCAATCCTTACTTTGAAAACCTATATTCTAATAGATGGAAAACACAGAAGAAATGGAGAGATTTCTAGATACATATGAATTACCAAAGTTGAATTAAAAAGAGACAAAAATTCTAAACACCCCAATAACAATCAGTGAAATTGAAAATATAATTACAAATTTACCAACCAGGGTCAGGGATTTAGCTCAGTGTTTATGCCACCTGCCTCACAAGTGCGAGGACCCAAGTTCAGTCACTGGCACACACACACACACACACACACACACACACACACACACACACACACTACTGACAATGAAAAGCCCATTCCTGAAGGCTTTACTGCTGCATTCTACAAAACATTTAGAGAAGAACTACTGTCAGCATTCTAAACTTTTCAGTGACATGGAAAGGAAAACAACACTTCCATATTCATTCCTAGAAACAAGTGTTACTTTGATTCCAAAACCAGGGAAAGGCCCAACCAACAAAGAGAAGTACAGGCTAATCTCTGTAATGAACATAGATGCAAAAAATCCTCAATAAGGTACTGGCAAACAGAATAGAGAGGCTCATCAAGAAGGTCATATATACTGACCAAGTAGGATTTACCCCAGGGATGCAAGGATGGTTCGATATATGCAGAAAAAGCATTAAACAAAATTCAAGACCCACTCAAGATAAAAAAAAAAAACTTGAGAAAATTAGAATAGATCATCTTTATCTCAACTTGATAAAGGCTATCTATGAAAAACCAACAGCCAAAACTATACTAAATCTTAAAAAAACTGAAAACCTTCAGGCTAAAATCAGGAACAAGAAAAGGATGTTCACTATCACCACTCCTGTTCAATATAGTTTTGTAAATATTAGGTACATCAAATAGACAAAAGAAAGAAATAAAAAGCAATAAAGATAGGAAAGGAACAAGTAAAACTGTCATTTTTATTGACTGTATGATACTCTACATATGAGACCCAAAAAAACTCTGTTAGAAGACTTCTAGACTTAATTGACAGATTTAGTAGAGTAGCTGGATACAAGGTAAACACTCAAAAATCATTAGCCTTCTTGTACAAAAATAACAAACTAATTGAGAAGGAAATTAGAGAAACAATCCCTTTCAAAATAGCATCAAAAAATTGAAATATCTAGGAATCAATCTAATGAAGGAAGCAAAAGACCTCTACATTGAGAACTACAACACTCTGAAAAAATAGATTGAAGTGGAGATAAGAGAATGAAAAGATATCCCTTTTTCCTGGGTAGGAAGAACCAATGTAGTGAAAATGGCCATACTTACAAAGCTCCTATACATATTCAATACAATCCCTATTGAAATTCCAACAGTATGTTTCACAAAACTAGAGAAAACAATACAAAATTCATTTGGAATCAGAGGTGACCTAGAATAGCAAAGGCCATTCTAGGCAAGAAAGACATGGCAGGGGGTATCACAATCTTCAACTAGAAACTATATTACAAAGTCACTCTGTTAGAAATAGCATGGTACTGGCAAAGAAACAGACCTAAGAAACTGTGGAGTAGATTAGAAGATGCAGAAACAATTTCAAACATACTCAGCTACATCATCTTTGACAAAGGTGCTATCCACCCTCACTGGACAAAAGATAGCCTCTAATAAATGGGTCCAGAAAAACTGGCTTTCAACTTCCCAACTAGATTAAAACTATTCCCCTCTCTCTCACTATGCACTAAACTAAAATCAATGGTGATTCAAGATCTAAATATTAAAAAAGAAACACTAAACTTGCTGGAAGACAAGCTCAGTAGAACTCTTAAAGATATTGGCACAGGAAAAGACTTTATTAACAAATCCTCAGTAGCATGGGAACTAGCACAAAGAATCAATAACTGGGATCTCATCTTTTTGAAAAGTTTCAGCACTGCAAGAAACACTACCAACAGAGCTAAGAGACAACCTACAACATGCAAGAAATTTTTTTCCAGCTGTTTCTTGAAGTTCTACTATCTAGAATATATAAAGAACTAAAAAAATCAAGCCCCCAAAATATAAAGATCCAATTCAAAAATGGGCATTTGAAATGAACAGACATTTCTCAGACAAAGAAGTAAAAGCAGCAAGTAACTATATGAAAAAACATTCCACATCATTGGTCATTGGAGAGATGCAGATGAAAACAACACTGAGATTTCACCTCACCCCACAAAGAATGGCTGCTATCAAGAAATCAACCAATAATAAATGCTGGGAGGGTTGTGGGGAGAAAGGAACCCTTCTGCATGGTTGGTGAGAGTACAGACTGGTGCAACCACTATGGAAATCAATATGGAGATAACTCAAAGAACTAGAAGTAAAGATTCTATTTGACCCAGCCATCCCTCTGGTGAGTATATTTCCAAAAGAATTAAAAGGAACATAACACAGTGATATATGTTCACCAATGTTTATAGTGGCAGAGTTTGTAATAGCTAAAATTTGTAAATAGCTCAATTGCCCATCAACTGGAGCCTGGATAAAGAAGTGGTGTTTTGTTTTTTTGGTGTTTTGTTCTGTTTTGTTTTTAAATAAAATGGAGTACTTATAGAGAGCATGTGTCAATGTATAGGATGCAGAGAACGCAATGCCTCCCACATAGAGTATAATGTCAGTGTGCTCTCAAGGAGGGAGAGTGAAACCCCCCCCCCGAGTGATATCTAACCCAACAGATTCAATGTGTGATACCTGATATGTAACTCCCAAGAGTAAAATGTGTGACGTGTGAAACCCTATGATGTGTGTAACCCCCATATCTAATCAAACAGCTCCAATATGTGTGAAGTGATAAAACCCGAACCAGTACCAGAGACCCCAAGTTAGAATGGTATAAGAGAGAGAGTACAGAAGATCAGCTCATCCCACTGGGATCCCCAATACAGCCCAACACTCTGCCAGATGAGACCTCAAATGCTTGCCCTTAGTGGACCCCTGGATCAACGTGGAGGCAACCAGATCGAACACTGCAATCATCAGGAAAGGAAAAACAAAGTCACTCTCCATGGACTTGGGCAAGTATAGAAAGTGGTAACTGGCGGGTATGAATTAACACGTCTTATGTGTGACATATATATAATATATAAAAATCTAGATGGCAACTACTACTGTGTCAACCTCCAGTTAGCATACAGTCCTGCTTGAGACAGTACTACTCAGCCATAAAGAGTGAGAAACTAGGGATATTCACAACTAAGTGGATGCACTTTGAGGCTATACTCTAAAATGAAATAAATAGGACACGAGTAAACACTGAAAAATTTGTCTGGTGTGAAAAACTAAAAGGATAAATAAGTATCAAAATGAATTGATATTGTGTAATAGGGAACAAGGTCTAAAGGTTTAGGTGAAATGGGAGGGTTAGGGGAAAGGTAAAAAGGGAAAAGAAAAATATGAGAAAAGAAAAATATGGAAACACGGCTTTTATAAATAAGGAAAGGTTGAGGTGGGTTGGGAGGCTAGGGGAATGTGGAAAAAATAAGAACAAAGATATGTCATGTAAAGGTACAGAAAAAAATATTCCAGCACCTATCTTTTAGCTATTTTAAACATAATAATTATTGTTATGTATAGTCACCCTACTGTGCAATAGAGCAACAGATATTATTCTATCTAACTCACTTTACCCATTAACCAAACATTCCTCATCTACCTCTTCTCTTTTCACAGCCTCATAACCACTATTCTAACCTCTACTTCTAACAGATAAATGCTTTTACTTTCCTCTCATGGCAATAACCTGAGATATCTTTCTGTGTGTGGTTTATTTCACTTTATGACCTCCAGGATTATCCATCCTGTTAGAAAGATAGGGAATTTGTCCTTCTGTGATTACATAATATATAATGAATATAT
>NW_022900942.1:18797450-18802546 GCF_012274545.1 Fukomys damarensis
ATATATATATATATATATATGGAAATGCTATATCATAAGGTACACTTTTAAATTTTGTGGAATCTCTATACTATTAAACACAATCATTTTGTTCATAAATGAAAATATATTTTTTGTTCATGAATGTAAACATAGTCCACAGGGTTCCGTTTTTGATTGTTAGCTCTCTATGAATGTGTTTAAATCTTATGGTTAAGTAATTGAACTACTGCTTATAAACATAAATATACACATGTACGTTTACATACCCTACAGAATATGTGAGCCCCATAGGATATTGCTTTGTTTTCAGAGAATTAATATAAAGTAGTATGGTGGGATTGTTTAGATCAATTTCTTGACAGCTTGGTCTAATTTTTCCTGAAGCTTACTATGTTATCAAATTAATTTAGCCACTCCCTGTGAAATAATTCTGTAAATTTTGATGCATAGTGATTTACAGATAAATGTATCATATATAGTTGCTCTTTCTTTTGGTGCCTCTTTTAACTCTTTGCTAATTTATCTATATATCATATTCACACCCTCAACCCAAACCCAACCTAATGCACACATTCACATAACTAAAAACAATAATAATAAATAATCAGAATGTGTTCTAGTTCATCCTGAGACTCTAGAGCAGTAGAGGTGGGGTTGTCTACATAAATCTGAGGGCTCCACAAGCTTACCTTCTCCAAGATAGTATGTTTTTTTTAATTTAGTTTATTGGTAATTTAAATACAGTTACATTCATTATTGGGATTTTGTACCTCTACATGAAAGGTCTTGGTTCTCATTTTTTCCTTGTCCCAGCCCTCCCTTCGCCCCCTCCTCCTCTCCCCATTTGCAAACACTTTATTTCCATTTTTCTATTTTCTCACATTTTCTTCTTTTCCCTTATTACGTTTCCCCTACCCTTCCCACTTTCCCTACACCTTTAGCCCTTTTATTCTCATTTCACAATATCAGTTATCTCATTAGGATCTTATGTACTATTACAGTTTATTCACACCAGGGAAACTGTTCAGTATTTACACATGTGTGACTTATTTATTTCACTTAGGAGTATATCTTTAACATGTCTCCATTTTCCTATGAATGAATCTAATTTCTCATTCTATATGGCTGAGTAATATTCCATTTTATAGAAAAACCACATCTTCCTTATCCAGTTTCCAACTGATGGGCAAATGGGCTGTTTCCAGGTTTTAGCTATTACAAACTGTGCCGCTATAAACATAGGTGCACATATATCACTGTGGTATGATTCTTTTAATTCTTTCGGAAAGATACCCAGCAGAGGGATGGCTGGGTCAAATGGAACGTCTAGTTCTGGCTCTTTGGGGTATCTCCATTGACTTCCATAGTGGTTGCACCAGTCTGCACTCCCACCAACAATAGAGAAGGGTTCCTTTCTCCCCACAACCCAGCCAACATTTGTTATTGTTTGATTTCTTGATAGCAGCCATTCTTTGTGGGGTGAGGTGGAATCTCAGTGCTGTTTTCATCTGCATCTCTCAAATGACCAGTGATGTGGAACATTTTTTTCTTATATTTACTTGCTGCTTTTACTTCTTTCTAAGAAATGTCTTTTCATTTCAGATGCCCATTTTTGAATAGGGTCTTTATATTTAGGGGCTGATTGTTTTCAGTTCTTTATATACCCTAGATAATAGTCCCTTGTCTGAGGAGCAGCTGGTAAAATTTTTTTCCACATTGTAGGTTGTCTCTTAGTTCTGTTTGTTGTTTCTTTTGCAGTGCAGAAGCTTTTTAATAAGATGAGATCCCAGATGTTAATTATTTCTACTAGTTCCCATGCTACTTAGGATTTGTTCATAAAGTCTTTTCCTATGCCAATGTCTTCAAGAGTTCTGCCTAACTTATCTTCTAGCAAATTTAGTGTTTCTGTTTTAAAATTTAGATCTTTAATCCACTTGGATTTTAAATTAGTGCGTGGTGAAAGATAAAGGTCCAGTTTTAATCTTTGGCAGGTTGAAATCCAGTTTTTCCAACACCATTTATTAAAGAGACTCTTTCCTCCACTGAGGATGGCCAGCTTCTTTGTCAAATATGACATAGCTGAGTGCATCTGGATTTGTTTTTGTGTCTTCCAATCTTTTCCCTTGATCATCAGATCTGTTTCTTTGCCAGTATCAGGCTGTTTTTACCACAGGGGCTTTGTAGTATAATTTCAAATTGGGAATTGTTATAGCCAATGCCATGCCTCTGTTGTCTACGATGGGTTTTGCTCTTCTAGGCCTCTTATGGTTACAAATGAATTTTTTGTTTCTTTTTTTCTAGTTCTCTGAAATATACTGTTGGAATTTCACTTGGCATTGCATTGAATCTGCATAGCAGTTTTGGTAGTATGGCCATTTTCACTGTGTTCATTCTTCCTACCCAGGAGCAGGGGATATCTTTCCATTTTCTTATATCCTCTTTGATTTCTTTTTTCAGAGTGCTGTAGTTTTAAGTGTAGAGATCTTTTGCTTCTTTTCTTAGGTTGATTCCTAGATACTTCATTTTTTTGGATGCTCTTATGAAGGGAATTTTTTCCCTAATTTCTCTCTCAGTGAGTCTGTTATTTGTGTATGAGAAGGGTATTAATTTTTGGGTGTTGACCTTGTATCCAGCTACTCTCCTGAATCTGTCAATTAAGTCTAAAAGTCTTTTGGTGGAGTTTTTTGGGTTTTTCATGTAGAGTATCATATCATCAGCCAATAATGATAGTTTAATGATTTTTACAATTTTTCTGTTTTCAGTTTTTGTGATTCATGGGGCTTAGGGTGAACTGCAAGTTATTTTGTTGGATGTTTCACAGAATTTGTAGAGTAATGTGCTTTAGACAGACGTTTACTTGCTTTAGTTCAATCTCTGTTTCTGAAGAGAAACAGTTACCCCTCAATAAATAGTGAATGTTTTGTTGTACAGAAAATAGATTAGTAGGTTGAAAACGTGTCTCTTTTTCTGAATTAATTTTTCCAACCTTGCCTTACACACTTTCAAATGCAGTCTTCCAGTGTGAAGTCAAATAAGAGAAGAATTTAAATTAGAGGAAAAAGAAGCATATTTTCTGGATGAAATTCAGCTGTCTTCTTTCTAACATTTTATTATTTGTGATTTGCAGACATAATTTATAAAGGTCAGATTGTGAATAGTGTTGTCCATATTTAATATTTTGCTGCAATTTAATCATTTATCTTAATATTTATGTTTTCTTTGGCAGAATCACATCTTGCAAAGACGTGCCTGTTCCTTATAATTTTTATTGATGTGGAATGTGCCACACAGGATGAGAATAGGTCCCTGCCAGTGAGAGATTCTAATGAAGCCACTGTTGCAGAGTTTCTCTTACCTGGGCACATTTTGTTTCATGAGTGTTACAGGGGACACAGGAGATGGCCAGGTTTACAAACAAAACTGATCAATGGAAACTATATGATGTAGAATCCCATGTGATCCTGTTTCATCCTGGGCCTTCTGTGAAAAGCCTCAGAAAAAGAAAGCTAAGTCTCCACAAATCCAAGAAAGGCTTTACTACTCAGTGATGTTATATTGAAGAGGGAAAGACAGGATTATTTTAGGTGGGTGCTGAGATTTCAGAGTAAAGATTTGGTAAAACAAATGAGAGAATATATGCTATTCTGAGCACCAAGGCAAGTGTATGTGTTGATACAGAGGATGCTCCTTATGATCAACTGAATGCCAGTGTTTATTCTGTTCACATTTAAAGTCAACTAATTTCACTGATAAATGTCAAGTTATAGTGTTGGTAAGATTTATCAATAGTGGTGAATTCATCAGTTACTTTTTGTTGTAATCAGCTGCCTCAAGAAATCAAAATCATGAGCATTTTTAAAATTCTGGCCTTGTATTTTGGCATCTGTAATTCTGGGCCCCATCAACGTTTATGTTTCAGAGAAGTTTTACCTTTCTGGTAGCAAAATTAAAGCTAAATTCCTTATGCTTTGCAACTGTTTTTGTCAAAAACCCTTGGAAATGAAAAGTAGTTCTGAAAGCTACAAAATGGCTATTGTTAAAAAAGAAGTTCAGTTGAATATATTCAAGCACTTAAGGAGAAAAATAGCATAAAGAATGCATATTTGCCCTGTACTGAGACGTGATCTCCCCAGGATATGCAGAATGAAATGTAATTACAGCTGCAGTGGGAATAGTAAGCCATATATCCTGTCTGGCTTGAAGAGGAAGGATGGCTGGTAAACATGATGTACTAAGCAGAAATATCTCACGGAATGAGCCAGATGGACACGTTGCTGGAGGATGTTACAGAAAGTACTTCTATTCAAGTGGATACAGAAGTGTGCCAGTTGTGAAGACCATGTTTTCAAAGGGATATTTTTAAGTACTCCCATTTTTATGTGGGTTTCAGAGTGAGACATTTATCCGCAATTCTCAAAAAATTTTCAAAAACCATATTGAAAAATACATATAATTTCTCTTCCTTTCAGAACAAGTATGAAAATAGATGGCAGAGGTGTTCAATAAACCTTATGCTCGGTCTCAGAAACTGACACCATGAGAAGAGGAAGAATTTTGGGAGGCAAAGGCTGGATTTTGGACTCCAAATGAGAAATAGCAAGGCAATGCACATTTTACTCCAGTTTCAACTTCTTATATGAAAGCAAAGTTTCTGTTATAATAAGTTCTGAGAGCCAGACAGGCTGGAAACTGAATTATTTTACCCCAAATTGAAATTTATGGAAAAAATTCTCAATTTCTGCCAAGTATTGTATTTTTTTCAGCTAAACCCCAAAACTTTTAATCTTCAAGTTCTACAGAATGGCTAGTGGTTGCTCCATTGTCCCAAATTCTACCCAAATATATTGAACACTGTCTTTTCTCGAGCTCTTAGATGGTTCTTTCCCAGGCCAGGGCACTGTCTCTTACATAATTAGAGCTCTATTGGATACGCTAGGGAAGCAATCCACAAATGTCTAAAGTTTTCTTTCTGTGAAGCCTTCTTCTATCCTCTGTGATTTCCTATATTTTTCACTTATTTGTTTGGTGTGTGTGTGTGTGTGTGTGTGTGTGTGTGTGTGTGTGTGTGTGTGTATTGTGTGCCCCTCAATTTCATCATCTCAAATCAGTAAGAT
>NW_022900942.1:18802563-18842469 GCF_012274545.1 Fukomys damarensis
TTTTTTTTTTTTTTTTTTTTTTTTTTTTTTGGTACTGTAGATTGAACTTGGGATTTTGTACTTGTGAGACAGGCTGGGGCACCACTGAGCTGAATCCCCAGCACACCTGGAAAATATTTTAAGGTAATCAAGGAGGATAGTTGTGGAGCTCATCTTGATTGTTTCCCTACATCAGAAATTACGTCTTCTTTTAGTCTGATGCCAATTTTTTCACTGTTGTTATACTCCTTCAGATGGAAGGTGATATCCAGTTACTATTTCTCTGTGTTAATTACAAGTAGATGTCTTCTAACTTCTCAATACATTCATATACTTTGTTATTAATCTTATTTTTTATACTTTTCATTCTAAATTTTACATTTATTTTTTATTGTTAAATTTTGTCAGTGACACTATCAAATTAACCTTTTGTTTTCATAGTTGTTTTGAGTAACATTGCTCTAAAGACTATTTCTGATTCCTAGTTCTTCTATGATTGACTGTACTGTTGGTGGACTTTTACTGTTTTCATCATTTTTTTGTGGATTATACTAATAATGTTGTCATGTCTCCAAATATTGTAACAAAATGGGATGCATTATGTGGCAATCCTTCCTTCTAAAAATGGCATATTTTTCCTTCAAATCAAGAACTGCACTAAGGCCAATTGATGAGAATATGCATTCAGGAGGGAGCCGAAACACAAATCAGATTCTACAGGGTGTTAGGCAGGTTAAATTGTACTTCTGATGGTTTTACCACTGACTGTTAAGATCTCTATATTTTGAAGGTCCTAAATTGCATTTACTCCCTTGAATATCATAAATATTTAAATCATTCAGATCACTTCTCCATTAAACTGTTTTTATCAGCAGTATTCTAAAGAGGGAAAAGACAAATATATTATGAAGATGACTTTGTTAGCATCTGTTGTCTTCTTATAGGCAGAATCACTCTGACTTCCTGGCACTCAGAAACCTTCAAACTGATCGTAATAGTTTCATATTTTAAAATACATTTTCCTTGGAGTCAAAAGAAAGTTTTTTGAAGTGATCTAGAACCATATTCTTGAAAATAGAATTTTTAGTCTTAATGTCTAGATCTCAAAATTGGAACTATAGAGGTTTTTAATAAGTTACAGGAGAAAATTTTCAGGTGGATCACAAGGAACATATTTCTTAATTTTCTATTAAGATACTAAGATAGGCTGTATATATAGTGTATATTCTTGATTTTTTCTTTTAAACAATTATTTTACTTGTATGTGGCAGTACTGCATATTGAATTAAGGGCCTTTGCATTGGATTACATTTCCAGCCCTTTTATATTTTATTGTAAGGCAGGGTCTCTTTAAATCACTAAGTTGCCCAGGCTAGTCTCCAAGTAGTTTAGTGCTGCCTCACTCAGCTTTTTAGAGTGCTGGATTTATAAGTGTCTAAAATCATGCCTGGCTAAATCTTCTTTTTTTCAGATTTTATTTTTATATTAGTACCTGTTTGCAGTGCATAACGATTACATAATTCATGGGCAGCTGGTACATGTAAGTAACACTTGTTATTTTTTTTCAGCCCTTTTCCCCTATAATCTCTCTCCCCTCTCTTTATTTATTTGTCTTTTCCCCTTTACAAAAGATTTACCACACTTTTTCTTACTCTCTGCCTTTCATTTTGCTCTTTATATTTTGGGTTTTTCATATAGGAGAAACCATTTGATATTTAAGCTTCTGTGTCTCATTTATGTAACTTAACATTGTGGTTTCAAGGTGCATATATTTTCCTACATGTAACTCAAACTTATTCTTCTTTATGGGAAAATAGTATACCATATGTATAGATATCCTATTTTCATTATTCATTCATCTGCTAATGACATATAGGGTGTTTTGAAATCTAGCTATTATGAATTATGCAGCTATAAACGTGGATATGAATGCATCACAGCAAAACTGAAAGGAAGGTACAGATTTCCCATATACTGTACTTTCCATACTCATTGCTTCCAATGTTATCACCAGAGTAGCTGACTTACTACTTCATGAACTGAAACATAGTTATCACTCAAAATCTCCAATACTACCACTGGGATAAGATTGTTTCCTTTCCCTTAATGCCTTCTGTTGGGAATTACATTTTAACATGAGTTAGGAAAATGTAGACTATACCAGTATCATCAAATGAAATGCTGCTTTTCCTCATGGATTCCAGGTAATTGACAGCCATAAATGGCAAGACGAAACTGAATTATCCTGACTTTAGCACCAATGGGTGGTGGACCAGCATGCACCATCTGATCACTCAAAATAGAGCTTGATATGTCAGCGATGACCCTGCTATTGCTTCAGGAACTCATCATTTGTCGCATTGGCTGCATCTGAGTTAGTGTGTCAGCGACATCTCTGACTTCTGAGGTAACTGCTCCTGTATACATGTCGGATTTTGCTTCATCTTTTTCCAGCTTTCTTATGAACTTATGAACTCTGAGGGCATTGAATTTTTTGGCAACTGTGAAACTTGTGAGGCATATTCCTAGAAATGTTTCTTATTGCCCTATAGTTTTACTGATTGATTTACATAAAGTTACATTTTCATTACTTTGTAATGTCTTTTTTAGATGAAGAAATGCACGTTGACACTGACATTGATGTATTAATGCCATAATTTTGACAATAAAGTCCCTTCTTTGGACAGGGATTGTGCTATATTTCTATTTCATCAAGCACTTAGAACTGCATCATCCCTATCAGATGATATGGTTTAATTTTAATAACAATTCTAATGCAACTAATAGCTAAAATTTTCTGAGTATTTACCATTCAGTGGGCCCTTTCTGAGTTCTTAATTTATCCTTACAATAGTTATGCAGTAGGTAATGACACTATGTCCCAGTTATAGATAAGGGAGGGGAGGCAAAGAAAGATTAAATAAGGTGTCCAAGTTTATATAATTCCTGGATGTAGTGACTTGTGTCTATATGTTCCCCTCAAACCTCTTGTGGTTATAGGTAGGTCTTTTTCAGAGGTGGCTCTGATATATAAATGATATTAAGGAGATAAATGTAACTCTCAAAATGCTAGATGTCAAATACACTGCGCTCATGTTCCCTGCAGTTGAAGAGTGAATTCTAGGGAACAATGGAGGGTGAGTGGGAAAATTTATTGGGCAATAAGAGTGGAGAATAGGAATGGAGACTAGAGATAAAGAATATGAATAGCTCCTGAGAGACAGGATGGGTTCTAAATAGATGGCAAAGATTCCATTTCTCAAAGGAGGATTAATAGTGCAAGGCCATGATGAATGCGCACAATGTGAATAAAAACTATAATCAACCAATACGTTTACAGGAATAGTCGCTTAGGTAACATTGATCCAATAATGATAACAATGGTATATGAATAACATTGTTAACCTTGGTGGATAAACTGTAGTCTTAGTCTTCTTATTCTTAGTAGTCTTAGCCTTAGTGGTCTTAAGACTCAGTGGGTGGGAGAGGATAGCCCACCCCCAATGAAATAATGGTCTATCTATATGGGAAATCCCAAAAGGGTGGCAGCAATAATTTCAAACTTCTGTTAAACCCTTAGGGAAATCTGGCCATTGTTATTTTAATCTCCTTCCCATGGGCCTCTAGTCACAGCTTCCATGTGTCTTCATCGTCTGTATTGACTTCCTCCAGGGCCTACCTCTGTCTGGCTGCCTACAGTATTTCTAACTGATTTAGCTGTCTGTAACAGCTGGATATAGAGTGTATGACTCTGGAATTGATTCGTAGTGCAACGCTAGGCTTAAGAGCACTATAATTAAGGGTGTGACTGCTGCCCATCCTAAGCAGTCTGGATAAAATAAAAGGGCCACAACAATCATGTTAAGGCCCTTTGCTGCTTTTGTTGTTTTCTGCATACAATCAGTTGTTTCTCCTCTGCAATGCTCCTCTGCCATGTGACACTCAACCTTGGAGCCAACCAACCGTGTACTGAAACCTCTACAAGCTGAGCTAAATAAATCTTTCCCCTTTAGCTTTGGGTGTTAGTTATTTTGTCTCAGAAATGAGGAAAATAACTAAAACAATATTTGGTAACAGATTAGTGGGGTCCTTGCTGTGACTATCTTTGACCATGTGGTTCAGGAGCCTTTGGGAATGGCAGTACTTACTGAGCAATTCTGGTCAGAGATCAGAAAATCAGAAGGCTGACAGAAATCCTGCCAGTAAAGACCAGTTGAGAGGTATCTGATGGGAAGGACTGTATATGCTGTTAAACTCCAGACGATGCGTACTTTACCTTGGCATTTGTCTGCATTTTGCTCATGCCCAGAGACTTTGCCTGAAACTGAAATTAAACATGGGGACTAATTAGTCTGGCAGAAGAAGTTTCAAGACAGTCTAATATTGTGGTGTCACGGCTGCTGTTGCGAGCTTTTAGTCAGATTTATGTTGAGAATCAAGAGCATGGAGTCCAGCAGAATGATTTAAAATGTGAGTTTGGCCAGAAGCCCCGATAAAGCTGTGGACTGCAAAGATAGAGCAGAGGAGATCTTGATTGCTGAGAAGGAACAGGAGAAGAGTAAAGTTGGCCTGAGAGCATTACCAGAAGCAGCAGAACTGAAGCCCTTGCAGCCTCAAAGTTGCTAAAGTGAAATATTTCTCTTTGAGAAAAGAGTCCCAGAGCCCTATGTTCCAGAATGATGGCAGACTAGAGAATTTGTTCCTTGAGATTTTATTCATATTCCCTCAACCCTACAGGCAAGAGAGAAAGAATCCTGGCCCCTACTCCAGTAGGCAGCAGATCTTGGTATCATCCATGTTGTGGTGGTTTTAGGTGCATGCAAGTGATGTGGAGTCAGCAACGCTTCCACCCGATTCCAGAAGGAGATCTGGGAAGGGGGGCAGTATGCCCCTGAGGGGGGCAGTGTGCAAAGCTATGAATGTAAAGCTCAGTGCAACGGAGACTTTAGAGGTTTGGAGAAGCCAGGAAGATGGATTGTATGAGGAAAATTATAAGGAGGGATCAGAGCAGGCCCCAGAAAGAAGCCATGGGATCTAGATCTGCGACCACCAGAAGTGCCATACAGGTGGAGTCACCCAAGCCCTTTGTAGTTCACAACTTGCCACAATTTTGGGGGATGCTGGAAGTGGAACTGTAAGATATGATGTTTGCACTGCTGGATTTTGGTCTTGCTTTGACACCATTCATTGCTATCCCCCTATTTGTAACTTTTGTACTTATATTAATGATTATCTACAGTCTTCATTTGCTAAGTAAAGCTTGTATTATAGTGGAACATAGCACAACAAAAATTCAAAAAACTTGGAGTGAACAACACTAAATTATGAAGATATAACATTTCATTTTTCCAAAGCATTCATATTTCTGACACCTCTACATAAAATATTCTAAATCACCACACTCTGGGACTAATTATTTACTACTCTCCAGATTAATAGCATTGGTTTGTGTAATACTTTTTTGGCATAATGAAGCAGTTCGCATCTCACTGAGAATTCCAAAGTGCTCTCAGAAATATAACTCATAGCACATTATATTTTAAAACCACACATTCTACCTCATAAATCATGTGTTCTGCATCTTCATCTTCCTGATTCACAATTAAAATGAATTAATGAAATTGTTTTCCAACTTACTCATTCTTATCATTCATATATGACAAAACTTGTTATTTTTTATAGCATTAATCTTTTATTATGCACTATAAAACTGAGTTCTGTTTAGGACGGTTGGAGTAATGAAACTTTTATTTTAGTAATTGCTACATGTATCTAAAACTTAACTTGGTGTACATAGAATTTATTTTGGTATTAATCAAATTTATGAGATAGAAATGTGATCTTCTATTTAAGCAAAACTTTTCACTTCCTTCTTATATTTGACAATGTACTAAGTAGATTCATCATATTAGAAAAAACTTTATTGCACACAAAAATAATCTAAAACAGTTAAAAATTTGAATAAATAGATGAATATAATGACAACTGAAATATCAGAAAGGTCAAAAGACGTATAATTTTGGTAAAGCATGAATTAGATTATTTGTATTTCCTTATATCTCCATATTTGAGGTTACCTCACATAATGTTGACAGGAATTTATCAAAATATACAGTGTATCTGTAAAAGCTAAGTAATATATATATATATATATATATATATAAAATGTATATACACACACACACATATATATATACACATATATACATACACATATACATATATGTATATACATACATACATACATACATATACATTTTTTGGTACCTGGGATCGAACTCTGGATCTTGTGCTTATGAGACAGGCAGCTGAGGGCTAAATCTTTGGTCCTAAGCTCAGTAATATTTAGTAGAATGGTTTTTACTAAGTGAAATTATTTCCAAATCTATATTTATATTTTATAAAATTCATAATCATCTTTTTAAACATTACGTATAACATGAGTATTAAGTAGGTAAAGCAATAAGCTTTTATCAGAGAATTTAATGACAAGGTCATTTGACCTGAGGCCAAACTAGGTTTGTGTCCTTCCTCTGTCTATTTTAACTATATGGGTTTGGGAAAATTGGAAACTTACTATACCTAAGACATTGCAAATTAAAATGAAGACAATGATAAAGACGGTTTGATGGTGAAGTATGACTATGCACTTTATGAACTTAATACTGCCTGACATGGGAAAAGGGCTCAAAGGTTGATCATCATCAGATTTTTCTAGAGAAGAGTTACGGAATGGTGTAAGGTGTAATCATACATTAGGAAATACTTAAAAACTTAGAACAACATGGTATTAATTGAAAGGATGTGGAGAAGGAAAAAAAGAAGCATAATCAAGACTTCATGAGAACAAAAGTGGCCATGATCTACTGAGTTCTACAAAGAACTCAAGGACAATGTTGGCTTTTTCCTCTGTCCATTCATGCAGCAACATCAGTAGTCTTGAAAGAGCATGGATGGTGTGTTAGGCACTGATCAGAGATGGGAAAGTCTTACTGAGGAGCCATTTCTCAAGATTCAAGGCTCTAGCACAAGAGGAGATTTTGTGTCATTAATTGCTTTATCCTCAATTCCTAGAACAGTGATTGGTATGTGGTAAAACTCGGGAAGTAATGGAGTAATGAGTATTTTAAAAAGGCTTTTATTTAGAGTCCAGGAGTCTATAGATATTTATGGTACAATAAAATTCTAGTCTTTGGAATATTGTTGTTATCTACATATTGTCAAAATAATTTAAATTAAAATTCAATTTACAGCTATTTGGTATAATATTGTTCCCATTACACCCCTTTTATTGTGATATCAAATTTATATCATCACATATATATACCTTGACTGTTGCAATTCTTAATAAAATATTATATAAAGTTTAAACACAAAGTAATCAAATCAGTATTTTAGCATGAAATTGTATTCTATATTTTAAAACCGAAAAATAAATGCAATCATCACAAATAGTGATATTTGATATATTGAAAATTACCCCATGTATTATCATTAATTTAAAAAGTCCTGTCAGCATTTTTAGGCAGAAATATTTTTGTACTTACCGAAGAGAAATAAATGTTGTTTGTTAAACAGTTATCTAACTTCTTTACTCTCATCTCATTAATCATCAGAACTATGACAGCCAAATAAGTAGTCATAACAGATATTCATTTAAAAATGTACCTATAAATAGTTCTTAATTTGTACATTACAACTATTTAAGTTTCTAGTTAGTTTCCTATGCCTTTAATAAGAAAATGATCAATATAAAAGAAACTTATCTTCTTGGAGTTTTTAACTCAGAAAAAATAAGTTCTGAAAAAATTAATTCAAAATACCCTTTCACTTAAATCATATAGACTATAGCATACTGAGATTTGAAAATTTAAAGGCTCAAGCATGGGGGGGGTGAAGGAAGGGGAGGGGAATGGGGAAAAATAAGAACCAAGACCTTTCATGTAAAGATACAAGATCCCAATGATGAATGTAACTGTGTTGTATACCTAAAATGTACCAATAAACTCGATGAAAAAAATAGGCACTAAACTATGCCTCAATAGAAATGCACTCGTGTTTGCATTCATAGTTTATTTTTATGTTTAGTTCGGGAATACTTTCCTGTATTATGTATTTATTTCTTCTGGGGAAACATTAAGGTCTTCACTTCTATAGAAGTTGATTCTTCCTTGGCTGACTTCCAAATCTATGGCTTTTATCCACTCATAATTGTTTAAAATTCCTTTTTTTTATTTCAGAAAACCAGCAATGTGTACAGCTCATTGTTTCTTAATTAAAATAATTTGGGAATGCTACAATCAATGTTTATTGCATTTCTTCCAGATTCGTCCTTATTTATGCGGCTACACAAAATATTTCCCCCAAAAGATATTTAACCTTTCACAAAACAGATCCCTGCGGCACACATTCTCATCTTTCTCACTTTATTTCAGCTCTTTGTTCTCCAGTTTTCATAGTCTTCAACAGAGTGAACAAGTGTGAAAAGGGAGCTGCAGAGGAAATATATATATATATATATATCACAGTGCAGCTCCAAAGAATAGCAGCAGTGAGCTTCCAGCTCTTTAACTGTGGACACCACATTTCGTATTTTATTTTTTTTTAGCTTTACTTTGTCTTGGTTCTCATTTTTTCCCCTTGTCCCTGCCCTCCCTTTACCCCCTCCTACCCTCCCCATCTACAAACACTTTATTTCCATCTTTTCATTCTCTCACATTTTTTTCTTTTCCCTTATTACCCTTCCCCTACCCATCCCAGCCACATTTCGTATTTTAAATGGAGCAGGAATATACTGTCTTGTTCCAAACAATTTTGATATTTCTTTATTTTTAGTCACATATACTAATGATACTCATTTGTGGGATACAATGTAGTATGTTGGTATATGTATACATTGTAAAAAGATCAAATCAGGTTAATCAGCATATCTGTCACCTTAAATATTTATCACTTAATTTTCATCAGGACTTTCAAAATTCTTTCCTTTAGCTTTGTGAAGTGTATATGTGGTATATATTTTATTTTTAATTTTTTAAATTTAAAATACAGTAAAATAATATATAACTTTTCTCAGTCTGCCATCTGTTGGAGAGACTCATACATTTATTGATCTTCATTTTTAATCTTCTGAGTTTTAAATTTGCCATAGACTTTAGAATTTGGCATTATTAAATTGAAACCTTTAGCCAAAAATTACTTTGAAATATAAAGCATCCATGTAAATTTTTACTTTACATCAGCAAAACATTATTTTAATTCAAAATGTTATTTGCAATTTTGATAATTATAAGATATCTAATTAAATCACACTTATTGAAATAGGGTAGAAATTAAAATTTAATTTTATCTTGGAACTTAGTTTGACTTTTGGCAAAAAAAAAAAAAAATAAACTCACTGAGTTCCAGTAAGCCTTGTGTAAAATTTAAATAAATCTTATAACCATGAGACTCATAACTTGATATTTATGAGTATTCAACTAATGGAAAGTTCTATAATAATGTCACTATTATACACAATTTTATTTGCTTTCACTAATTTTGAAATATATTTTTAAATTGTTTTACACAGAATATTTTTGGCAATAATTTGTAAATTCGTAAAATGTGAAATAGAATATCATAGCTATGCTTTATTCTATTGAATAATCTTATGATTAGTGACTATAATTGAGGTCCCTGCTCCTTAAAAATTAGTATAGAAATTCTGTTTATACATTTGCAATTTTCATATTATTTTGCATATTTTCTTTATTTTAATTACTTTTGAATAATAAAAATATTAATAAGAACAATTTATAATTTCTAATGTCTTTTATGGTAGGAATAGCAGTTGATAGAATTAAATCATTCAAAACATGAAAGCCTAAATAATAGCCAATGAATATTTGTGGAGTATTACATTAGCTTTGACTCACTGCAATGAAATACCTGACCTGGGCTTCTGATGAAGTAAAGATAATTTTATTTTGGCTTACGATTCTGGAGGTGTAGTTCGAGATCAGGCGGCGCTATTGGCTTGAGCGCTTATGAGTACAGTTTTGGTAGTAGCTGCAGCACATATGGTAGCTAATGGTCACATCTTTGCCAGGAAGCAGACAGGAACAGAATGATGGGGTTTCAGAGTGCTCCTTGGAGTCACACTCGCGATGACTAAAGGACCCCCCACTTAGTCCCACCTCTCAAAGATTCACAGTACTGGCTAATGTTGTGATGAAAGGGATCGCCCTTGACATGAATGAGGACCTTTGAGGCACATTTCATACCTTAGAGAACATTTATCAAAGAAATGAAAATGTAGTGATTATAATAATTATAAGTGCTACTTAAATTCACTATATGACTGGATTTTACTCTCCTATCATAGGTATGTTCTAGGTCAGAGAAAATTTTATTTACTGCTTTGGAAAAATACTTCATATAATGAAAGATTGTGCTTCACAGTAGGCAAATTATTTTAATTGTATGTTTTATTTTATAATATAACCCTCACATTTTATGTTATGTACGTATCTTCAGAATTACAAGCTGAATAAAAATTTATTTTTCTTTTTCATATGGTACATAATCTTAGAGCACAAATAAATAGCAATGTGGACGAAAGAAAACGGCATCTTTGTAAATGACCACGAGGTGTCGCCACACTCCGCTTGTTAGAAAGGAAGACGGCTAGATTCACTGTCCTGTGAAAGGATACTAACGATGCTGCACAAAAATAAACACAATAAAATTCACATCTTTTTTTAAAGTAATATTTTTATAACATGAATGCATTTGTGAAGATTCTTTCTTCCAAACAAATATATCTACCACTCATACAAATTATCTTAAGGCCTGTCACAGTTCGTCTAGGTCACTAATCGCAGTGACTGCAGGATGTGCACTGCGGGGAAGGGCTCAGTAGGAGCTTGGCTGTTTGTGGTGGCAGTCACGGGCTGCAGGTGCACGCAGGGAGGTGCAATCAACGCCCGCATACAGAAGGACAGTTTGATTTCCTGCAGGTACTGATATCCAACAGGGAGCTGTTGAGGGCTCAGGTAGGATTAATTCAGGAGGTTCAGCGAGGTGTTCCCACTTCACCTGCGATTATGAGAAGGAACATACTTGAATACACACTCACTGCCAGAGTGCAAGCCACACAAGAGGAAAGC
The DNA here is from genome assembly GCF_012274545.1 of Fukomys damarensis. Classification (NCBI taxonomy): domain Eukaryota; kingdom Metazoa; phylum Chordata; class Mammalia; order Rodentia; family Bathyergidae; genus Fukomys; species Fukomys damarensis. Next base: position 18,813,693 of record NW_022900942.1, read on the forward strand.
AGTCTCGGCTATGGGGAACGGATTAGCTACCTGGCAGGAGAGCACTTCACTGTTGTCGGACATACACCTCCACTTTTCAGAGGACGCACACCTTCGTAGTCCAGCGGCCCCCACATCTGCACAGAACGCACCAGTCAGATGCTCCTCTGCCAGGAATTGATTCAGCCATGTCCCTCAGGTTCAACAAGAAACATGATCAAACGCAAGCTAGGCTTCTAGGACATTTTTCAGAGTATGGAGTTGAAGTCTCCCACTCCCATCCCACGTCTACTACGAGTGAAGTTAGGATCCGTGATTATTCCGTCTTTCTGGGTTTTTCTTTGTTTGGTTGGTTGGCTTTTGTTTGTCTGTTTTCAGGCTGTTGTGCCTTGAGTCAGAACTTGAACCTGCTAGTTTCTGGTTCTATGTTAAAAAAAAAAATGGAATGGATCTACACTTTTAAGTAGTTATTGATAATCGTTTTTAAAGACAAAAACATTTTGGAAATAGCTACTGTTGCTTGGAACATGTTATTGTAGTGCAGATTATTTACATAATATTTAAGTTGATTAGGGAGATGTTATTTTAAGAAGTCCTGTTATCATTATATTTATCTTACATGATAAATCATGATGAATTCCAAGTTTGTCTAAATTTATAAAGCTCATGTACTTCGGTTTTCCAGTGGAAATACTTCTGGTAATAGGTACTGGAGAGTGGACATAGAAAGACTCTGTGTATATTTTTCAAAATCTGCAGGTGTAAGCCTCCATGTAAAAATAAATTTTATAATTTGACTTAAAAAGCCTAGTTTTCATTTTATATGAAAATCATACACACTCTCAAAATTTACCAGTATGTGATTTTCAAAATGTAGAAAATAGTTGCTTTTAGTGAAGTAACCACTGAGAATTAAGCCTCATTATAATAAACGTATACCTTCATCATGATAAAACTCTGTAAGGCAGACCAATTTCTCAAAGATTTACACACTAAATTGAAGTTGTGGGCAACACAAGATAGGTGTTAAATGACCATCTATGGCAATTATCTCACATGAATGGCATAAAAATATTACTTGGCATTCTGCTTTGTGAATTACTCTGTACAGTGATAACCCCATTTATCAAAGAGCTCCAAGCTCGAACTTTTCACTACGTGAACAGCAAAATCTGAGGAAAATCTGCCTGATGTTGATAACTGCTTAATAGTCAAGCTGAGAATCCAGCTTGAAAAACCTTTATGGGCTGAGAGTGAGTCGTGTGCTTCACCTCACTGACGACACAAGTGGAGGCAGTTCAGTATACGCATCCCTCTCTCCCATACCACGTACGGTGTTTGAGATATGCCTTTAAAAATTGTCATTGTGCTTTTTTCTGCTCTTCATTTAATTAAAATACTGTAACCATAGCTCCAAAGAAAGCTAGTAATACCAGCAGTAAACCTAAGAGGAAAACTGTGACAATCGCAAAAGAATTAAAGAAATAAATTATTGAGCAACTGCTTAAAGTCCTGAAAATGAATTTGTGTGATTTGTAGTCCCCAAAGCCAGTTATTTTGTTTTTCATTATTTGTTATGAGAAAAATATGTTCAGTTCTTGAACTCTGCAATATTTGAACATGAATTTGGAATGAACTTTGACAACTGAGGTATCGCTGTATCTGTTAATTTTGCTGTATGTTGCTCATTTATTTCTTTAGAAGTCACCTTGTTTAAGTTAAAAAATATAAGTACAGCTTGATTATAACATCTAAAAGTGATCCAAGTTAAATGATCAAGTTTAACTGCACTATGAAGACAGAATTCAGGTTTCTACTTAGAATCATAATCCATATACATTATTCCAAACACACAACAAAAATAAATGAAGAGAAGATTAAAAACATGAAAATTCCTCAGAAAACGAAAGGAGCCAAAGAGTCTTGCTCCCAAAGAAGCAGTTGCTCCTCCTGCAGCTGTGTCCTGGGCAGCAGACCAAGCCACAACAGTGGGAGGGGACCCTGAACTGCGATCTATACATAGCCTGCAGTCGGGGTTCCCCACTTTCACAGGAAGGGGACTTGCACACCAAAAACACATAACGTCACCCACACTATGTATACCGGATTCTTTAAGGAATAAGAACAATAAAATAAGATGATGTCCGAGCCAATAAATGAAATATTAAGAAAAACCCTGGCAAACATGGAAGTGTAATTTTCAAAATAACAAGAAATCCTTATAAAATATAGTTGTGAAATTTATATTAATGTTTCAAATGCAAAATTTTACTGTAAAATTTAAAATTCATAAAGAAAATTATTTTTAAAACTAGAACCTAAAATAGCTAAAAATGGTATTGGGATAATTCACAATAAAACTGACTTCAGATTTAAAAAAATAATTGGTATAAAACAGACATAAATATTTTAAAAGCTACTAAAATCATCCTGAAAATATCAAAGAAGGAGATATTTTTTAATTAATTGTATTAAGATATTACATGTTGACATAGAAATTGAAAATACATTTTAAATTTTCAGGAGTTCTCGTCTATAAACAAATACATAAACACTCTGAATGAAATGCTAGCCAAATGAATTTTGCAATATATAAATAACAAAGTATCTTTTTAACTCAGTTGTGTTTATCAATAGAATGCAAAAGTAGCTTCATATTGAAGAACTGTAAATATTACTTATTGAATAAAAGTTTGTAATTGATTCAATAGATCCAGTACAACTCCCACTCTTGTCAAAATTCTTAGCAAAATAGGAATAAAAATGAATTTACCAAAGCCTTACAGCAATTCTTATTCTTCATAGTGATGGTAGCAGCCATTCTGTTAAAAAAGGAAACAAAAAAGATGCTTGCTGCCAATAATTCTATTCCACACTTTACTAAAACTACTAGTCAGTGAAGAAATATTGCACAAGGAAAGTGATTTCAGAGACTTATTCATTGGGACAGAAAAAACAAAACTGCCTGTAGTCACTACTCTGTAGATTTTCCCCAAACAATTAGAAGTGGGTTTAAATTCAATATACAAATACAAGCCACCTTTTGCACATAGAAAATGTTTAAAATAATTCAAATAAAGATATAAATCTAATAGCAAGGAAAAGGAAAATAAATATAAATATAAATTATCTAGAATTATTGTAGTGATAAGTATGTTAAAACATTTTGGAAGGAAATATGCAAGTTTGTACTACAGCAAAGAAGACCTAAATATTTAGGAAAGTGCAAAAAATTAAGTTATATATGTCTTTCCAACAATCTATACAATTCCAGTAAAGTTATGATGAGTGTCAACTGATTGTTTTAAGTACAGTGGAGAACAAAGAGCTAAGAGTAGTCAAAGACATTAAAATATAAAATATCAGGAGGTAGTATTTTCCAACTATATCAAAGTCTTATGACAAATGTGTAGGGTTGTCTTGGTAAACAAGATGAGTAACTAAAATAACAGAGGGTCATAATACACTAGAGGCTACTTGTAGAAGAAGTTGTATTGCTTACAAAAAATTCAAAAGACTCTCAAGCAAATTGAATTATGATTTTATTTTACCATAAATTCACAACTATTAATGACTTTGAAAATCTATTCCTTTATTATAAAGAAATTTATACAAATATACATATAAAAAGAAAAATATATATGCGTATGTACTGAATATCACATGTAAATATGTATATATGCATAGACAGACTATATAACTATGCATGGAATCTATCTTGATTTTCTTTAATATTAGTTAATATTTTATTGGTTGATCTTAAATTTGTTTTATTTTTATAACTTTGTAATGATTACACTTCATAGTTACCTTTGACAAAATTACATAATTTATTTTCATTTAATACTCCTTTGAAACATGGATATAATTTAAATATAGTGATTAGTTTTGTGCAAAATTATACCAGTAAAGTTTATGGGAGAAGATATTAAATACAAATATAATGAGTTACATTATAAATTACCAAATAAAAGATTTTGAAATAAACAACATGTCAATGGATGAGGAAAATTATAGCTCTAAGTGTAGAATTACTTTCCAAAATAACTAGAATTCAAATTCAGGTGAAAAATTTATGGAGTGTCACTGGAAATTTCATGCACCTAATCTTGTGCAGGAAAACTAAATTGTCTTTTAAATAGAGTATATAACCATGTACTAATTTAATTTAAATAAAAACATAAGGCAAGCCTTTGATTTCAAAACAGAGAATGACAAGATAAATAGGTTGAAGAAGAAATATCAAAGAGAAATGCAGCAATTAACGAAATCAAATACAAATCCATGAGCAGGAAATAGAAAACCAAAGTACATTTAATGAAAGATTGAATCACCTAAGATTGTTTCATCAGCCGTCTCAAAGAAGCAGAGTAGACTTCCACCTGCCCATAGGCACAACAGAAGGGAATTATACAGCTTTTCACCCTGCAAAAGCTCCTCATGTTCCCGGCATTAGCCCTTCTGAAGAAAACATCACAAATGTATGAAATGATTTTTCAACCCACATGCAGATGGTACCTATTTATAAAAATAAGAATAAATATAAATTTTAGAAAGCACTATTTTTAGAACCTAGATATAGATGTTTTTGCTGGAATCTTGGAACATTCCTTTTTTTTTTCTGCACCATGTTCAGAATTAAACCCAGGGTCTTTTTACTGAAGTAGAGTTTCAGTCCTTATTTTCATTTTTATTTCTATTTTTATAGAATGGCAGGGTTTACTAAGTGAATAAGTTGCACAAGTTGAACTCTAATTTGTGATCCTCCCGTTTCTGTCTCCCAAACTGCTGGCTTACAAGCATTTGTCTTGGCTATGCTGGACCAAATTTCATGGGATTTAAGTATCTGGATTATAAACTCCAGAACAGGGCAGGGACCAGGACTGAGCGGCGGATACATGAGCTCGAGTATCTCATTTTGGGAGTGTGTCTCATGCGGGCAAATGTCCAGTATGGAACTGCTGTTGAAGAGAGAGTTGTTGTAATTTATAATACGGATTTGGAAGAAAACGATTGATGGTACTTGTGTTTGCATATTTGGCAGCAGTCACTGTTCTGTCGGTATTTTATAACCACTGTTGGAAGGATCCCAGTGCCCAGAGACCGGATGTCCCACATCCCAGTTTTCTACTGCAATATCTTTCCATTTGTATTTTATTAAGATTATATTATTGTCAATTTGTACCACTTTTACATATAAATTCCACTTAAAACATAAAAGATTCTTCTTTTTTGTTGTTTAATTTTTGCCAAAGTATGGAGGATAAAAAGAGGATTTCATTTTCACATGGCTAGGTAGGTGATATGATCAGCGGCATCAAATCTGTGAAGTCATAGCATCAAGACGGAGGTAATGGAATGCAGTGGAGATCCTGTAAATTTGCACTGTCAGAAGAAGGGCGAGTGCTGTCCAGCAAACTGGAATTCTAGATTTTTTTTTTCCTTTCTTGTTAGCCTGGTATAGAACCTGGTTATTTACTTCATTCTTTTCACGAAAAAATATAGAAAAATCAAAGTCTGAATTGCTAGATTGCTTGTGACTCTATAATGTAAAGTTTTCAACACATAGTAGTCTCTTATAGCAGCTTTTTGTTTTGCTTTCATTAATGGCTGCACTCTCAGTCTTTCGTATTTCTCCTTTCCCTTTTTATCTCCCTCCTCTTTTTCTAATTTGCTTTTTCGTTACCTTTCTCTATTTCTCTTCCAATGTTCTAATCTCCCTTTGGGTTTTCTTTTTCTCCTGAGGCAGACAAATAAAGCTTAACAGTTGTTGTTGTTGTTTTTGTTTTTGTTTTGTTTTTTGTTTTTGTTTTTTTTCCTGCAAAAGGGAGTATCAGAATGAAGAGGATTTTCAAGAAATTAAGACATATTTTAAATTAGATTGGTGTGTGTGTGTGTGTGTGTGTATATTGTATAAATAATATACCTACAGCATGCAGAGTTCCTCTGAATCCCTTAAAGCAGTGTTTTAGCATCTACTGTTTAAAAGAAGTACAGAATTTCTAACCAATTTTTAAATGTAACACTGTATGTTTGCTGATCTTTCATTGATTTCTTAAGAAGGTCAGCAAAATAACAAAACATCAATTTCTTGATTTGTAAAAGACATATGTTAAGACAATGTACACCTTCATTAACTCAATTTAGCCACTAAAAAATGTATACATATTTCAAAAATATGATGTACACAAATATACTTTTGTACATAAATATTATGTTTTCTTTGTCAGTTAAACGTAAATGGAGGATAAATTGACAGTAGTAATTACTTTACGGAATTTTTTTAGATCCAAAATTTGCTTATTCATTACTTTATATTTCTTAGGACAGTAACTGACAAATCGAAAAGGTCAGTATATTCATGAGCAAGTAAGTGATCGAGAACATTGTCACCAACAGCAACATGTTATGAATATTCTCCATTCTGATTCATCTTGGCCTCTCTCATTTATCATGGTAATTATTAATACAACTCATCATGATACAAACCTGAGACTTACCATTCCTCCTGCCAAAGGTCTCTCTTGATCCTAGACATGTTTGCTTTGAATGCTACATTGTTGTCCTTCCCACATGGTTATAAATTAGCCTCTCCAGCATAGATGCAGAATCATTTACTTGCTTCTGGATCCCAGAGTTCAATTCTTCCTTTTTTCTCCTAGTTTAGGTGGCCCCTTCAGCATCAATACTCTGAGATGAGGTTAAAAATCATGATCCCTTTTTCCTTTTTGTGTATTAGTAGAAAAAGCAAAAGCAAAAATCTCTCTGAGGTAGTAGAGGTTGTTGTAGATGCATTAGTCTTGCTGCACTTGGCTTCAGGAATAAAATTTACCTACTTGGATTTCAAAGGCATGCAAAAAAGAAAAAAAAAAAAACACAACTACCAGATGAAGATTGCACAAGTTGTCTTGGATTCACATGTTCTAGAATTCCTTTATCATTGAAAATATAAATGCCACACTACTTCTTTGGCTTCCAGAATAGTAGTAAATAAAGGAAAACAGGAATTCAACTAAAGCTATATAATTTCTTAAAATACTTGCCTGTCATGTATTTTCAAGGGAAAAAAAATGTTTCACTTAACATTTTAAAAATTTGAATATTCATTTCAAAATCAAAAGCAAACTTTGAGTTTATAATCAAGTTTTAACTTAATTATAATGACATAGAATATATTCTATTTTAGCAATTAAATAACTTCAGAGAGAAATATCACCTCTTGGACAGATATTTCCATTATTCCTAAAGTGCGCTATGAATATAAGATTAATATGAGAAGATGTAAAAATGGAAACTAAGTCTTCGTAGATAGGGAGGGAGTGAGGGATTGAAGAGAGGGCAGAGGAGTGGGGAAAAAATCAGAACCAAGATGGGCTATGTACAAATTTATAACAATGAATGTCATTATATTATATACCTTAAATATGCCGATAACATTATTTTTAAAAAATATTAATATAATGCAAAAAATGTAATCTTTACACCAGTCAAGGTTACATGAAAAACAAATGCACAAAACATACTGGAACATTTGCAGAAAAATTATGTTAAGAGCTAAGAAAAATTATGACCTAATAAATTAGTACTGTTAAAGACTATAAATATATCAAATAACTTTAAAAAATCAGGAAAGTGTTTTTATCAGTCACAGTTTTGTGTCTGGGACAAAATACCAGAAAAGTACAATTTAAAGGAAGGAAAGAGCTATTTTGGCACTCAGATTCACAGATTTCAGTCAATAGCTAGCTGCAGAGCAGAAATGACATTCTGGAGGACGTGGTGAGGTAAATAGTTTACCTCACAGTGACCAGGAAGTAGAGAGATGTAAAAAACAGGAAAGGAAGAGGCCCAGGTCATGACAAGCCTTTGAAAGCCCCAGACCCAGAAACTTACCTCATCCAATAAGGCCCCACTTCCCAGTGAATCCAGGAAGCTAAAAAGCCTGATTGAATTCTTCTTTTGATGAAATTGGTCCCCTCATGATAAAGCCACCTCTCTAGGCCGCACCTCTGAACATCGCTACTTAAACTGTCAAAGCCTCAATATATGAATCTTTGGATAACACATTTTATTTATCCACTGGTGCCTCAAAAATTCTTTTATTTTTTTTTAAATATTTGAAACTATTAAATCATTTTGCCTTTGTTTCATGCTATACTAAACATAATAAATCATAATGAAAAATTAAGTATGCATTTAAACAACAGAATGCCATTTTTCACAAAAAGCATCACTAGTCCTTTACCTTGATTTAATCCCTAATTTAGGATACTAGGAAGAAATAATTTGCTTTTGAGGCAAACCAGGTGCTTGTATATCTCCTTGGACACATCTAGAACAGACTTGTCCACATCTTACCTCAAAAGTTTTTGCCACACTGGATCCATAATCTATAAAATTCATCAGAGTCCACCAAGAAAAACATATCCAAACTCCAGGAAAAGAAAAACTTGTATAAATATTTTAAAACTAATTTTTGAGGCATTATGATATTAATACAAGTTTCCTTTGGTCTCTATAATTACGAGTGATGCTCAAAGGTTGGTCATTGGCTTCTAGACTTTTATTGATATGGCAAACTGCTGCTTGGATAACCTTGATCCATTGAGATTGCTGCATGTGCATTTTCAGTTTTTTCTCAAGAGCTAGGAGTGCAGTAGATTTTCTGCTATCTATGATATCCACTAGGATTTGCCATACAAGGGAAACACTATCTGTTGAAAAACATCTACTGTTTTTCTTTTCTTGAAGTGTGTATACAGAGTTTTCGCAGACTTTGCATATGTTTTCTGTATATCTGAGGAAAAGCTACTTTTTAATCTAATTGTTTTCATATAAACACATAGCCCACAACTATGTTTTAGCTCAGGGAATTTTGACATCTCATTTTCTTCTTTATTGTTTTATTAAAGAAAAATAAGGACTCCCTGCATTGACTAAAGAGTTGCATTGGCAGCTGAGATTTATTGCAGTGAGCTAGCAAGGGCACAAAGCTGGACCAAGAAAGGAGCAAGACACATCATGTGGAGTCCAAAGAAATCTGTTCACTTCCTATGACTCACTCTCCAATTGACAGAGGTCACACAAGTTATGCTCTTTTTAAAAATGACCAAAAAAAAATCAACAAATGTGTATGAGGTTTTTGCCCAGGGAAGGCCTGTTGAGAATTGCTGTCTAGGTTTTGCTGAGGGATGTGCATGTAGACATCTTCTACCCACTACAATCAGAGTCTTTGAAGGAAACTAAATATTTTTCTGGTAGAAATACTCTCTGTATAGTGACATAACCTTTCAAGCAAGCTCTTCTGTTAGGCACGCTGAAAATATTTTTACATACATACAGATACCTGGAAATATATATACGTATATATTTTTATTGAAAAACGGTTTGCACTGGATATTGATCTCTATTAGAGACTGATTACTGTCTTCATCTGAGATGACCGTAATGAAAGTCCTATGGACAGGTGCATTAGTATCACAGGGTAAACCAGGCTTAAGCTGGATCTTAAAAAGCACAAGCAAGGATCTGGAAATGTTATGCCAACTATTCTTATTATATGAATTATATTCGTCAATTTGTACCTACATCATTCTTAAAAGAACACTATTTCATTATGTTTAAATTATAAGGGCTTTATTTAGTAAGACAAATGACTCAACTGTAAAATGGGCAAAAGACTTACACAGACATTTCTGTAAAGGCTTTAAAGTAGACCAACAAGTACATCCAAAGATGTTCAAAACAGACAGACAACAGGCAAACACAAAACAAACTTACAATTGGGCCGGGAATTTAGCTCAATGGTTCCACAGCCTGCCTTGTGAGCCCAAAGACCCGAGTTCGATCTCTGGTACCAAAAAACCCCCAAAAATCAAACAAAACAACAACAACAACAAAACAAACCTAAAATCAATTTTGCCTTGTGTCACTAGTATGACTATAAAAAGAAAATAGAAAATGTCAAACATTAAGAGGATTGTGGAGAAATTCAAACACTTATGCTGTGTTATTGAGATGTAAAATGGCATGGCTACTTTGAAAAAGTATGAACGCTCTTTTAAAAAACTAAATATAGCATTCAACCAACAATAAGGTAAGACTGTTCACTTATTAAGAAGAGCAAAATAAAAAAACAACTGAAAACATATGCTAACGAAATATGGTAAAACAAGAACTCTAATTCATTGCTGGTGGAAATACTAATAGTAGAGGGACTTTGGAAAACAGCTTGGTGATTTCTTATAAACTGACTATACTTATCATAGTATAGAGAAATCGCCTTGGTTTTACCCCAAAGAAGTTGAAAATGTCTACCCACAACCTGCACAAAATATTTGCAGAAGTTTTATTCATAATTATCAAAACTTGGAAGCAATGAAGAAATATTTTAGTAGGTATAAACTAAACAGATAAACTGTCATATATCTAAGCAATCAACAATGAACTATGACCCTGCACCAAAAAGAAATGAGATATCAAATAATTAAAAAACACTAACAAACTTAAGAGCCTATTACTACATGTAATAAGCTGTTCCAAAAGGCCTATGCACCATGTGACATTCTGCCAAAGATAAAACTATGCAGACAATGAAAAGAACAGTACTTGCCATGGGCTGAAGGTAAGGAGGGATGGAGACAAAACAGAAAGGATTTTTAGGGCAGTAAAAATATTTCTCATGATATTATCATGAGAGACACAGGCCAGCCCATAGAATATACAATACTATGGGTCAGGCCTCATGGAAACAGTGGACATTGGGTGATCCTGACATGTCAAAACCTGATCATCAATTATAACAAAAACACCACTCTGGTAGATGATATTAATAATGAGAAATTTGGAATGTGCAGGAACAGGATTATGTGAGAAATCTATGTACGCACTGCTCAATTTTTTTAGGTAATCAAGAATTTTCTCCAAATACAGCTTACTAAAAGGAGGATTTACATAAAATCTTGCAATCCCCCTCATAAACATTAAATGAAATAAGTGAAAAATCATGCTAAAAAATAAACAGGGTGAGGGATTTAGCTCAGTGGTTCAGCTGCCTGCCTTGCAAGTAAGTGCAAGGGCCCAAGTTTGATCTCCGGTACCAGAAAAAAAAAAAAATCTGACAAAAATAAATGAACATACAGATTCAGAGTATCAATCTTTTTTTTCATAGTAATTAAAAACTGGAACCAGTTCAAATGTCCATCAGTGGATGAATGTGTAAAAAATGGTTGTATATACATCTATGTAATGGAATATCATCACATTGTGTAAATTAATGAAGTGCACATATACAATTTTTTAGTTTTTTTGAAGAATCATTTGATGTATGTTAACATTGTTAGTTTTTTTAAAAAGATACAAATTGTTTCCCCTTGTATTATACCGTTTGTTTAAATACCCGGCATAGGGAAATTCATATGGACCACAAGTACATTGATTGTCTTGAATAGTTACATGGAGTAGGGACTAAAAGGGAAGCCACTGCTGAATTGGTACAGTTGTATCCTTTAGGTAATTAAAATATTGCTAGTATGCAGAGACGACATTATATCATTTTTTAAAGCTATAACTTCTTTAAGATGAGATCGCAAAGATTTTCTCCTATGTTATATCAGAAAGTATATTTTTAGTTTTTATATTAGGTCTATTGTCCCTTTTTAAATTATTTCATAGAATTCAAGTTATTAATCAAATTTCATCTCTTTAACATATATTCTCCTGGCTCACAATCATTTATTAAGGAGTTTCTCCTGCTCTCACTGAATTACCACAACCTTGTAATAAGTAACAGTTGTCCTTATATGTATGGGTATAATTATAGTTTACTGTGAGTCTTTTAAATCTTTTTCAGTTTTAGGTGTTTAATGTTTTACATGGCATCACTTAATTTCAGTTTGATTTTCTGCAACCATACAGATACATGTGATCATTTTTAAAATTATTTTTTCCCACAGTTCTGTAGATTCGAACAGTTTTTTCTCCTCCCACAACATGTTAACTTCAAATAAAAGAGTTATACTTTGTTTCCAGTCTGGATGCCTTTTATTTTTTTATTGCCTGATTGCCTTGGCCAGAATCTGCTGTGCAATACTGAATCAAACTTGATGAATGTAGGGCAATCTTGTCTTGTTCAGATATTGGGAATAAAGTACCCGGTATTCTCACATTAGGTAGCAGGTAAGCTGGATGGGATTCTATAAAGCATCTTTGCTACACTGTCAAATATTCACTTGTTGAAAAGTATTTTTTTTAATTTTTATGGTTTAGTATTAAACAGATGCTAGAGTTATTTTTATAACTACAGTGGTAATAATATTTTCCAATTTAAAATTGTAAAAACTTGTTAATTCCTTTGAAACAATTTTTCATTTTTAGGTTAAAACTCGTTTGACCATAATGCAAAATTTTGTTCATATATGGTCAAATTATGTTTGGCAATAATTTCTTTTGCTTGCTTTTAATTTTTGTATTCATGTCAATAAGAGATACTGGCTTTCAGAATTTGTTCTTTTGGTGGTTTATAACGTATCTTTCCATTTTTTCTTTGTTTCCTGCTATGTTTTGAGCTCCTCACATTGGAGTCTTGTCCTCTTCTATCTCCTCTACTGTTCCACATAATTTTCTGAAATTCCCTAGTGATTTCTACTGTAAATACTTCTCACAAGATAGGTTTTTCCTGTGAGTCTCCAAATATATATATATTATTTTTCATTTTTCTGCCTTATTATAAAAATAGGGATAAGAGAGGCAAAGGAGAAGTGGAAGTGGGAAGAGGAAGGGAAATGAAAGAAGGGAATGGAATGAATATGAGAAAGTGAAAGTAAAGTCTTTGAAAATAGGGAGGGGTGGAGGGGTTGAAGAGAGGGCGGGGGAATGGGGAAAAATAAGAACCAAAATATGTTATGTAACAGTACAAATTTCCAGTGATGAATGCCATTATATAGTACACCTAAAACGTACTAATAAAATCAATTTAAAAATAGTTTTGCTTTCTGGTTTCTTATTATAGACATGGAAAATTTTTTTCTATAACTTCCACTTACTGAATAACAGCCTATAGCTCATTATTGGTATGTTTAATATATTACTTAAAATGCTATGTGCTTTCATGAGATTTATAACTAAATTTTAAAATATTTTGATTGTAATTCCTAATCTATTTTTAGAATCTAGTGTCACACATATTTTGCTAACATTTTCAGTTGACAAAATATACAGAGGAGAAAAAAATATATATATATATATAATTAGGAGTTGTGTTTTCTTTTGCATGGAGTGGAAGGCTTGACAATCATGAGCTTCAATCATGCTGAGAAATTATTTTCATGCCATGTGGTTCATAAGTACAGGCAGAGACTGACTCAAAGATTTTCAACATTAAAATGCTTGAATCACAGGGTTTAATATGTCAATTTAAGACAGGGAATGAGTAGAGAAAAGGAATAGGATAGTAACGTACAAGGTAGAGGAAAGGGAAACAAATTCCCAAATATGTTCTGGTGGTTGGATGTGCTTCTCTTGTCCCCACCAACCTCCTTATCCCCTCCCCCTTCTCCTTTTCCATTAGCTTTGCTCTCTAACAATGTGCTTAATAGGACTAAGTTGAAGCTCAACAGATAAAGGGTGCTTGGAACAAATGTGTGCTTAAACTGCACAGGAGGTTCCTACTGTCACTCATTATAATGGCCCTAACACCCATGGAGTGGCCCTGATTTTGTCTGTGTGTTTCAGGCACAGGATGTGCAGAGCTTTCAAAGTAAGTATCACCAGTGGTGAATCAATGTACAATATATGAATATCTGCTGACTCTCAATACCTCATGAATTTGAGTGCCTATTAATTTCTTTTTTGTTCCATTTTTGTTTTTTATGGTGCTTCTATTTGAATCCTAGGCCTCACACATTATAGGTAACCTATCCACTACTCTGCTATACACTCAGCCCAACTCTTTGCATTATCATTACTATCTGTATCCAACACACAAGTGTTCCATATGTTTAAATTGTAATCTACATTCCAAGGAACTTGACTGTCTACTTTGTTTTATCATTCATATTTTTTCTTATTTTTAGTATATGTGCTGCTGAAGTAAGCACATTTTTTTCTTATTTTTAAAAGCACACTGAGATGTCTAAAAAGTATGATAAATGCAAGAAAGAGAGAGACGGGGAGAATATGAGAATGAAATGAATTCTGATTCCTGTCTAATTCCTGTCTTCCATCTTTTCTAGAGTTACAAAGTCTGAATGTGTGTTGGAGAAACTACAATAGGTAGGGATTTTGATTGTGTGGTTTCCTAAACAAACAAACAAACAAACAAACAAAAAACTAGACCATCCAGCAATATAGAATCTGACAGGCTCAGAGTCCTGACTGGGAAGTAGACAGGGAAAAGGTTTTGTCTCTTTCAATATTTCTACTGTGACTCTTAATTCAACTGCACCCACCCAGTATATCCTAATTTTCTCCAAATTTCTTGCAACCATTTGATTTTGGGTGTTTGGAAATGTTCATTTGTTTTCCCTATTTATTTGTGTTGCTGGGGACTCTTTTTATATTCTCTATGGCAGAACTTTCAATCAAGTTGGACATCTGACATCAACACAGAAAAGTGAGGAATGATGATTATTAATCTCTCAATTTCATATGAAGTATATTAAAATCAGGCATCCCAAAGTGAACATTATTATAATAATGCAAATATTTATTTTTAAATTAATATATTTACAATGTTTAAAATGAAAAATTACATGTAGTTTGGGGCCTTTGTTATAATAATTTGACCCAGATCATGTGGGAGACACCAAGTTTCACATGGTTTTTTTTGAGCATGCATTAAATTATCATTTTAAGATTATGAATTCATAGGAATAGAGTAAATTGAGAGTTCATAGAGTTCTTTTTGCTTTTTTGGTAGATAAATATGCAAAGAATTGAATCTCAGAGTAGGAGATTTGGAATCTGCATTTGTATAACAATTGTTCCTGAAACTACAGGCAGGTCTAAGGTTCCTGGAAGGGAGATATCATATGTATAGAGATTTAAATTAGTTTAAGAATGTGTAGCATTAGAAAAGTACTTAATAGAGTTTTGCTGGATACATCAGTCTAGGTTGGAGGTTGTTCTCTTTTAGCAATTGAAATATCTCATACCAGGCTCTCCTTGCCCCAAGGGTTTGTGCTGAAAAGTCTGCTGTGATTCTGATGGGCTTTCCTTTGTATGTGATTTATTTCTTTTCTCTTACTGATTGAAGTATTTTATTCTTCTGTTGGGTTTCTGGGATCTTGATTATTATATGTCTAGGTGTACATTTTTTTGTATTATAGCTAGTTGGGGTCCTGATGTATCCAGCAAAACTCTCTTTCAAAATGGAGGGAGAAATAAGACACTTCCATGACAAAGAACACCTGAGAAACTACATGAATACCAAACCAGCACTACAAGCAATTCTAAACAAGATCCTAGAAAAAGACAATGAAGGAAACAACACCATGAGGCCCAAAAGAGCAAATCAAATAGGCAAGGCAAGAAATTAAAAGGAGAAGGTGAAAAAGTAAAAAGAGTCAACAAAAGGCCAATAACATGTCAATAATAAGTCAGTACATATCAGTTATAATCAGCATTGTCAATGGCCTCAACTCACCAATCAAGAGAAATAGACTGGCAAAATGGAATAAGAAGCAAAATTCAGCAATATGTTGTATACAAGAAACACACCTAGTGCATAAAGAAGCCCATAGACTGAAAGTAAAAAGATAGAAAACAATTCTCCATGTGACAGGAGCCCAACAAAAAACAGGGGTAGCAATCTTATTTGCAGACAAAGTAAATTTCAAACCAAAACTGAATCTAGTATTATTGATGTAGGACAGTACTGTATCATACCTCAATGAATGTAAAATATTGAGTACCTGCTTTATGATACATAGTAGCGATCATGCTTTATCAGAGCTACGTTTAATGATATTACTCTAGAATGTTCTCTTTCCAGATGATGATTAAGAGGCTAGTAGAAAAAATGGTGCCAAGGTACCACAACAGCAACAGAACTTTGCTGTTGTCTGGATATTATTCTTTTCTTTGTTTTTTTTGGTTTTTTTTCAGTGGAATGTGCTGAATGTCTATAATTTTGTTCAGATGACTGCAGAACCTGGAAAAGCTGTTGCTG
This sequence comes from Fukomys damarensis, assembly GCF_012274545.1. Taxonomy (NCBI): domain Eukaryota; kingdom Metazoa; phylum Chordata; class Mammalia; order Rodentia; family Bathyergidae; genus Fukomys; species Fukomys damarensis. Next base: position 18,829,840 of record NW_022900942.1, read on the forward strand.
CTATCGATGCATAACATACTATTATTAGTATATATACACACACACACACACACACATATATAAATTGAATTTGAATTTTGGGAAACTTTAATGGTGCTGCCAACTTTGGACAAAGTCATCCCAATTTACTGTGTTGACTTGGCATTGTACAGAAATGGACAACCATATTGGTCTAGAAATGTTAATTTTTTTTCCATGTGTACAGGGGTAACATATCATACTAAATATGTAAGGTCATATCTACATGGGTTTGATTACAGAAACTGATAAAGTATTCTCTAAATAATGAAAAAAAGAATAAGATAAGACTATAAGAGCGAGAAGCAATTTAAATATATTCAGGGACCATTTTCATCTCCAGAACTAAGGATTATTTTGAGGTTACATCATTGCCTTTTCTCTTTTACTTTCTTTTTTAGTTTTATTTTAGGATTCCCTATTTTTAATGCTGATACAGAAATTTCTTTAACTGAAATACCGAATAGTTTCTGTGGTGTCAAAAACTATAATAGTACACAGGATCCTAATGAGATAATTAATAATGTGAAATAGGAAGTAAAGGGCTAAAGGCGTAAGGAAAGTGGGAAGGGTGGGGGAAAGGTAATAAGGGAGAGGAAAAAAATATGAGAAACTGAAAAAATGGAAATAAAGTGTTTATAAATGGAGAGGGGAGGAGGGGGTGAAGGGAGGGCAGGGACAAGGGGAAAAAATGAGAATCAAGACCTATTATGTAAAGGTACAGAATCCCAATGATGAATGTAATTCTATTGTATACCTAGATTGTACCAATAACCTCAATAAAAAAACAAAAGAAAAGTACTTAAAAAAGTTAGGTGGAGTTATTTTCAGTTTCTACTGTCTTAGAATTTGTTGTAGTTTTGCCTATTATTTTATCCCTTTCCATTCAGTTTAGTGGACCTCCCAGAGAGGATTTTGTCTTCCTACAGGGGGAAACAAATACTGGAATTACCTTGCAAATAGCACTTTCCCTGCTAATTATTGCATAAAAAAGAATATTAGGTCAATTCGAAAACATATAGACAAAGCTGAAATACCAAACACAAACATACATTCAAATGACACATAGCTCATCTTATCAAACAATGCAATTCATTCCCTAAAGCTGACCATGGCCGTGCTTTGTTTGCTAGTGTCTTTTATCTTTTCTTCACTGGAGCCAAATTATTTGTTATTTTAAAAACTTGCACTATATTGTTTAAGACACATACTCAGCAACCTGATAGTGACAGGAACATTCATTAATGCTTCCAGTACCCTCGATACATTTTGAAATCTTAAAACAAATTCACCCAGAATTTCTAGTGTGTGTTGCTACCTGTGACAATATCTATTTCATGTGACAATAAAAACCACACCATCTTACCAATGGCAAAAGAATTTTGCTAGGATTATACTGTACTAAAGTTAACATATTAGAGGACCAAATACAAGTATTAGAAAAGATTTAATCAACTTTTTTATTTGTTAAAATATTCAGAATGGTTATATATTTGAGCCTTTGAGTGAGATTTTTAAAAAATTCCCTATCTAGATTTTTCTGAAAGACTTGACAGATTATATTAATGGAAGAAACAAACAAACAAAAAATTTATACTTATGAAGAGATGTGTTGCTAAGATCCTTTTCGTTGTTTAAAATAATATTACAATATTAAATAATGTATATGGTAAGAACAGAAAGTGACTCCTATTTAAATAGCAGAAAATGATTTCTTGTGAAATATCAAGCAGTTAGAAATTTTTGCTATTTTCTTTATTACAATGTAATGGAATATTTGAATTTTTCCCAAAAATTCCTTTGACTCAAATTTAGCTATAATCTTGAAGATTGGCTTATTTGAATCAAACTATTTCAAAAAATGAGAAAACTAGTGAAGAAAGCCAGGTTGATTAAAATCATAGTTTCTTACTGACAAAAGATTGATTAGAACAGTAGCTGTCTAACTAATGTCCCAAACTTTCACCATGCTACTGAATGTTAGATGAGATGAATAGATTTTAATGTCTGACTGCTTATTTAAAAGGTTAGAATCTCTTCCTTTACAATCTTATTAAGTAGCTTGCCTACATTAGATATTAAAGTATGTCAAAATGCTTTTAAACTTAGGGAACTTGCCACATGTTGTAAATTAGCCCCTAATGTTAGCAATACAGCATCCTTGATTAAAACTGAGTCGTTGTTCAAAACTTTTGATGATGAAAGCTAATGGTGATTCCACCAAATGTTTCCATTTTATGTGTCCTATGACTTCAATATATCATCTTCAGTTTTAAATAATCTGAAGTCACCAAACCTTCTTCTAGGTACTTAGATAAAGTTTTCAAACATGAATACTTGAAATGACTACTTAGATGGAGAGTCTGGCTGTCACCTTTCACTTTGGGATTATAAATTACACTTATACATCTAACACTGACATCAGATTAATGATATATTGCAAAAGCAAGTAATCAGCATGATATTTCCTTCATGATGTCTTCCCTGTAGTCGTCAACATCACGGCAGTACAGAGACATTGCATCCACAGTGGTTTGCAGCTTATCATCATGTTTGCACATCACTCGGTGATGGGGCACACTAAAGAATCGTGTGCTGCCACTTCAGTAGGCAGCGTTAACTTAATCCTGCCGTGAAGTAACTAGAAAAACAAATTTTCTTCTCTCCTATTACTCATTGTCATTGGAATTGGAACTCATTGGCTGTCTGGATGTAACTGAGGCGTACTGAGATTTCTGTGGAAGCAGGAAAAATGCCTCACCTCAGAAACAGTCTTTTCTTTGAACTACATTTACATTTGGGGAAGAAGAGGAGCTCTCAGAAACCACACAGGTGCATATCCCTCATTTTAAGAAAACGAGGAAACATACACTACTTAAGCAGTTTGAAAGTGCTATTTTTTATGTAGAAATGTAAATAAATTTTGAAAAAAAATGATAGAGGAAAATATTGAAATAAATGTAATTTATGTCTTTTAGCCATATTTAACAGAAAAATAGAGTTTGCCCCAATGACTAATAGTTGGAATTCTCTAATACAGACTATTTTGCCACCTCAACTAATCTAGGTCAACTCTGTGATTCAGGTTTTTCCTTTGTCATCATTTTTGATGTTTTCCACTCTTCTCAAAATTCTTGCATTTCTTTAAGCCTTAATCTCCTATTTCTTAAACTCAGACACAGAAAATTGCAAAGATAAACATGCCGTTTATATTAAATTACATTAATATTTTCACAAATATTCATTTATTATGCTGCCTCATCCTTGAATAGTAGTGACAAAATATGCTCTCTATACATCTATATATGCATGTTTTCTATATAGATTATATATGTATTCTACATGTATTTTTCATATACATGCATGTTATTTATTATCTACAGTATATATTTTATATACATACCATAATATCTGCATTATTATAAAAATACTGTAAAATACAATAGTAAAAATCTACATAATCATATAGATATTAAACAGTAAACTTATGTGTATGTGTTTTTTTGGATCTGAGAGTAAGACAGACTTCCTTTGATTATATATAAGCAAGTGTGCCTCCACTCTGATTGAGTGGCTTCTAATATTCTAGTTTCTATTGCTTCTCAGCCTTTTGGCTAAGATCAAGTCTAATACTCTAGTTTCTTCAATATTTGCCCTTTTTATTATGTGATAGCCTAAATGAAATTATTTGTGTTCTTGAGATGGTATTTATTTCACAGGATTCTACTGATTTCTTCATTCATTCCTATGCAACCATCTAACTCTAGAACTTATTCATTATGCCAGAGACTCTGTACCTGAAAACAAAAAATGCACATTCCTCTCCACGCTCAGACTCTGGTAACTACTGTACTACTTTGTTTTTGAAGAATTTGATTATTCTAATTAACTCATGAATATGCATCCATACTGAAATTTCATTTGTGTCTGGTTTATGTCAATTAGCATATACCTGTATAGCAAGGACAAAAATTCATGCTTTTTAAAGGTTAAATAAAATTTAATTGCATGCCTGCAATATATTTTTATCTATTTTTGTGTCCATGAATATTTAAGCTTATTCTTCCTTTTGAATGGTCTGAATTATATATCTACAAACATTAGTGCACAGTAACTAAATTTCTCTAAGATGTAGCTGCTGAGGAAAATACTGACAGTTCCTCAAAAATTACATATAGAATTACCACATGATACAGATTTAACATAAGTCAGGATATATCCATAATAATTGAAGTCAAGGATTTACTAATACTTTTTTTAGGAAAAACATATACAAATTTTTTAAATGCTGATATATGCAGAGAAGGAACAGATTTATGAAAAATAGATAAATTGTCACTGCATAATCAATTTCTTACTAGATGTTTTACAATGTATTTAATTTAAAATCTGCTTTTATACTTTACCTCTTCAGAATTACACAGAATCTCAAGCTTTAAATACAGTAGTAAGCAGTGATAGCAGTGATGGATACATTTAAAAGAACATAAATGAGGCAAGTAAAGCAAGTACAATAGGAAAGTGAACAGAATATCTATTCCGATATTATCATTGATAAACCCAAGAAAAACTTCATTAAATAATTTAGGAAGGTAAAGTAATGGTGTGTAGGGCATACACAGGTATTGTATATATTTATGATTAAAAATGTAAGCAGTTATAATTATTATCACCATTGCTCAATGAATGAAAACATAGTACAATAAAAATGGGCAAATGGGCTGTTTCCAAATTTTAGCTATTACAAAATGTGCCACTATAAACATAGGTGCACATATATCTCTGTGATATGATTCTTTTAATTATTTTGGAAAGATACCCAGCAGAGGAATGGCTGGGTCAAATCGAACCTCTAGTCCCAGATCTTTGAGGTATCTTCATATTGATTTCCATAGTGGTTGCACCACTCAGCACTCCCACCAACAATGGAAAAGGGTTACATAAGATCCTAATGATATAATGGACAATGTGAAATAGGAAGAAAGGGGCTAAAGGTGTAGGGAAAATGGGAAGGGTAGGGAAAGCTAATAAGGGAAAAGAAAAAAGTAAGAGAAAATGAAAAAATGGAAATGAAGTGTTTGTAAAATGGGAGGGGAGGAGGGGTCAAGGGAGGGCAGGGACAAGGGGGAAAAATGAGCCAAGACCTGGCATGTAAAGTTACAAGATCCCCAAAATGAATGCTACTCTACTGTACACCTAAAGTGTACCAATAAACTCAATGAGGAAAAAAAATAAAAGAACTATAGAAGGTCTAAGGAAAGAAATGTAAAGCTTTAAAAACTTTAAAACCATAGACAGAAGATCTACTAATCCTTGGGACAAAAGAAATACCAGTAAAATTATGCCTCTATTTTCAGTAGAACAGATCAAATTTATTTCACAGTTCTTAATAGTTTAAATCCATACTTTATTTACTTTTTCAAATTTAGACTGTCACACTGTAGGCTACCATGTAAATTATCCTTAACCTTCCTCAAGCTCTGAGAATGCATTGATCATGTCATCCTTTTCATTTATTAAATGGTTTTTACTTGATTTTAGCTTTTGCTCAGGTGCACAGGTGATAAATGGCATTTGACACCATTTATGAAATAGCATAGCATAATAATAGTATAACATACTATATTTCAGTTCAAATCCAAGTGTTATATGACTTCATCATATTATTATGTCCATAATATTTCTAATGGTCCACAATTTTGAGTTCTGGTTGTTTTATCTATCAGTGTTATGTGTTACTTCAATCAACAAAATTATTTAGTTTGACTAACAATGAGTAAAATATAACATTAAACTAAAACATGCAAGTAGTACAGATAAGTATATACAAAACAAGGATATTACATAGTCAAATTCTAATTATCACAATTACCTGTTTAGATCTATTTTTCTGAATTTCTGCAAAGCAATTTGGCATTTTACAGTAAATACAAAAAGAATATAAAGTGGTCATAAGTATTTGGAAAGAAGTCTTCTATAATGTGTCTCACTTCAAGTGTAGTTTTGGGGTGTGTGTGTATGTTTATTCTTGCACAGAAGTGCATGACTTTAAAATGTTTCACGTTTTGTGAGATGATTGCAGGTATATTTTCATATCTAATGAATATTCTGGCCTTAAAATAAGCATTCAAGCCTATGCCTGTTCCTCTCCCATTATTTTTCACGTCGTGCTGAAAAGGTGTGTAAAGTTGAAGTGCACGGGAAAGTCAGTTGTACTCTGTGTTCTTATTGCATTTTTGATGTTTGATTGCTTTTCGCTTCATCTCATACTCCCTTCCTTTGGGCTGCACATCCGAAGAGGATAAGACTTATGAACCTTCTCCCTTCTTTGTAAAGGTGAAAAATTTAAACCTACCTTTGTGGAACATTTTCCCTAGCCCCACCTCTTAGCCTATGCCCTCTCTTCTCAAATCAGCTCAGACCTGCACATAGGCCCCAGAGCTCCCTAGAGTCTAGTGTGAGTAAAAATATTTCCTTTTGCAAAATATTTAACACACAAAAGTGACAAATTCTGCAAGTAAATAAATGGATTTTAACAACAAAGATGAGAGAAGTCCCAGAACTTGGTGTTACAGGAGTAAGGGGTGATGAGAAATGGCCGGTGGTGCCAGTTTCATGGGCTTTGGCTGTGTACAATGCATATGGCCCTGCATTTAGAAGTCCCCTGCAGTTCATTCAGGATTTGCTAGAGCCATGTTGAAATCGTTAGTAACTTTGAAGGACTTGTCTTGGTTTGTCTTTTTAGTGAGCCCCACATATGATGATGAAAGATGATTTAGTTAAATCAAGTAGTTCAGTATCACAACCAAAATTGAAATACTCAACTGCTGTCCATTTTTATCCAGGTGAGTGTGTACTTGGCATGATTACAGGAAAGGTCTGCAAGCTAAGGCTTAATGGCCATTTACAGCACACAGGCCTGTTTTTGTAAACAAAATTGTATTGGTGTGCAGCTAACCAATTCCATTACCTACTCTCTATGGTTGCTTTCAATTTACACTGGCAGATTTAAGTAGCTGTGATGGACTATATGGATTGTGAATCCTAAAATACATAATATTTTAACTTTATATACAATGTTTGCTTATTGCATGGTGAGGTTTTAGGTTAAATCTTACTATTGACTATAGGTTCACATACAGAAGAGGAAATACTTCTCAGCTTTGTTGAATAACATTTCAGAATGCATTGAATATAATAATCTTCCTGTTTATATATAGTTTTAAGTGTATATTACTCCTTATGTCCTAGTATTGTTATCACTGTAAGTTATGCATACTATCTGCTCTCATATTTATCGGCATTTGTATTCCAGAATGTATACAGAAATTTATGTACCCATGATTCTGTGAGAAATCCTCTTGTATCTTTTAAACTTAATTTCACATATTTTTCTTTCTTACAACATAGTTTTTTTTAGTTTATTAGTCATTCAGAAAATATTATTAGAAATTTAACTCATCAACACAAGAAATGTACACTATAAATGTACCTCCGTTACTTCAGTATGTATTGGACAAATTATCAATGATATATATTTAAGAACTTCAAAATTATATATATGAGCAATGAAGTCAACCTCAATATATCTATTTTGTCAATAGCTTACCCTTTCTTGTGGTGAGAATATGTGAAATATTCAACACTTTTGAAATATGTAATACTGCATTATAAACAGTAACCAACATGTACAGTAGGTCTCAAAAAAGGTATTACTTCTTTTTCACTGAAACTTTCTACCATGTACCAACATCTCTTTTTTCCCCTACAGTTTCTTTTACCCTCTGCTATCAAAATTTGATTGTTTTACATTCCACGTGTACCATAATATTTTACACACATCTATCTTTATATCTATTTAATTTTTATTTTTATTGATACATGTTTGCAATACATAAGCATTTTCTTCCTTGCTGGGAGTCAGAATATAACACATGTTCATTTTATTTTCATTCCTTTCCTCTCTTCTGTATTTCCCCTCCCTCTATGTCTTGGTCCCCTTCTCTTTTGCAAGAGATCTATCTCCCTATTTGTTTTGTTTTTGTTTTTTTGTTTGTTTGTTTTTTTGGTACTGGGGATTGAACTTGGGTCCTTGTGCTTGCAAGGCAGACCACCGTACTGCGGAGCTAAATCCCTGGCCCCTATCTCCCTATTTCTTATTATATTTTATTTTGTTCTTTACTTATATTTTGGGTATCCATATTAGAGAAACCGTGTGATATTTAAGCTTGTCTTATTTTACTTAACTTTATGGTCTCATGGTGTATCCATTTTCCTTCTTTATGAGAGAAGTACGTGCACACACACACATATATGATTTATATACACAAATATGCATATGCTGATGTGTACATATAAATATATCTGTTATATATGATACTTTTATATATATATATATATATATATATATTAAAGAAAAATGATGACTGTCATCAAACAAATCAACATGCCCACTACCTTCCATTGTTATCTTTGTGTTTGGTACGTCAGAGGATCACCTCATTAATTTTCAGTGATTAATAAATTGTATTACTAATACTGCTCATTTCCTTTGAAAATGATGGTAAAGTTTTAGAGGGTAAATTAAACCTTACTGTGAAAATGAAACTTTCCTCAACATCCCCAACTTAATATGAGGTATATTAGATCTATAGACATATTCATCCTACATATCTGCAAATTTAGAGCTTCCAAATTAATTTTCCCTAATGTCTCCTCATTCCACCCAAGGTAATTACTGTTGACTCTTTCTGAGCACTGCCCTAGTATTTTCTTCTACATCAAGTGAAATCAGAGTATTTGTGCATGGAACTGATTTATCCTATTGTATTTAGAGTGAAATGAGTAATATTTGCTGTTAATTTTATTTTTCTACTGCCATTCTTTTGAAAAAAATTTCTATAGAATATGAGTACACTGAAAATAAAAACTGATCTGAATGTTTTCGTTGTTTTGATATTGCCAGAATATTTCTTAGTTAGAAATAAGAGAATATGGTTCAGTTAAATTGAATAGGAGATTCAATTAGATTGAATAGAAAATTTTTATTCCAATTTTTGTGGTCTCTGATACAGTGGACTAATTATGTACATAGAGCCATATCACTTTTCAGAAAAAGAACCTCATAATATTTATGTATATATTTATATATAGGCAATATTATGAATATCCATCACAGAACATTGACATATATGTGATAAACATTTATAGATGTGTACAATACATTTTATTTTGTATTTTATATTAGGTATATTTAGTTTGCATTCGCATATATGTATTTCTTTTATATTTAATTTCCTTTGTGATGTTGAGAAAGATTTCATCAGCCATTCAATGATGAAACAAGAAAACATTCCATGCTTTCCCTACCAAATTGATAAATATGTCTGAGCTTTTAAAAATGGAGATCCTATCACTGATGCCCAAGCTAAACACTTGCAGCATGTTATTGTTTCAAATGTGTTCCTACATGAGTGAATTAATGTTGGTGCAGTTTTATCTGTTTTAGAATAAACGATACTCAGTGAGTTTGTGTGAAGGATAGAGCCATCAAATTTGTTTTATTTTCTCTCAGATTAACTTTCTGTACATAGATTTTATTTTATATTTTATTAGCTTTGTGTTGACTGATAGCAGAACAAATTAACATAATTTATAAAATTAATGGAAGTATGAAGAGAATGTAAGAATTTTGTGCTATTAATTTTTGCAATGTTTAAATTTCATTTTAAACTGATACAGGGTTTTAACTTATAATTTTAGTAATTTACAATAAATGGATAATAGAAATAAAGCATAAAAGAACCATAGTAGGGAGAAAGGACCACTGATTTAGAGAAATTCATTAAACTGTGAAGGAAATTGTGTGTCACAGATTAATTTTCCTGTCGCAGAACTGCTTATAAATGGTGACATTTGTTCATTTCTGTGCAATCTTCTCTTTTTGGACAAACTATTTTTGATGTTCAAGTGTACTTTATTTATCTGTATCTTATTCTCTCTTGTTCCTGGGTAGATTCTATTTTTTATCTGTGCTACAGTGCGCTTGTCCATGTGATTTTTTAAATTTCCATTTGGGGTCTGGAAGTATTAAAAATATTGTTTTTGTGCTTAATCTTGTAGTTATGTTGACTATAAACAAATTTATAATTAGCATTACTGAAGTTACAGGAACTCTTTGCCATTACGTTTTTGAAACCAAAAATACAAGACATGATAGATATTTTGGGCTTCTACAAAATTAGATATCTGAGAAAAAAAAAGTTTTTTTTACATCAGGGATTGAACTCAGGACCTTGCACTTATGAAGCAGGTGGCAGAACCACTGAGCTAAATCCCAACCCTTATCTGAGAAGTTTAAAGTTTCTTCATGTGCTTTGGTACTAGGGATTGAACTTGGGACCTAGTGCTTGCAGGGCAGGTGGTAGAACCACTGAGCTAAAGCCCCAGCTCCATATTTGACAAGACTGATAATTCCTTTGTATATGATGGTAAAAATTTAGAGGGTAAATTAAACCTTACTTTGAAAGTGGAACTTTCCTCAACATCCTCAACTTAAAAAATGAGGCCACCTTTACCTTGAAAATTGCTTTGGTGCATTTCTTGTTTGGTTGATAGCAGAATAGTTGTGCTTAAAACACATTATTAACAACTATCATATATTATTTAATATAAACTATTTTTAACAAATGTGAATTGGATTAGACTCCAAAGATCTTCTGGTTGAGAAACCAATATAAAATGCAGAGAGGTAAATTAGAAATTAATAATTATAATGAGATTGTTACTTTGGTAATATTAGGCATCGGGTCAAAAATAAATTAGTTTTCTCTGAATTCATCATAGATATTTGTGATAAGCTATTTAAACCATCTCAAGATTTTTCATGATGTTTGGACCTGTTGCTATATTTGTAATGGGTTCTTCTTGCTGATACACATTTGAAATGTGGTAGGATGTTATTTTTCCTGATCAGTTCACCTGGTTTTCCAATTGCTCTTCATATTTTGCTTCCTGTAGTTTTTCATTTTCCCTCAATTGAACCCAAGAATATCTCAGCATGGGAAACTGCTGTTTATTTGCAGTTTCATCTATTTTCTCTAGGAAAAATAGTTTTCGTTTTGTTTGTTAGATTGTTCCTTTGGTCCTGATCAGTTTGAGTAAGAAAATGATGAATAAAATAGTAACTTGTTACTATTTTATATTATATTTTGCCTCTTAACTTATTAATATTAATTTAAATATTTTAAATGTAGGTTTTATTAACAAATTGTATAATCACTTAAAAGTTCAGGATAAAGTTACAATTGAGTTTGGTGTAATACCTATTCTGGGAACTTTGGATATTTTGTTTAGGCAATGGACTTTGATGTTTTATCTTGTATGTAGACACCTGGGTATATATGAACCTGTTTAACTCAATTTGGAGTTCCTCAAAAACACAACTGAGCTCAGATATGTCCTGGACACCATAAAGCATATTGCCTGGCACACCGAAGGTCTTTAATGAAAAATATATGCATGAACACTCACTCACACACACACACACACACACACACACAAAGGAGGTAACTTTGTGTTACCCAGAAGACGTTTATCCAAATATACATACACAAAAATATGAAAAGATAAATGTAGCCTAAGACATAGCATGTAAGTGCTAAAACTAATCAGAAGAAAACTATTTTGGGGAGCATTAATATCAAACAGAGTACATTTCCAAGCAAAGAACGTTGTCAAAAATAACATCCTTATTTCATGATGATAAATTACTTTATTAATCAATTTACTTTTAAATGTATGAAATGAGTCAAAATCAGATATATAAAACAGATATTTAGAGAATCCATGCTTCCATGTCGATTGGCTCTGACATTCGTCCTATTTTCAGTATGTAATCTTTTCAGTAAAACCTAGCTGATCCTTGCTATCTAGATTTTTTCCAGAAATAAATGTAAATATGTAATAAAATTTAATAAACAGAAAACATCTGACAAACGTTACTATTTGAATACTGTTTCTCTTACCATACACGTTATGGTGGAAATCAACTACATAGAATTCAAATGTTTTTCTTTTTCTTTTTCTAAATATTTACCAATAAAAAGAACCGGGACTCTGAGAGCAATGGATGAATTTAAGTCAGGGCAGAGAGAATTTATTGCAAATATGAAACATGTTTGTGCTTGTGTGTATACTTGTGTGTGTGTGTGTGTGTGTGTTGCTTTGTGCATGAGAGAGACATGAAAGAGAGAAAGGAAGAGAAAGAGAGAGAGAGTGGAAGAGGTAGAACGAGAGCACCTAGGGAAAGAGAGAGAGAGAGAGAGAGAGAGAGAGACACATTGAGATGGAAGAAAATAGGACTAAAAAGAAAAACTCTTTGGACAGAATTATCACCAATGAAGAAGAATGGAATAATTAGAAAATTCCTATTTTGCAACCCTCAGTGAAAAATTTAGGCAAGGTCTATAACTAGAACAAAGAAAGTTATGAAATGATATTTACTTTGACTATTAAGTATAGCCTGTATACCTACAATAATACATAGCTTGGATATTAAAAAACAAATTTGAACCTACAAAATGCATATATTATTTTAAAAATAATATAAAA
>NW_022900942.1:18842508-18846755 GCF_012274545.1 Fukomys damarensis
AATAATAGCTTTGATGTAATCCTCATTTGAAAAATAATTGAAAATTTTGGAACTACTTGGTAAAATTTGATATCTACTACATATAAAATTATATTATATAATTAATTTTAATTGTCCCAAAAAAACAAAACAAATATATATATATATACTTATAGAGGAGCATCTTTTACTCTTAGACATATGTCCACAAGGAATTACATATGGGAATCATGATACCATGATGCTGGAACTTACTTTCAAGTCAGTATCCAACAAATAAGATAGAATATATATTTGTGTGTGTGTGTGTGTGTGTGTGTATACATACACATATGATATATAGGTACTTATTACAGGAGAATCTTAACTTTTAAAATAGTATTCAAAGATAATTGGAAAAATATTGTTTTTGATTTAAAATTGATATATTTCTATATGCTTTCTTATGTTTCTAAAAATGACTTTTGTTCTCATTATCAGAACAAGTTTGAGTAATTTAAAGTTTACATAATACTCATCCCAAATTTAAAGCATGAAAAAAATCAATGTTAATAATGTAAAAATACTGTTCAGCAATTTATACTATTGGATAGGCTCAAAGGCTGTATAGTCTCAAATATTTAAAAGTTACATAACCTATAAAAATGTTTATATGAATAATCTCTGAGGTGATTTAATAAATTTATATTATAGTTGAGTTAAATATGTGGAAGACTTACCAAAATTTTACTAGCTTCAACTTTACAATAATAGTAGATGCTTTTCCATTTATATAAATACTTTTTGAAACTATTTAATTTATTTTTCCAAACCATAATATTTACATAAATTATAGGATAGACACATTAAAAATAGCACAGTTCTCTTAAAGGGTTAATCTTTGAATAAGGTATGGAGTTGAAAAATTCACCTTAAATCAAAACCTAAGAAACATTTGATTTCAATGGGATTCTAGTACTGAAAGATACAGTGCAATATAATTTAATATAATAAATGTTTTTTAAAAACTTTTAAAAAGTAAAATTATTTATACAAATAATAGATTTTGAAAATGCATGCCATGCTTTGATCATTTATTATCCACTCTACTTTCTCCCCCATCCATTTCACCTTTTTTCCCTCCCCAGCTCTCTTCTAGTCCATAAAATATCATCCTCAACTTTCCAATAACTTTTTAATTATTTTATTTCTATCTTACGATTTTTAGTTTCACATATTGCAGAAAATATGCAATATTTTTCTATTTCTGGAGTATTTCACTTAAATGAGGTCCTTTAGTTCCATTCAGTTTTCAAAAAAGTGACTGGATTTCACTCTTCTTTATGGGTGAATAATATCGATGATGTATACATTCAGTTCCCAATTTATGAAAGAATTCCGTTCCACAGAATGTTCATAAATTGGATTAGTTTGCAAGTCTGGCAAAGTGAGTCTTATACACTTGTGACACAAATATACAATATGTAGTCCTTGGCACTTCCTAGCAGTCCTTTCCGCATCACCACTGCTTTTCCTCTTGCTTACAGAGATCCTGGGTTCTGATTGAGCACTGTAAACTATCACAATCTTCACTAAGCACACAGCAGCAAAACTGCGACGAAGTCTGGCAGACACATGAGCGGTGATTTGTTTGAATCTAGGAATGTTGGGAATGTGAGGTCCTTTGCGATCTGTGAAAATTCTCAGCTCAAATGCTGGCAAATTGGGGACTTCCTTATGTGCTACCTATTCTTTCCCATCCATCTGTTGAGGGCACCTGAGATTATTCCGTATTATTGCTAAAATGTATATAATTCACTGTGAAGATGTCCCTTCAGCACACTGACTTCCTTTCCTTTGAATATATATCTAGGAGTTGACAGCTGGATCATATGGTAGTGATGTTTTTTAGCTTTTTGCATAATCTCCATGCTGATCCTTTAGTGCTAAATTGCATACCCACCAACCATGGACAACAGCTTCAAGAAAAAATGCCTTCAATGGACTTATGGATTACATCACAAACTTATTTCTAACACATTAACTTATTTAACAAGGTGGAAACTGGCCTAACTGTTGAGGAAGTCAGAAAACTAGATTTCCTTTTTCAATTTTTAAAAATTCTACACCAGCCAGAGTTTTGTTTTGTTTTTTCCAGATATTTTCAAGTATATCATATCTGACAGGGTCACTAATAAACTGATATGGCCCTAGGTCTCTGTAAAATATAAATTCCATCATCAGTTTTAGGACTACACATCTGCTCTTGGCCATAATGATAGTTTAATCAAATTGATGATATAAGGTAAACTAGAGCAAAATAAAATAGCTCTTTGAACAAACTTCAGAGCAACCGAATTAGAATGAAGAGGTCAGGATCCTTGAGAAAAGATGCATAAATTCTGGCATCACCCTCATTCTCTATTAATTTTCCATTTGAGACCATGGGCAATTCCCAGACATTAGAGAGCCCAAGGCTACCACTCAGGTAGAAAAACGGAGAGACAATGCCAACACAATGACAGAACTTGAATCAGTAAAATCATAAAGATTAGGACACGGAGAAGGTATCTTCATCTTCTGAATTATTTTTTCTTCTCAAAGCATCTGTGTGTGGAACAAGATCAAAACAAGTTCAGCTAAAAGGAAGAAGGATCAGCTAAAAGGCCAACAAAACAAAACAAAATGAAATTAAATAGGAAAATCCAGGACTTTCAGCAGGCTCACAGGACTGAGAAGTGTAAACAATTAAATGACAGGACATAGGAAGAGGTGGGTTGATTGATAGCTCAGAATTTCAAGTGAGTTGATTTAAGGCTAACACTTAAAAGTAGAGCAAACTTATGAATACTTTAACAAGGCTAAAATCACCTCAAGACTTGATTGAATAAAGGTGATTTCACCATAAACTTACAAGTTGCTAGAAGCAAAATTTGTGCTTACAGGAAGAAAATAACATTACACTGGACCTTCACAATTTTTCATACAGTGTGCAATTTTTGAGCTCCTAATAAGCAATTTATACAATCTCACACAGCCACAGAACACTAATGTTAATTTTAAAGCTCAAGCAAAACAGTAGTATAGCGTGAGAATTGTAAAGACTTAAGTAAATGATATTTGTATCAAGCAGCTTTCCTCTGCCAGACAGCTAACATGGTGGTAGATTTGTCAGGTTTCCATAATAGGAAGCATGATGCTCACAGTTTTGGAAACTGTAATTTCTAGTCCTTGCCAACCTCTGCAAACGTTTTCTGATAAGCACACAGTCATTGAGCTTTTTCTCTATAATTGTATAAACATTCTAATTTCCCTCTTGTAGTTTGACACATAGTATAGTGCTTAATACATGATTTTTTTCTTTTTATTGTGTTTATTGGTACATTTTAGGTATACGGTACAATTACATTCATTATTGGGATCTTGGGAAAATGAAAGTTCTGTCATGTAAAGGTACAAGATCCCAATAATGAATATACGATTATTAATTATTTGACTCAGAAATAAGTTTTCCAACAAAATACAGTTGAAAGGTATAGCCATAGTTTAAAAATTTCTAAGAGTGTAGAATTTATAATCACACATACAAACACACACACACACACACATACACAAAAGTGTAAGTAACCATGCATGAATGTATTAATTTGACTGTGGTAATCATTATACAGTATTTACGTATATCAAATCATCATGTTGTACTCCTTGAGGAGTACCATGGAGTAAATCAGAGAAGGACCTCCTCGTTACGTAGTAAGTCTGTATCTCTGAGAGGAAAGTCTTTTATTGAGCACATGTCCATCTTTGATATCAGGTCATGTGCTGCACTGTCATCTCCTAGTTGGTCACCAGTCTGAATTGTCGCTCTGGCAGAGGACCTTAATGGTAAAATATTTTTCCAAAGGAAAGACTATTTTCACTCTTTCAATTTAAAAAATAATTCCCTATATTTCACTGTACATTTAGGGATAAGGAAGCAATTCTCTTCTTATAAATCAGAACACCTGTCTGAACTCCAACATGACACAGAATAATTCCATGTGAGAGTTCCTGGAGTTATATCAGCATTTTGAGTCACAAAATACTTCGCCAGGAAACTATTTTCCTCCCTATTCTTTTTCAACACTGTGGTTATGGTGTTTATTTCATAAAAATAAAGGGTACAAAGCACGTCAAATGAAATTACCAAAAGTAAATCATTTGTGATTTTTTCATTTTACTTTATTTTTATTTTACTTGGCTTTAGCTCAGCATAACTGACAAATAAAAATATATGTTATAATATATTA
>NW_022900942.1:18846809-18872771 GCF_012274545.1 Fukomys damarensis
ATAGATATACACACTCCCCAGCACACACCCCCATTATTTCTTCTTCACAAAGTCTTACAAGTAACTAAATCATAAAAAAAATTATACCCAAAAGTTTTCAATTATTTCTTCTGGGATATTGACTTAAATATATTTGGTCCATCTGTATACAGTCATTTCTAATAAAATATATAGTATATCCAGTTACTATTATGTACTCAGTTATATGCTATGTATGTATTTGATATCCATGACCAAAATATCTTAAAACAAAACTGGCTCGATCTTTTTTTCTATGTATAACTAAAATATTTCTTTTGGGAAAATATTTATAAGAATATTCCTTCCATTACATAATTTATGAAATAAGTCTACTTTTATTATCAGTTGACAAACAATATATCTCCTTTTTGTCCTAGATGTTTCCATTTAAAATAATGTACTGAAATTAGGGTCCCTTCACATCACTTTTGCCATACATTGGATTTATGTCAAATTGGTGATTTTGTGAAGTCTTGGAAAATAAGTCAGACTGAACAACATCCAAGCTACTTTAATTTCTGGTCCAGATAATCTTGTCTACTCTGCCCTTGAGAATCCCTGATACATGCCACAGAGATGGACTCAGCTCCAATTGTATTTCTTTTTTTTTTTTCAGCTTTAATTGAGTTTATTGGTACATTTTAGGGATGCAGTACAGTTACATTCATTGTTGGGATCTTGTACCTTTATATGACAAGTCTTGATTCTCATTTTTTCCCCTTACCCCTGCCCTCCCTTCACCCCCTCCTCCCCTCCCCATCTACAAACACTTTATTTTCATCTTTTCATTCTCCCACATTTTTTTCTTTCTTAAGATCACATGCAAACTGCCTTGGTATGTAATTCTAACACAGCATTTATCCTTTTTCAACCTACACTTGTAATTCTCCCCATAAAATTATATATATGTATATATTAATATATTGAAGGAGCTTGTAAGTGATTATACTTTTCACACTTCATGTTAAATTAGTATCAGAAGCCTAAACCCTACTCATAGACTTAACATGTTGTATTTAGTTCTTCCAAGGAAACCAAATAAAAATGACTATTAATAAATTTTAGGAAAATGGTTTACAAATACATTATTCCATTAATTTAAAATCAGGAAATGGAAAATAAAACTAAATATACAAAATGGGAAACTAAAAGCAATTACAACATTAAACACAGTCATGATTATTGTATGGTTTGCGTGTGGTTAGAGTGTTCCCCAGGGGTCAATGTGATTGCAAGTATGTTTCTCCGTTTGCTGGAGTTGGGAAGTATTATGGGAACTTTCAGAACTCAGTGGGAGATCTTTGGGTCCTCGGCCATTGACTTCCTTGCCCTCCAGAGGAAGGGAGTAAAGTATGCTGCCTGTGAGCTTCTCCTGGGAGGGTTGTTATAAAAGTAGAAGCATGCCCTTTCCTTTTTCCTATTTTATGTTTGAAGACATGAGACATGATCACTCTCCCATTCGAGGGTCTTTCTCAGATCCTGTGCTATGCTTTCGAACTTCAAACCTCTAGAATTCTGAGCTAAATAAGCCTCTTCCTAAGTAGTTTGTGTCAGGTATTTTGTTATAGTGACACAAAGCTAAATAATACAGACTAGCTTAAAATTTAAATTCTAATCATTCCATGGAACAAGACTAAATTTGTCAAGCTAGATTTTATCAAATGATACTATTCAATCTAAACAAATCTGTACTCATGATAGGAAAATTATATTAATAACTGATAAAACAAGTTTTAAAAATATGGATCTTGACCTAATTTACAGAGATAAATGGAAAGACAATATGAAGAGTAAAATGGAGAGTCATTGTGGACCTTTATCACATTGACAACAAAAGAGGTTATTACCTACAACATTATATCAGTAGCTGAAAATGTAGATAGTATGGATAAAAAGTTGCCAGTATTCACAGAAGAAATTTTTGAAATAATCCTACTGACTTATTGTGAAAGATAGATATGTTCTACAGCTCGTGTGAACACACACCCTCTGGGATGGTGAATGTCTCGCTCTAGATGTAAGAAGCAATAGAATTTATATTGCATCACTCAAAATCCCAAGGTCTCTGTGACACTCAAATGTTAATTTCTTCACTGTTTCTTTTGCCTTGGTCCAAGCAGATTAACAAAGGGAACTTTAAGGGGCACTAAGAGTGTTTGGTGAGGTCACCTAAGCCATCCCTCATTCCACTGATCCTGGAGGTTTGAGCAGGGAAGCGGTATGATACTCAGAAAAGAGACCAGGGTAGCTTACTGGGAGGTGTCCCTCAGACTTGCAATGTGCATTTGCATTTCTTCCTCCTGCTGCCTCCTTCTCTCTGCCTTTAAATCTCTCTAGAGTCTTCTGAATATATTATTCAGCCTTTCAAAAATACCCAAAATGGCCAAAAAGCAACAAACTGCAAGAAGGTTCAAGATGTGTTTGTACTGACTGTGTATTCTTCCAAATGATCAAGGAACAATGTGCCCTCACTCTGATATAAACTCTTCCAAAAAAGAGAAATTCATAGCGTGAAATGAGCATAATACCTATAATGCTAAACCTGATAGATACCTCAATGAAGATGTGCAGGCAACAAACTCACACATCTATTCCTACCATAGTTATAGATGTGGAATTCCTAAATAAAAATATTATCAAATTAAATCCATGACAATATAAAATGAGTAAAATGTGCTGGGGATTTAGCTCAGTGGTTCTGCCTCCTGCCTTGCAACCATAAGAACCCGAGTTCAATCCCCAGGACCAAAATTAATAATAATAATAATAATAATAATAATAATAATAATAATAATAATGCAAGAGAACTGCTTAGTATTTAAAGAATTGATTTTTTCACAAGTAGAAAATAAGGATATGACAATTCATGCTCTGAAAATAAATCATTTGATATGAAATAGAGCTTTCTTAACAGGATAATATAATAGTAATAATAATAATGCAAGAGAACTGCTTAGTATTTAAAGAATTGATTTTTTCACAAGTAGAAAATAAGGATATGACAATTCATGCTCTGAAAATAAATCATTTGATATGAAATAGAGCTTTCTTAACAGGATAATATCTATCAAAATTAATATACATTATATCCTTTATAATTGTAAATTATGATTATTCTTTTTTTCTGATGCCTTTCAGAACCAGAACTGTTGGGCTCTAGCCCCTGAAACAATGTCTGATGCATGGTGTATGCTCAATAATTTTGAGCTCTGAAACTATTACTTTACAATATGGAAATTAAGAAAGTCTACTTTTTGTTGTCATCAGTCTAACATTTCTTCATCTCAGACTTCATTAGCCAGGTACAATTGCATATCATGGCACTCACCTCAACTCCTCCTATTTATCAGAAAAATATTTAGCGAAAACTTTCTATGGGTTATGATCTTTCCTCCACCTGTTTTAGTTTTGTGCTAAATTCAATAACCTTAAAAATTCTCCACAATCAAATCTCACAAATTAGTTCATAATAATTTGCTGCTTGAAGTTGCCTATCAAATTATATTATTGTTATATTCACTTTCCCCCTTCTAACCCTATAAATATTTGACCACTAGCAATATCTCATAATATACAGCAGAATGCAGGGCCCTCACTGCCTCCTCTTAATGGTATAAATTCTAAAAATTCCAGACTGAGCTCCAGGTGTAAAATAATACTCCTCTTCAGCCCCCTAAAACATTTAGAACCTGGTATGGTCAGATTTATAAGGCACATTAACTCTATTTTGCATTTATCATTTTATTTTCCACATAGTTTGTCTTCATATTAAGCTTATAAATATGACTCATTTGAAAGCATCAAAACCCAGGAGATTGTACTTTTGCTTTTTTAATCTGCCAAGAGGCCTATCATATTATGGATTTGTAGATATTTAATAGTTGATTTTTTACATAGCTCATTTAAAAATTCTATTTGCAGGGACAAAAAAAAGGAAAATAATATTTGCCTTGGGCACAAAATTAAGGGGACACAAGATAAACTCTGTAATTAAGAAAAATAATTTAAATAATTATATTTTAACAAATTGCAATCAGTGTTAAAGGCCCTGATGAAAAAGATATGAAATTTTAAATGGAAGCAGCATCAATATTATTGATTTGTTTATTCAGGTTCTCATTGGCTATGCACAAAAATATGCTCAAACATAGGCCAAGGAAAAAATCAAATATCTGGGTGCTTTTCCTCATTTGTTTTGTCTGTTGGCAATTGAAACAACCAAAACTGAAATGGGAGAATGAAATTAGAAATCCTAAGTTATATCTAGATCCACTTGACTTTTACATGATTTAAACTGTTAAGAAACGAGTTGTGTTTAAGTGACATGTTGCAGTCGAACAGACATACTTTGGAAAAGTGATCTTTTACGATGTTACTAACAGTAGTATTAACTAAAAAGAAGAGAAAATTACCTAAATTTTAGGATGCAGTTTCCAATTTATAAAGGAGAATCAGATATAAATATCCTTGTAAGGCTACTGCAAAAGATTAAAGGAAATGATTAGTATATTTAAGAGCTAGAAGCTCTACGATAATCTTATATATATTATGTTACTAAAACCCATTTCTAAAATATGTTAAAATGTTCTTCTCTGGCCTGAAATGAATCTAAAATTACAGGTGACTCCTGAGAAGTGGATGAAAAACTTGGTCATTGCTTCCCAGGATTTATGAAAGCTGAAGGTAAGTAAGGAGACAGATGAGGTCAGAACTCTGAGTGAGGTTCCTTACAGAGCTTTTCTGGCTGAATGGCTGCAGGAACACGCTACATATAGCGTCAAACAAGCATGTGGAGCAAGTAGGGAGCCACAACCCATGGGTGTAAGGGAGCGAATTCTTCTGTGAAGAAATTAAATTTTGCTTCTCTAGACCAAGATAAAAGGACATAACATGTTAGAACAATCAAAAATGGCATGAGCTGTAAGGAGATAAACTTAATGTGCAAACTTCTTCAAGAAAGAATTGGTGGGCACTTAACTGTAAACTAAATTATAATACATACGAATGATGAAGTGAATGAAAATTTTCAAAACACACTAAATGAAGAGTATTGCTACATCATGGTCAGTGGAAGAGCAGACATTAATGCCCATAACTGAGAAAACACTGGAAATATTTTGAAATTATGAAATACGAAAGTTCTAAAAGAAAGACAGTATTCCTATGATTTTTGTCTTATTTTTTGTAATAAGTAAAATTTAGAACAATGTACTTAATATATAATTTTTACTTAAGGAAAACAAGAGAAATGTGTGGCATTGACAGAGGTTATAGTCAGAAAATATGAATATATTAGTTTTACACTCACAGAAAATTTCATGTCTCTGCTCTAATACTGAGAAAATAATACCACTGACTTTGTAGGTCAAAGGTTTCATGGTCACAAAATCACCAAAAAGAAGAGAAAATTTTAATAAGAGTTTGCCTGTAAAATAAATGCACATATCCTATTTCTTCCCTCATAGACACAAAGAAATTGTAATGCTATAAAAGCCATACAAATAACATACAAAGAGGACAAGGAAACAAATCATCATATAGGAATAAATATTTTATGTCAAATGATTAAAAAATGTGCCAACTAATTTGTTATATTCATTTAAATGAAAAAAATTAAAATTTCACTGGTGTATTTCTGTCCAACTGATGTTTATTCTGAAACCACAGGTATACAAGATACAGCAAGTAATTATTATATTAAAGTTACTACATCCAAATAAAGATTTACTTTTTTTAAATTTGAGTTTATTAGTATTTTTTAAGTATATAGTAGTTACATTCATCATTGGGTTCTTGTACCTTTACATGACAGATCTTGGTTTTAAAGAAATATGCAAAAAACTATAGAAATAATTATACATATCTAAATATAAAATTAAAATACAACTAGCCAGATATAATGGCATATGTCTGGGATGCCGAAGCAAGAGGATTAAAGTATGAGCCCAGACTGGGTGACTTAGTGATTTAACCAAACCTGTCTCAAAATAAGCAATAACAACAAAATGGACTGACAATGCAGCTCAATGTGAAATTTCTGGATGCAGTACCAGGCACCCCATGCCCATAAGATTAGAACTATCAAGATCAATTATTGGATTTAAAATACATGGGCCCTCTGTTTTTTTATATCATTCTTATAATTTATGCTTACAATTATCTCTCCTCATCTGCAGTTTCATGTTTCATAGCTTCAGATCCCATAGTAAATCATAATCCAATGGAAAAGTACAGGAATAAGGAATGTGTAAATTATAAATTGCAAACCATTCATAGGAGCACGATGAAATCTCATGGGTCCCGCTCCATCCCAGCTGGGGTAAATCATTCATTGTCCAAAGGCACATGTTACTTACTTAGGTAGGTAACACTTTGTAGTGATTTCAGTTACCAAATCAGTGGTCCCAGTATTGCAGTGCTAGTGGCCAGATAACCAATATTCCAGTGCGTTAATATTTGCTCCAAAGGGCAAGTACAGTGATGCTGCCAAGTGGGATATGTTAGAGAGAAGCCACAACGTTTTCATTTGCATGATTAAATGAAATTACTCACTTTAAAAAATGAAAAATAAACATATGCTAAGGTTGCTTAGATCTAGAATATTATTAATCTCTTACTGTGTCTAATTTGTAATGTAAGCTTGATCACACATAGATATGCATAAGAAAAAATATAATATATAGAGAGCTGTGTACTACCTGCAACTTCAAAAACTCACTAGGGCTCCTAACGTGCTGTAGGGGTAAGGAGAGACAACTGTAAATATATATTTGTTTTTAACGTTGATATGTGTTTATTTGAATATAAACCTATTTAAATATATTCATATATGCACAAAGTTCTCTTCACTGACAAGGCTTAGATTAAATTTTAAGTCAGCAATGACAAGTGATCCAGGTTGAAGATTCAATACAGTCTATATTAAGGAAGATAAATGATCCTTGAATAATAACTGATTCTAGGATCAAGGCAATGAAGGCACTGGATGACCCTGGAGTATTAAATTGTGATAGGAATAAGGCAACTTTTAGTAAGCAGGGAGGGGAGACTGTATAAACAATCTTCATGAGAAAAATTCTATTCAAAGCTTTCCCAATAACAATAGTTTTGCTGCATAATTATTGTTGGATAATTATTATAACGTTTGTTAGCTTCTAATATTTCTCACAAAGAAAAAAGCTAGACAGAATCCACATGTTATCATTGAAGGTAACTATTAAACTTTTTTTTCCTATGACTATGTAATTAAGTAGAGAAAATTAAGCATTAATCCACCCTCTCCAGTTGGACTTCTCTGATAACATATGAAATCAGTTTAAAAAGGAATGAAATAATTTGAAACCATAATTTTATAACTTCTAAATATGAGCATTTTTGTTTTCTTAAACATCAGCAATTGTTTGCAAGACCATTAAGATAATTAGAAATTTGTATGATGCTAAAAATAATACTATGTGTAGTACTTAGTATTACTCACAGAGGGAATCACCAATATCTATTGTCGGTACCTAATCCCTAAATAAACCCAGAAATAGAATTGTAGAACATCTAGGATGATTATGTAGTGTAAGATACAAAACACTGACTGCAAAGTTTAAAACCTCTACAGTGCATTTTAGCCAAATGCCTGCATGCACATTTTTATAATTAATTAATTTTTTATAAAAAAGAATATTAAGGAAAATATTATATATTTAAAAATAGATCTATTGAGAATTTGGAATAATCTGGGGAAATATGAATTTATTATTTTCAAAGAATGAGTAGCAGGAAAACAGTAAAACTGCTAGACTGAGGAAATGTAAGAGCCATACAAATCTGGTATAGTGAAATGTCTGGGGCATCTGGGCTGGCTTCAATAAAGCCTATTTGTCCTATTTTAGGAGCAGAGGAGAATGTGGATGTGGAATGACTATTAAAAGAATAATTACTAGGAAAAGGAGATATAGCATTGATAACTCAAGTAGACTAAGATGTAAAGCAATGGACTAAAATGCAGAATGGGAAAGTATTTGAAGAGTCATATCAATTTGTCAACATTTAGGTGGTAACGATATGTTATTTCTTCTTTTTTTTCAATTTTTAAATATGTACTTTGTGTAGATCCTGTTCTGTAATTGTAAAAACATTCTAGCTGATGAACAATAAAGTTCATGCATAAACCACTGAGAAAGACCCTGTCCCCGAATATAGTCAAAGTGACTCCAGGCAAAATCCACGAAGAGGAAAAACACAGAGGTCAGAGAACTGACAGAATATACACAACACCAAGAGTAGAAATCAAGGACTCTGAGCAGAGACCAGAGGCTGAAATATACAGTGTGGTAGTGTGTGCTGAGATGAGGAGTGCGGAGAGCAGTGAATGACAGCAAAGGTACAACAGAATGAGCATTGATTTTGTCATTTGTATAACAACAGAATTAAGTACAATCATTGCTCAGGATTCAATTATCATCAAACCAATATCTTGAACATAACTTTTTACTTCATTCTAACTGGTATACTCTTGCTCCACATGAGCAAAATAGTTAATTCAAATTTATCTTCCAAAACCACTGAAATTTCTCTGCTTTGAGACCACCCCTAACTCCTATGAGAAGATGAGATTATGGTCAAATTCAAATCTGTGAAGGCCACTTTTTTTTCCATATTTCCACTGTTGTACTTCTCATGATACAGCCCGTGTTGCCTCTTGCATGTCTGAATCCCCTCAAACCCTCTGTTAGGTATCGCTGAGTGCTCCTGCTCTTTCCTCTCTGATTCCACTGGGCTGAGAACAGTATCTAGATCCTAACTGGAATTCTTTCAGTGCTTGCAGATTGTATTGCTTGAATCTTTAAAGAAAACTCCCATAAAATGACATAAAGTATTTTGTGCTTAAATGATTGGTAAGCAGAGCAAATACAAAGCAGGACGCCACAATTACCAGTCACGCTGTTGGGTAGTATACAATGCCACATTTACTTTCTTACTATTACCTTGATTAGCTGTGTTGCCTGGACGGTTGGTTTAGTTGGAAATCGAGTGCTGCTTCTTTATCTAATTTAGTTCCCCTTTTTGGTTTTAAATAGTAAAATGATTCAAAATAAATATACTGGACCTTAAATTGGAAGTGCTGAATCAATCCAAAGTAGCATTTTATCTACAGATAAACAAAACCAGAATGATGACAGTGCAGGAAATGGCGGCATGTTTTCTCTTGGCCTCTTTCACCTTTGACATTTTTTTTGTTTATTGTTCATCCTCTATGATATCAGATGTCATATCTCTTCAAACAAATCTCCACTAGCCTTGCAACTATGGTATCAAATTTAGCTTCAGATTTTGATATGTGTGCAACATGTTTGAATTCAGTTTTGAAGGGAAATTGCTATAAATGAAAATATGGCAATTAGTAATGGAGATGAGTAGAAAGTGCTGATCTGCTAGTTATTTCTGCAAGTTGCATTTCATTTTTCATTTGCTCATTGATGACTAGGAATTGAGCTATTGCTAAGTGTACAATACAGAATAACAAAGTTTTAAATTTTAAATGTGCTTCTGAAGTAGCAATTGAGATCATTCTGCAACTGCTATGTGCATAGTAAAAGGGAATCTCTCAATGTGTTCACCACTACTATATCAGGCAAATACATTTACAAAGTATTGGAGCCAGCAGGTTGGCTTTTTCTATATGAGATATCTGAATTATGTTGACAATCTAATAATGTGGGCAAGTAGCTAAAGGCTGATGCAGGCCTTCAGGAGTTAGTAACGTTGCTGCAACATTAATGGCATCATTGAGATAAATGAGACTAATATAGCTTGTAAATGATCATCTCTCTCGTATTAAAGAAAGATTTAAAATATATAACTATTGTATATTTATATGTGTATGCTTCATCATTCACATTACATGACTCAGTACACTAGCATTGCACATGAAGTAGAATAAACCAATACATGGTATAAAATCTTTGTAAAACTCAGCCTAACATTTTCTTTAAAAAGCTAATCAAAATATAATACTTGAGGAAGACTTATTTCAAATTCTAACATGATATTTAAATGGAGCAGATGAATTTTTCTTTCTGTTTTCGCAGATAATAGTGATTTACTTGCAACAAATCCATAAAATAATAAAAAAGTTTTGAAGTATAGGCATACACATTAACTGAGATGGGGTATGCAATAAGATGCTCTTTGTGAGATGGCAAATTAAATATCATCAAAGTATTGCTCAGTGAAGCATTTCAAACAAATGGTTGAAAAGCTTATTTCATAAAATTTTAAATAGTGCTATATTAAACTAAAGAAAATTTAGTATTACAGATTTTAAAGTCCATTTATTATATAATATTTTGTGTTCAATATAAATTTTAATAGGAAAATATTTTTAGTACATATCAGAAAAGTCAGTTAAAGTGTAAAGATAATGTTACATTTCTTGTTGCATAATCCAATGTATTTATTTTTCTTCCCCCCCATTAAGTTTATTGGTATGTTTAAAGCAAACAATACAGCTACATTTATCATTGGGATCTTCTACCTCTACATGATATATCTTGGTTTTTATTTTTTCCCCATACCCCTGCTTTCCTTCACCCCCTTCACCCTTGCATATTTACAAGCTTAATCCAATTTAACTAAGTGCTCACACATTTATTTGTAGAAATACTGTGTTTTGCTCTCAATAATCACTTAAACAATGCATTGACTGCAAGCAAAAGGATCTAAGCAAACAAATGTAGAAAAATATTCTCATGTCATTATTTGAAAGGATAATTTTAATCTTGAATACAGAAAGGGTTCAAAAGACCTTAATTTTTAGCCACTCATTTTTTTCACCAGATAAACTTAAAAAAATGTATGTCCAAGGGCTAATAAAAAAGCAAAAATAATTTGCATTGACAGAGAGTACCAAATTGAATTGACAGTGATGAAAATGTGAAATATGAGCATAAAAACAAAAACTGCAATGATAATATCAGCTGTGAAAACTCACACATTATAAGAAATTAGCATATCACACCTAGCATTTCTTGAATATTCTGTGAAAACTGGTCCAAGTAGCAAAAGCATTAACATGCATCCTACAAAATGGACACAACCCCTTTCAGCAGAACACTGTTTCCTTCACTCTATCTATCTATCCATCTATCTATCTATCTATCTATCTATCTATCTATCTATCTATCTTTTCTACAAAGCATTTTGCCCACATACTTCCAGGAATATGAGTATCAATAAAATATATTCGTTGTAAATATAATTAGGTGAACATCTGATAGTGGGGTAAATACAGTCAATACATCAAGCCTTGGTTATTGTCATAAAAATAACTTAAAATTAAAGTAAATGAGGTGTTTTTCCCCTTACAACAATTCAGTCCTTCCTTTTAATACTGATTTACAAAGTCTTAGCCTCATCTCCCTGACACAGGACTTCTAATTTCTTTGTTCATTTTCATCTACATACTATGTAGCTACCCACGTGGGTTCTCCACTTCTTCAGAAGACTGAATATTCCTGCATGTCACCTGATTTTTCTGGAACCTTTGCTTTTGGTGTCCTTTTGTTTTAGAACACACTATTCTGTCCCTTTAGCACTTGTGATTAGCTTCCTTCCAGCCAGGTAAATATAATTCAGCCAACTATTCTGTGATGTACAGGAGAATTGTGTGTTTTGTTTGAATAGAATGAAAATGAATTAAGATACTATATTATATGAGGACATATAAGAAAGAAATTTATTAAGAAATATGAACACAACAAAACAAAAATGGATTGAAGTATGCAATGTTTATTCATTTAAATTGTAGATCAAAGCGCAAGGACCCAAGTTCAATCTCTGGCACCAAATAAATAAATAACTAAATAAATAAATTGGAGATCAAATATTTAATATGCCATGATTATTTTATTTATATTTTCTCATCTCTGATCTATCTACATTGATTTGCTAATCTAGGGAAATTTTATGTTTCATGTAAAATATAGAAGCAGAATAAGCATTAAGTGCAAATAAAAATAGAGCTGAATGTGTTTTGAGAAGACATATTTAGGACTGACATTAAATATAAAATTTTTGGCAAGTACCCAGTAAACCTAGGCAATATGCTTGGGTTTAATATGCAACATTAGAACAACATATCTGAGGAAATACATATTTAAATTGTCTTAATTCTCTTGGGGATGGGGTTGATTGTGAAATCTAGAAATATGTAAATAAACTCATGGTTAGAGTCATTCTCCACTTTCTTGTTAATTTAGAAGGTCTTTTTCTTCCCCTGAAATATTTTGTTATTTGCTTTATCCCTCAATTCTTGGCCTCATAGTTAGCATATCTCTGCATTATCAGCAGATATCCATGGTGGTAACTTGAACCCATCAACAAAG
Source organism: Fukomys damarensis (assembly GCF_012274545.1). Taxonomy (NCBI): domain Eukaryota; kingdom Metazoa; phylum Chordata; class Mammalia; order Rodentia; family Bathyergidae; genus Fukomys; species Fukomys damarensis. The sequence goes on from NW_022900942.1 coordinate 18,859,208, forward strand.
CTCATTTCATGATTCCATCTTTTAAATTTTAAATTGACACCTTTTCTTTTATGCTGATACCAAGAAAAACCTGTGCATCATGTAATGATAAACACTCAATTATTTAATAATGCTACTGTTTTGGAGAAATATCATATTAATGTTTAAATAAATATTCCTTATTTATGTAAATATCTTGTGTCCTCTTGACTTTTCCTCTTTGGCACCATCTTTTATCTAGATAATGAGAGCCATACTGTCTATACATATGCTAACCCTTATATTATGTTTCTCCAAAACCAGCTTTAAGCAAAATGATTTAAACAAAAATAAACAATAATAAAGAAATGACTAAAAGAGTAGTTGCCTTAATATTTGCATGCCCTTTATCGATGTCATGGCATAAGACACAAAGAATTAAGAGAATAAAAACAAGAAAGTAAAATGAATTCAGGGTAGCTGCAATTTCCTTAGATTTCAGGTACGTGTGTATTCATTGCTGGCCCTCACAGCCCAATTCCAGTTTAATTCTCCTCCTACCAGTATGTTCATAAAGTACATTAAGATATATTTTTGTACCCAAAACTTGGAAAGACTTCTTTGCTGGTTTGTCCTGGTGGCTCTGAAGAGGACTGCAAGATAGAGAAACTAGAATGCCATTGGGCTTATCGTTCAGATTACGATTAGTGCAGCTTGGTTTGAAGTGGTCCCTCCTTGAAAAAGCACGGATGGAAGTTACTTGCAGTTTAGAGTAGATGAACACAAGGAATTAGAATGTAGGGTTTAATTTAATTAGGAATTTAATAGGTTGAATTCATGCAAGGATAATATTGTAAGAACAAGTTATAATAGCTTCATAAGCCAGACTTTTCTTTTAATCAATCACTTTAATAATAAAAATGCTCATATATGGAAATTTGAATTTCAAAACAATACAGTCCAGATATATTATGTATTCTATTAACTACTTAATCTTTTGAAGTATAAGAAACAAAGGAAGAGATGGAGTTTTGCAGGGAATTTTGGATGAAGGGGGAAAAAAAAGAAGGGTGAGAAGACAGTATCATTGTTTTTTAAAATCTTTGAATATTTACATTTATAACTCAGTGGAATTTAGTATATATTAGGATAATAGCAACTATTTCTGAATTAATGCTATATAGCAAGGACACCAAATGTCATCTTCTATAAATAATAGACATTATATCATTATAGGTTTACCAAACACCTAATATAAATTGATCAACTGATTTATTAATTCCTCTGGGAGTAAAAGGTGGCCTAACTTCAATGCACAGGCTTGAGCGGCATTGAGGTCTGTTCCATGTCTTTTGAATCTAGGAACAGAAGCCTACACATACTTATACCTGTAATACACTAGAGAGTTAGGAAAACCATGCAATGTTTCTTTCATTGAAAAGTGGCACATTGATATTTCTTTCTCCATTCTTCCGGCATAAGAAAGTCATCTGGCAGCCAGACATTAATAGGATGAGGAAAAGCATCTTACCTATAGTGGAAGGAGACACAAAATGAACCATCAACAGCACAGATGTACCTAGGAAAAAGGGAGTGAAACATCTGAGAACAGTAACCAGTGGTTCTGAGGTTACCAGAAAAATCTTCACCACAGTGAGTTAAAATCCATGCTGAAATTTCATCAATAATTACCAGTGAGCAGATATTTCTTAAACATTTAGTTTGAATTAAGAGTTTTGCAATATGGTAGAATCATAAAGACAAGTGGAGTCTTTCAAAAAAAGAAGTGTTTTATTTTGTGTGTAATATTTATAAAGAAATATCATATATACAAATATCTCAGTTACTTATTAAGAGCTTATTAAAGCTATAATCACCTTTTTTACCAGCAGACTAATGAATATTAATTTAAAATGATTAATTATATAATTAACTTTTAATAGATCTCCTGCATCACAGAAGACAGATCAGGCATGTTTTCTTTTAAATTATTTTATAGCACAAAGTTATTTATTAATTATTATTGAAAATATGTACATAATATATAATTTACAAAGTTCAAAACATATGTAGCATTCTGTGCCCAGTGTTTATTCTTCTGTCACTGTATGAAATACTTATTCTCTATATCTTTACCTTGAACTCCACCACAGAACCATTTAAAGCTTACTTAAACTCTCCATGATGAAATATGTAGTGGGGGGTCAGGCAGTCAGTTTAGAAACTAAAATTGAATTATTGAAATTAGCCCATTCTATGTCATCCACCACACTCAGATATCAACATGTGCAAGTGAAAATACATGAGTATTATTACATATTTTTGAGTTTGGAGTGTTTTTCAGTGGATCAGAAATCTAATTTGATTACCAGGGTCATAAACTGAGGATAATGTACACTAGAAAGGTTGGTTATTATGAGAGTTTACAGGGCTGGGATTTAGCTCTGTGGCGCCGCCGCCTCACAAGCACAAAGACCTGAGTTTGATCCCCAGTACACCCCCGAAAAATGTTCACAATGTTTGCTTAATCTACCCATATGATCCAATACATTTTCTTTTTTTCATGCTTCAATAATAAGAGCGATATGTTCTATTAGAAACAAGGGGAATTGATATGTTGTCATTGTCATAACTCTTGATGATAAATATGAACCCAGGGGCCAAGTTATTTTTTTTCTTGGAAGTTATTTTCTTCTATGGAATGAGCACTGACAATTTCAAAAATTACTTTTAATGCTAATTGCCTAGTTCCTCATATACTCACTTACCCATACAGCAAGCTATTGCTCAGAAACAATGACCAACAACAAAAATAAATGAAAACAGAAGCCTCTACCTTGTCTCTTATATTTACTTTATTAATTGCTGGTTTATTTCTACAGTACATGACTCTTCAATCACACTCATCCATACCAAATCACACAGAATTAATTCCTTCATTCAGTTGTTATATTTACTTGTAATTTCAATTTTTGTGTCTATATTTTCTCAAAATACAGTAACTGAAACATAGGGAATACATAATTTGAAATAATTATTTTCCTTTTTGCTACTTCAAAAACTGATGCTATAAAGGCAATGGATTGTAATTTTTCTCTCCAGTTGAAAAGATACCACTATTAAATTTTATAAAAATTTTTTATTCAAACTATAACTGTCCATTTTTATTGTATAGCAAGATATATTTTATATAACTTCTTGGATTTAGAGATGAGAAGCACTTCTTTGGAGTTTGAATATGGCTTGGCAACTTCTTCCTCCAATCAGGCCCTTCAGCTGCTATTTACCATTAAGCGTATGGGTTATCTGACTGCTACAGAATGAAAGATCTTTTAAGTATTTCATGACCATATATTATGGTTAGAACAATATCAATAAATGATTCTAGATTCTTGTAAATATGCTAGATATGATAGGCACTGGTGAGTCTTACAAATGCTGGGACAAAGCACTCAACACTCACAACTTAAAGGACAAGAGGCTTATGTGGCTTATGGTGGTTTCAGAGATTTAAATCCATGGTCAACGGGTTCTAGAAAATTGTGTCAGAGGCATGGCGTAGCAAAGCTGCTCACTTCATGGCGGCCAGGAAACAGAGAGCTGGGAAAGAGTGCCAGAACGTTATGGGTCAGGAACAGATAGGTTCCCCAAAGTTGTGCTCCATGATAGGTACAGATATATCCAGAAGTGTGCTTTGCTAATTTCTTGGACCAGTTAAGTTGAAAATCAAGTTTAAATGTCACACACAAATTCATCATTTGCTTTGGCAAGAATCTCTGAGATTGGTAAGGTACTGGGTAAATTTAATGCCCTTTTAGTGTTCTCTTTCTCATCTTATTCTGAAGGTCTTGTTCAAGCACTTATATATGAAACCAGGGAGTCAGACTTCAAAAAGGCAGCAAGTCAGGCTAGAAAGGAAAGTCTCTGAAGTTTTCTAGACATAGACCAATAACCCTGCAGCCATCTTGTTATTCCTGCTGTTGTATAACTGTAGGTACAAGTTGCCTTTGATTAAGTAATTGGATTCAGGAAACTCTCAGGCATGAACGTGTAATTATTTCTTCTATTTTCTCTTTGTCCTCTGACCTACAAAAAGTCATCTGGCTCAACTGCACCATTAAGAGTAAATCATAGAAGTCTGTGAAGCAGTTCAAACTCTAGTTTTTAAAAATATCCTACAAATATGCTTTTCAAAACAATTTTTAAATAAGGAAAGCAATTAGAATTTTGTCTTTGCAATGATCAATAGAAATAATAGGGAATTTAAAATGTAATTTTTAAAGTGAAGTTTCTACACACATAAATAAAATGGCATTTTAATTTTTGTTAGCAATACTAGAGTAATAGGCAATATAAATTGAGATACTGAAGCAGAATCAAAGAGATATGACGCATCTCCTTCTTTCCATTTTTCAAAATTGATTTTGAAGATACTGTATCAATGGTTTTCAATTTTCAAAAGAAATAAATCATACAGATGCACCATGTTCTGAGGTTTGTGAGGTGTGTATTCTGTCTTCATGCTAGTGTTATAGTACAGCTGACTGAGGAAGCAGATTGTATTTTCTGATACTGTCAAATATTCCATTTTTATTACTACAGTGATACTTTTATGTGATAACTTATAGATAATATCTTTGAATAGAAAATCATTTTTTATTTTAAATTGTTTACTAGGATAAGTTATACTCTCAAATACCATGGTGAGCAACTCAGACATTAATAATAATTTTAATAATTTAAAAAATGTGCATCAATAAATGTTCATATGCCTGGCTTTCAAGTGCTGGGTCAGTGATACAGCTTAGTGGTTCATTACTTACTCTGCTCCATTGTCTATCTGTTTTGAAGCATTTTAAACATATCAATAACCTTCTAATCCTACAATATAAAATAGCCTTTTAAATAATGTCCTTTCTTCGGACTTTAGAAATTAGTCTAAAATATTAACATATAAAGTAGAAGATGGTAAGGAAACAATACTTTCATATCTCATTTTTAATTCTACTTTCAGGGAGAATATGTTACTGACCTCTGGAGGACCGTCAGGGTTAAGAAGTAAATTATATGTGATTGACCTAGATAATAAAACTTAAAAAAAAAACCAATATATTTATGAGAAGTTTGAGTGGAAAATTTTACTTTTCAATGTAATTTTATTAAAAAATACATACACACAAATACACATAACTATAGTTCTACATTTAAATGGAACTGTTTATCAGGGCAAAAAACTATTAAAGAATTCAGTGGGCTTTCTGCCATTGTGGTAAGATGAATGATGAATCAGATGCAAGGCAGGGTTCTTTAATAATTTATTGGGTCATGAGTTATGGTTTTGTTCAATTGAAAATTATTAGATGGGTTTGCCTGAGGCAAAGAGCATAGTGTATGGAAAAAGGAAAATAGATTAAGCAAACATTCCATGAATGTAATCATTTCTAACAGTGTACTTGATAAAGGCTCTGATGCATTTGCCATTAATTCAGGGGACAATTTTGCCTCTACACAAGATAATCACAACATAAGAGTTGTCAGAACAACTTTGTAAATGGGGTATTCATAGTGAAGAGGTAGTATAAGTCATTACTTCCATCTAATGTTTTCCTCATGAATAAGGTTAAGGACTAGCGAGCGAGGAAGCCAAAGATTGTAATTTTTTTGCTTTAATATAAACCTAACACTGTACCATCACTGCATATCCATTCCTTGACTTTGATTTCTATTCTGCATATTTTATTGGCCACCAATTTCATACCTGAAATAATCTTCAGAGCTAATTGTGAAGTCCCACTTTCAGCTAAATTCTTGGTTACTACTTTTGAAGAGAGAATTTTTTCATGTGAACTTTCTTAAAAGTAACATATGAGAAAATTATAAACTCCATATTTATTTAATTAATTAATATCCCTTAATTAATCGAGTAGTACCCCTTAATATTTCTGAGAATTTAAGATGTAGTTTTCCTTATATCCAATATCCTTATATCCTATCTTTTAAATAACTCAGAACACATATTTAGTTAAATTATATGAACCAATGTTAATTCAAACTCTAAAAAATAGGTATTTGGTTTCAGGATTTGGGGTTTTGTTTTGGGAAGTTTCTCATGATACCACAGCTTATTCTTTAACTACTGATTCTTTTTAAAAAATTATATTTGCCTTACTAAAAAAAAAAAAAAAGAGGAAATCCCAGCCATAAACAGCACATGCACACACAGACACACACACACACACACATACACACACACACACAAATATACATGCACAGACACAGTAGTTTACATTAATTTTATTTCTCTTCCTCAAAATCTCCAACATAAATATCAATATTGTCAGATATAAGAATCTTAAGAGTGGAACAGTTTGGTCAAATTAAAATTAGATTTAGAACATCCCCTAAGATTCACCATAGTTGGGGCATTTTGCAAGATGATTTAATCATGAAAGCAGTGAATTAATCCAGTTATTTGTGGTGTTAGGAGGTGGAGCTTGTCTGTTCTGAAGTGACAAAACACTTGGGGTGTGACTTGGAAGGGTATATCCCCTTTCCAATTCCTCCTTTCTCTCTTTGCTTGCTGGCTGCCATGATAAAAACAGCTTTCTTCCTCTATGGCCATCTGCAGTGCCATTTCTGTCTTGGAACCAGCTGACATAGACTACAACTATTAGCCAAAACAAATTCTTTCCTTCTTCAAGTTGCTGTTATCGAACATTTTGTCCTATTGAAGAGAAGACTGACTAAGAAAGTTTTTAATGATTCTTTGTCAGTGAGCTGTCCACAAAATGTTGTTCTAGAGGAGTAATGCTCAAATTCTTATTGGCTCAGAAGAAATAAAACATTTTGGCTGCCTATCACTCAGCCTTTTGAACCACCCAGTTACTGACTACCCCATAATGATTAATCTTAGTTACCTTTTCCCAAAAAATATGGGTAGAATCTGGATTCCTTTATTCTCTTGGAAAAGAGTTATCTGTTCATTTCTACATGACACTGCAAAAGAAAGGACAAAAGTTCTTACATGTTAAATTTGTATTTTATACAAATCAAATTTGGCTAATTCAAACACATATAAACACTATCCAATATCTTTTCATTCAAATATTTATCAAATACTTACTTCCAGAAACTCTGCCAATCATTAGTATATCAGAACTGGCCCATGGTTTCACAGGATAAAACAAAGGCCATGGAACCATGAATCCAACAACCCTCATGCATGGTATTTCTACTTCGTGGAGTTGGAAATAGCCACTGCCATGCAGGTGCAATTCCGTGGGTTATCCCACGTAAGACACATGTTCCACCTTTTGCTGATAGAGGAATCATATGCCAGCTCTTTAAAAATACAACATGTAAAGCTCACCTCCATTAGCCATCCACAGCACAATACAGCTTCCAAGTCCAAGAATTGAGCTCCACAGGAAATTTAGGATCATTTTGAAAAAGAATACACCAACACTGTGATGTGCTTTGCTTATGCCTGTCTTCAAGGCTGCTACTGATCATCATCTCTAGCAAGAGGATTAGCAACTCTAAGACACCCCAGTGGACCCTGGACACTGCCTGTGTGGATATATTTTAAGCCAAAGACCATTTGTCTGGATGAAACCACAATCCATTTTCAGAACAGATGGTCACGTGACTAGATATTATTTGTACTGGCTGTTGAAAATGAGTTATGAAGGGCAAAGCAAAAGGTTATCCATCCTACAGAATTATGGAATGCTAAAATCCACAATCAGGCCAAACAGCATCTGTATATTTGCACTTGCTTAGAAATCATTGGGTTCTTGAAGACATTTCTACAAATCTTTCTGCTAAAGGTTTTTCCCAGTCAACAGCACACAAGGAGTCAGATCTAAATAGGCAAAGGAACATTACTATTTGGGAGAGCTGTGTCTATGAAGTGTTTCATTGTTTTAAACATGAATGAACATGTTCCAAGACTTGTAGAACATGGGTTTTTGCAACAACTGAGGGATTTTAGTTCTTCAGCCAAGTATTTTTGAGGTATGCATCACCAAACACATGGTTGGCTTTGTGTCAGTCTTAAGTGTCTACCCACTGAATAAACAGATCTACTTGTCCAGGTACAATAATTATAACTAAGTTGTCATCAGCACTGTACCTTATAATGACTAAGGTCGTCCATTGTTGGTATTCAGCATATTGGACTCATAATTTAGTTGAGGCAACCTGAAAGTGAACTTCAGGTCAAAATAAATTATGGAAAGGTCCTATTTGTATATAACTGGTGAGTCCTAAATTTAGGTAATCCTTTGGTGTCCACCACCAACACTGGTTGCTATTTAACACTACTGGTTTGTTGGGACCTCAGGCTTAGTATTGACAGCATTGGAATTATAAGTATACCTGGAAACTTACATCAAATTTAGAAGCTTCCCCTTTCTCTAAGGATATGGGGCTTTGGAGCTATCAAATATCAGTCATCCAATGGCTAATATGAATCCACATATTTTCTAAGCTATTTAATATTATTTTGGTTCTTCTATTTCAAAAACATAATTCCACACTAAAGGGAAAACAGTAATAGTCACTAGGTAAATATATCTTCTGATTAGATCCATTAGAATGAAATACATTCCAGTAATGACAAAATATAGAGGTGACAACTTGCAAAGTTTTAGTCTTACCATCCATGTATGATAATATGTGTCTTTGTTCAATTATTTTCCCTTAATGTGTTTCAGTTTCATCCATTGTTTTGCAAGTATCATTTTTTTAAGGACTTAGTAGTATTCTGTGTGTAAATGTACATTTTCTCTGTCCATTCATTAATTAATAGACTCTTTGGTTGTTTCTGTTTCTTAGCTATTATGAATAATGCCACAATAAACAAGAAAATGTATTTAAAAGAGGACAAATTTAAAAAATAAAGCGTTTGAAGGAAACTTTTTCTTTTAAAGGTATTTCATTTTATAAGATCCCAATGATGAATGTAACTGTTCTGTATGCTAAAATATATCAATAAACTCAATGAGAGAAAAAATAAAGATATTTCATTTCATAAAGTCAAATATCCATCATTGCCATGTCATTGAAGGGAGAAGCTCACTAATAGATTTTACGGGTAATTTATTGTCTGTCAAGTAGCATAAGTACTCCAGAATATGTTCATACCTTTTCATACTACCTAGATTATGAAATCTACTTTTCTCTACCTAAAGCCAAAGTAAATATGTAGAAATACAGCTTAATAATAGATGGAGGTTAAACAACTCTGAAATATAGTGTGATAGAATATAAAAGCTTTAAAATAAGTTATGAGCAGATTTCAACTCTAGATCTTTCATGTGTAAGATATATGATTTAAGTGCTACTCATTGTTTTTGGTGTCTGTAAAACAGATAGGATTGCAAAGACTGTTTCGCTATTTAATATGAATCAAACTGTTGCAAAATCTTATGCATACTGGTAAATTGTCACTTTTTCCTCAGCTGAATGGAAATATTTTGCTGCTAGTCCCATGAAAGATTATACTGTGCTATAAATTAATTTAAGCTATTTGGTTAAAACTCTGTGATGTTAGGTTTTTGTTGTTGTTATTGGTGTTCTTGTTTATTGGTACATTTAAGTTAAATGATACAGTTACATTCATCATTGGGATCTTGTACCTTTACATGATGTATCTTGGTTCTTATTTTTCCCCATTCCCCTGCCCTCCCTTCATCCACTTCACCCTTCCCTATTTACAAAGACTTTATTTCTATTTTTTAGTTTTTTTATATTTTTCTTTTATCCTTATTTCCTTTCCCCTACCCCTCCTGCTTCCCCTTCTCCTTTAGACATTTTCTTCCTATTTCACACTATCAATTTTACCTTTTGAACCTTATTTACATGTTTAGTTTTTCACACCAGAGAAATTATTTGGCATTTACTCAAGTGTGTCCTATTTATTTCACTTAAGAGTATGGACTCAATATGTGTCCATTTAGCTGTTAATATTTCTAGTCTGTCATTCCATTTATTGAAAGAACCACATCTTCTTTATCCAGTCTCCAGTTGATGGACAATTGGTCTGTTTTGAAGTTTTAGCTTTTGCAAACTGTGCAGCTATAAATATGGGTGTGCATATATCACTTTGATATGATTCTTTTAATTATTTGGAAAAGATACCCAGAAGAGGTTAGGTTTTATAAATGTCCCTCAGAGATATGGAGAGGTACAAGATACATGGATAAGACTACATCGTATGCTTTCAATAAGAAAACATAGAAAGCCCTAGAAAGTCTGATGTGCTCAGGGAAGCCCCTCTATTCAAGTCCCACAGTGCCTGTGGCTGAACGAGGTTATGGAGGTTCATGTGTTTTGATGACATCAGGCTCTCTCCAATAGCTCTAATAGGCTCAGCTCTAAAAACTTCTGATCTAAAGAACCTGGGTCATTTTCTCTTATATATTGAGAGACCTAACTTGTCATGATATCACTATTTCTTTCTAATAAAACTCCCACATATTGAGAAGACTGTTCTAAAATAGATATTCTTAGTATTTTGAAATTCTTTTCCAGCCATCTTTTCTATATCATGCCTGCCATTTATCATGTCCTAACATTTTGTCATTACCAAAACAAATTTGTAAAATCTTAGAGTATATTGCATTATTCAAATTTCATTTTTGTCTTTCTAACTCCCAATCTTTTGTTACCTAATTCTAACAGTATGTAATGAAATAGGTCTGTGATTTAAATCAATGTTGCCTTCATATATTATATGCCTGTTTGTTCCCTTGGCTCTACTTCAGCCTGATAGCTCCATTGCTGTGTGTCTCAACTATGGGATCCCTGTATTGTAATTAGCTATTTCTTTGGCACAGAATGTGTTTCCCTTCATTGCCACACAAGGAAGGTTAACAGTCACTACATTTATTAATAATTCAATGCAAAATTAAAGAATGCCATAGTAAAATAAAGAGATTAATTCATTAAGTTTGCGACTGTTGTGTATGGAGCTAAACAGTCTTATAAACATAGGATAGTTCCTAGAAGGCATTACATAAGCTAAAAACTATCATATAAGGTCCATGCAAGGGTAAACGCACCTATTTAATTTTTCTAGGAAACTTTTCTCAAATAGAATTCATGTCTAAATTATTTAAAGGTTAAACTATTTCATCTTTCCATGTGAACTAATGAATTCTCCAATGCTGAATAGATAGTAATATTTAAAATATTATGATCAACTCAGGAATGTGTGTTTCTTTGTAGGATGTTTTATATGTTAAAAGAATATGTGTGAAGCATACATTTCTGGTTTCTGAGATGGTATTTCAGAATCACTCAGAGCACTAGATGGCTAATTAAAGAAACTAATGCAAACATATGAGTACAATTTTTCTCTAATTATCTCTGATTATTATCTGCAGACAGCTACTCTTCCTTTGAAAATCAGCTCCTAGATTACTACTGGGCCTTCATGGGAATGAAAGCTGAGTATGGGACACCAGATTACTATGTGACTTAATCTGCCCATCATGAACTGGGTATTTATCTGACTCACCACATCAAATAGTTGGCCATGCACAGCAACAGTCCATTATTAGATGCAAGTGGTACATACTTGATTCAGCCAAATCAGGCCCCAAAGGCACAAATGAGTTACATGAAGTAATTCCTGAATGCCCCTGGTTCCTACTTTTGCTATACTGACTTCTGTTTCCCACATAAACCTATGGCATCATTGAGTGAATTCAGTGATCATGTGACAGAAGAAGAGAGGACTAGGTCCTTGCTTACATGTGGTTCTGCGTGTTATGCCGGCACCACCAGAACATCCCTGAAGGGACAAGAGCAAAAAGAAATCACCACAGTGGACAGAACTTTGGACAGTGAACTTGGTGATACATTTTCCTAGGAAGAAAAAGTAACCAGATATGTGTCTATATCCTGATTTATGAGCTGTAGCCAATCGTCCATCAGGATCATTATGAATGTGTAAGGAACATGACTCAAAAATTGGTGGCAAAGATATGTGGTGAAGAGATATGTGGAGACGTCTCTCACTACTTTCTGCAGAAACTTTAAGTATAGTTAATGTTGCCTTGTCATAAAATATCAAAAGTAGCTTTCAGCAGACCTATTTTTCTTTTTCACCCTAGATCCTGCTCAAAATTGACTGCAAGCTAGTAACAGCTTATGGTATATTATTGCATTAAAGTTTGAAAACACTCATCAGATGTTGAACATTTATCTTTGTGTTTGTGAGTGGAGTAAGCCATCTTTTATATTGGAGAGCATAGCTCAATATACTTTGATTCTTTTTCTTTTTTCTTTTTTTCCTTTGGTACCAGAGATCTAACTCAGGACCTTGTGCTTGCAAGGCAAGCAGCAGAACCACTGAGCTAAATCCCTGGCCCCACAGCTCAATAGACAGCATGGCATAGAGTGCACATGATATTTACTGCTTACCACGTATAATCAGTAAAATTTTACCATAGATTTATGGCTCTATTGGACACCCTCATGCTGTGGAATGACTGAGGAGAGTGGGTATAGTTCCTATAAAGGCAATCTAAGCAACTTTGTTGTCACTGCTGGGTAATGGCAAGATGTTCCTCATTGTCTTTACATCTAGGATTGAAATTATTTTACTAACTCACCACTTGTGTTCAGGACATCAATGATGTCTATTTGCTTGAAAAAGATACAAAATCTGAAGAGCATCTTTGTACTTCCATTGATTAAATATACATTAATTTTTTTTAAAAGATTCAAGATCAACGTAGAGGAAGTAGGGTCCTGACACTTTAGACACTTTTGTTGCACTAATGTAAAAACATACAGATTTAAGAGGCTTAATTCTCCTTTGAGATGAAGACATAGAAATGGCCAACAAATATATGAAAAAAAATGTTCAATGTCTCTTGACATTATAGAAATGTGAATTAAAATAATGCTAACATTCCGTCTTACACAACAGAGAACGACAAAGAAAGAATGCCAATCATCAAGAAGGCAAAGAATAATAAACGCTGTGGTGTAAAAGGAAACTCCTACATTGTTGGTGGGGATATAATTAAAATCAGTATGAGATTTCCCAATAAACTGAAATTAGAAATTCCATAAGATCTAGCTATTCTCCTTCTAAGATCAGGCTCAAAGAGCTAAAAACATCACATCACAATGATAACATACATACTAGTGTTTATAACGGCACAATTTATATTAGCTAAATCCTAGAATCAGCTTTTATAGCTATCAACAGAAGAATGGACAAAGAAAACATATTATCTGTACATAATAGAGTATTTGGTTATAAAGAAAGATGATTTTTTAGACTTTTGTAGGAAACTGGGTGTACTTGTAAATACAGTGTTGAGTAAAATATATCAGGCACAAGTTTAAATACCGTATAGTATCACTCATTTGAGTAAGCAAATTATAAAGACCATGATGAAAGCTAAATAGGAAGGAAAGAAAGGAATGATCTCTTGCAAAAGGAAAAGGGTCCAGGAAATCAAGGACAAAGATAGATGCGGAGGGGAAGGGAAAGTATTTCCTTGAATGTAAACATTATATGTTTTTTTTTATGATAACTGTTCAACTTTATTTTATTTTTTTTCAGCTTTAATTGAGTTTTGTT
>NW_022900942.1:18873370-18916349 GCF_012274545.1 Fukomys damarensis
ACTTTATACTTTATTTTCATCTTTTCATTCTCTCACATTTTTTTCTTTTCTCTTTTTACTCTTCCCCTACCCATCCCACCTTCCCTATGTCTTATCTTGAGCTAAGAATAATAATAACAACAAGAAGAATGGAGAATGAGGATTTAGAAGTGGAGGGAGGGAGGTGGATAGAAAGGGAAAGGGAATTTTAGAAAGAAACCAGCTCCAATATATACATGTACCCATGCACAAGAATGTAAACCATGAATGTAAACTTCATGCACTGCAAACATGTATTAATAAAATAAAGTAATAAAATATTAGGGGACACATTCTTTCCTTCTTAGAGTACTTAACATAAAATTTTTAATCACAATTATTTTCTACTTCTTTGGAATTCACATATAATTTTTATAAAACCCAGGCTATCTTTATCAAGGACCTGGGAGCTATCATTATGAAATATGCTCATCAACACAAATAATAACTTTATTGCAGGTATAAGCTTCTCTCTGTTTTGAAAACTTAAGATTTGTTCTCTCTTTGGTAAATCCAATAGCCTAAGACAGAGGGTCGCCTGATCACCAGGTCAATTTTGGATGAATTATTTCTACAAGTTGTGATTTCATGTCTTATTTCACAACTAGTAATCATTTGTTTGGCCACATGGGATGACTTCTATTTCACTGGCTCTATAAAAGGAAGATATTTACTTCTGTTTTTACAAACTTCAGAAGTTCTTATGGGATATGTTTCACATTCTATCTTCATACATATTATTAATACATATTATTTGTGGAGATTGCTACCCATGGAAAATATTTTGTTTTTTTATTATACTTTCCAAATATTAATGTCTGAAGTGTTTTTAATTATATTATATTATTTGCTTAGAATATGGTAGTGTTAGGCAACAGATCTCAGTGCTTCCCTTTAGTTCTATTTTTTTTTTTTTCTCATTGAGTTTTCTCATTGAGTACTTTTTAGGTATATAGTACAGTTACTTTCATCTTTGGGATCTTGTACCTTTACATTACAGGTCTCGGTTCTCATTTTTTCCCATGTCCCTGCCCTCCCTTCACCCACTCCTACCGTCTCTATTTACAAAACCTTTTTTCCCATTTTTTCATTTCTCACATTTTTTTCTTTTCCCGTAGTTCTATTTTAATAACCTTCACTTTATGTATTAGTGAAAATATATGGAAATTTTTCATTTTTCCCTTTAGTTACTAACACTCGACATTCTATGACTAGAAAATTAGATCATAATGTTAAGTGAAATACATCAGTTATGGCACCTTAAATATCACATGTTTTCTCTTATATGAATTTCTCACATTTTTTTCTTTTCCCGTAGTTCTATTTTAATAACCTTCACTTTATGTATTAGTGAAAATATATGGAAATTTTTCATTTTTCCCTTTAGTTACTAACACTCGACATTCTATGACTAGAAAATTAGATCATAATGTTAAGTGAAATACATCAGTTATGGCACCTTAAATATCACATGTTTTCTCTTATATGAAAAACCCAAAATATACATACATACAAATGAAATAGTAGAGATAAACAGAAAATAGGGAGAAGTTCAAAAACTTCACAAAATAATTTTTTATTTCAAAAATATTTAATATATACGCAAATTTGTTTCATTTATACTAGTAGTTTGTTAGTTCCTTAAAAATAATTTTGTGTTATCATATCTTTCTTCTTTGTAAGAATAATTTTGCTCTATGTGTATACTCTGAGTAACTATTTTGAGGATAATGATGTCTTTTAACTATTGTTATTCTCTTATTATGAAATTTTGTTTTTTCATAAAATAAGAATGATTAGAAAAAGAATGAGATTAATGGGTCAAAGTCACCTGAGAAAGTGGCTTCAAAGAGTCAGATGTGAGGCAAGGACAGAATAAGGAAAATTATTCTCTCTACTTCCCCACATGTGATAATGCACTAAAATATGTCTTATATTTATATATATCACATAAAGCTACAAGTGTAAAATATGGTCAATTGTCAGTAAATGAATTGTTTTTATAGAAACATTAATGTTTTGGTTAAGTGATATAAAATTTACAAGTAGGCTTATATCAGTTTGGGCAAATGTCACCTCTAATATGTGCATATATATGTATGTGTGTAAACTGAACTTTTCACAATATGAAAACAATTATAGAATGCACAGCACATTGGTATTTAAGATATTCACATTTTGTCAGCATTATATCCAGTTGCAAATAATTTTTAATCAGCCAAAGAAAAAGCTGTTATGCGTACTAAATAACTATGCCTCTTCCTGCAATCTTGCTAGCCACCCATTTGCTTTCTGCCTTAGAGATTTACTTATTTTGAATGTTTCAAAGAAATACAGTGATGAAAAGCTGGGGGTGGTGGCACGTGCCTGTAATCCCAGCACTCGGGAGGCTGAACAAGGAGGATCCCTGTGAGTTCAAAACCAGCCTGGGCTACATAGTGAGTTCAAGGCCAGTCTCAACTACATGGTGAGACTTTGTCTCAAAAAAAAAAGAAAAAAGAAAAGAAAAACAAACAAACAAAAAAGAAATACAGCTATAAGATACATAATCTGTGCATTTGTATTTACTTGATTAGCATAATGTTTTCCATGTCTATTCTCATTGTAGGAGGATATATAAGTCCTTCATTACTCCTTTGTGTTTGCCTTTATTTTTTTCATTCACTAATGGACATTTGTTACTTCACCCTTCAAGCTATTATAAATTGTGCTCTACAAACATTTATATATAATAATTCCTTTTAGTGTCTAGTTTCAACTGTTTGAATATGTGCCTGGGGTCTACAGGCATAGCACCCTGAATGTACCTGATCTCATCTGAATATGTACCTGGGAGTGGAATTGCTGGGTCACATTGTAATTTGGTATTGAATTTCTTGAGGAACTGTAAGTTTTCCACAGTGGCTCTATCACCTGCATTCCCACCAACAATTCATGAGAGTTCCAGTTCCTTTATACCCTGCCAACATTGTCATTTTTCAATGATTTGATGATAACTAGTTAAGAATTGGTATTTCATTGTGGCTGTGTATTACATGTGATTTGCACATCCCTAATGAATATTATTAGTATTTCATGTACTTATTTGTTCCTGTTATATTTTCTTTGGAGAAATATCTACTCAAGTGTTTTGCTTATTTTCAAATTAGATCATGTGCCATGTTGGTTTTACATTATAGGATTTAAAAAATACAAGTAGTTATTAAAATGTCACCACGTATATGACTACAAAATATTTTCCCCAGGGTCTATGGGTATTATGTACCTTTCAATGACTTCAATAGATACGGGCCTCTGATATTGCCACACCCTAGAGTAGTTAACACCAAGGCAAGCCTGGGCCAATGGCCCCTCAGAAAAATCAACCATCAGGAATGTCAAAAGGCAGTCACAATTATTTGAAAACAAAGTCTCTAATTCATTTTCCCTCAGCAACACAGTTTATCAAAGCTAGAGAGTGTAAGACAGTAAAAAGTTTAGCAAAAAATGTTACAAAACAGTCTTAACTAAAATGTATTGGCCTCTTTCTTCATTAAGTGTTGTTATGGTTGCCATATGTTTTGAAATTAGATTTCAGAATTTTTGGAACTTTGTACACAGCCAGTTCTCTCACATCACTTCCAAATCTCTTTTGAAAATGAGAAAATATTTTTGTTGGCAAGACTTTTCATTTTGATGCTGGAACACCATGGTCATGTCTCTTGGAGATGAAGAATAAAACTTTGGAGGACGCAGAGGGTGAGCAAATTTATTTAAAAGATATAAGGAGAGGAAGAGCTCCCATTAGCCAGGAAGGAATCCTGAGCAAGGTATCCTTGAAGTGCCTTTGTGTAAGATGTTTTAAGGGGTTTAGAAAAGAACTCATGTCATCATGTAAGCAATATTATCTATACCTACAGAAGACTATATACTTTTCAAAGCACTATCTATGCAGTGTTTGCACAGTGTCTGTGCGGGGCCCGTGCACCCCCCAGACACTGTCCTATCTAATAATTTTCTCCTCATACTCTGGCAGGTTTCTGACAGATGTAGACAATCTGCTAGATGCTGTAAAACCCTCAGAGGATGATCACTCTGCAGACACCATATCTGGTTTTCTGGTGCTATTTCAGGGCCTCTTCTGTCCTTGGTCATCCAATTTATTTTCTTTTTTTCTTGAGAAAACAATGGATAAAAAAATCATGGGATACATAAGCTGATAGATAGATAGATAACATAGAGTGGACTATATATCCTGTGGTTGTACTACTCAAAGTTCGTGTTTATACGTTTTGAAGAAGGTGGTGGATATTTGGGAAACCATTACCAGATTTCCACCACTCTGACAAATACGAGACCAAACTACTTATAACAAGGAAGATTAATTTTCAGCTCACTGCTTCAGAGGCCACAGTCCTTGGTAGGATGGCTCCACAATAGAAACATCATGATGTAGCCACATGGGGGAGGAAAGATGATTGTCTCATAGGGGCTGATAAGCAAAGAAAGGAAGAAAATGCCTGAAAGAGAGGAAGGAGACAGGGATGAAGCAGTATTCCCAAGATCATATCCCATGACCCCCTTCCTTCATCTAGATCCTACGGCCATTTCCATCTTCTCAAATAATGTGATCTGATGATCATCTCAACAATGAATTAATACACTGATGACATGAAAGGCCTTGACATCAATTTACTTGTCTAGATTCCATCTCCAAATATTGCTGCATTAGGTATCACTCATTTTAATCCATATATTTTTATCCTAATGTCTCATGCCCATCTCATAATGTAAAATGTATTTAGTTAATCTTCAAAAGTTGCCAATACCCTATCAGCTCCAACATTGCTAAAATTCCAAATGCAAAACTTCTCTGCCACAAAAGGTAAACTCTAAGTTGTGAGCCCCTATCAAAATAGAGAAACAAGGTATGTAATTCCAAGATATCATGGCATAGAGTAAATATTTCTATTTTAAAAGGGAGAAATATGGGGACATAAAGGATTCCAATCCAAATAGGAGGAAAATTCTGCAAGGAAGCATTCAGTCTTGTAGCTCCATGTCCAGCCCCCAGGGAACGTAGTGGAGAAATGTGAGCCCCAAAAGGGATTGAAACTTTGATAGGTGGAATCTGGCCAATTCCTCAGACACCTTGAAGACATCTTTTCTATTGTTCCACTATAAATTATTAGGTTTCTTTTTGGAAGCACTTTCAGCTATTCCATCTTCTTTTGTCTTAGTTTTAAATATATTCCTTTCCTAGCCAAGCTGAAAGCTTTTCAAATCCTGAGGCTACGCATTTTGCTCTTGATTCTTACTGTAATTTAGGCTAAAGGCAGCCACTGTATACATGCCACTGTTTGAAGGTAGTACTGTCTTGAAATTTCAACCAAATTAATTAGTCTGTTGCCTTTAAACCCAGTCTCAAAGTTTTCGGGTATGGACAAAATGTGGACAAATTCTTCACCACATGATTGGCCTCTAGTCCAATTCTGAATAAAGTCCTCATTTATCTCTGTAATCTCATCAAGATAGTCTTGACTGTCTGCATTCTAATCTGGGATCTGATATTTTGAGTCCTGAGCTGAATTGCTCATTAAACTCCATTTATAGCATTTTAGATTTGTCTAGCTTGCTTCCTCAAATTTTCCAAACCTCTCCTAAAATCCAGTTCCAAAGCCTTCTCAGCTACATCATAAGGTGGATGCACAGTAATGATTGTAGGTCTCTGGTACTAATTTTAGACACATAAGTTAGATGGAAATTAATAGGCCATTGGAGAACCTTTGAAGGAGTCAGTGGGTAAGATAAAAACATACCATAATTGTGGCTAGAAGTAAATCTGAAGAGAGCCTGACCTTAAGGTGGAGACCAAATAGCCAGGCCTGTGGACCTCTCTAAAGATAAATAGAAACTTGAGATTATATGATAATTAGCACCACCTGGTCCAGTGGACCCAGATAGGCATCAGACACATAGCTGGGTGACCAGAATATCTGGACTTGTACATATATCCCTTTCCAGGAATGTCATTTTTTTCTCACTAGAAGTTATATATAAGCTAAAATTAGTGATACTTGCTTTACACCCTTGCTATGTGCTTCACTTCCCTGTTGGATCAATATTATCTGAAAGAATATATTTGTAATCCTATAGGTTAATTTTAATTTGACACATATTGTACCAGCATTCTGATTTAGCTGCACAAAAATATCCTTGGAGAAAGAGCCTCTGTGGAAACTCATTTTTGGACCCTTCCTGTCTCTCAGAGCTTTCAATAAACCTTTCCTGTTCTTAACCTTCTTCATCCTTGAAATTCATTCTTCAATATTTGGAAGACATAAAATTGGCACACCTAATATCAAACATGTTGGGAGTTAGTTTTCCCAGACACATATTCAGTCTATGCACATGTGGCTCTGTTGCTTCTATGCCCCTGGTAAAACAGAAGCATCGTGGCAAAAGAGTGTGTAGAGAAAATCTCATTACTTCATGATGTTCACATTACAGAGTTAGAAGAGGCTGAGGACCAGATGTTTTTCCAAAGTTGATGCCTTTATGATGCACTCCATTCATTAGGCCAAATCTGCTTATATCGCTTCCCAATAATGCCATCAAATTATGATTGCAACCATGAATTATTCCATTAATGAAGTTATGGGTCTTATTATCCAATTACCTCCCCTTAATCAGCTAAGCATTCAATAAATGCGCCTTTTGGGGAGACATACTGAATGCCAACAATAATAATAAATAAAATGACACTGAATTTAGAAGGATTAGAACAGATAATCTTCCAAAAATATAAAATCATAGGAGAATGAATGAATGGAGAGGTTCAATTTCTTCAAATTTACTATCCAATCAATAAGAATTTAAAAAGAAATTGCCCATAGGAAAATTTTAAAATTTAAAATTTAAGCATGGAATACACTAATCACTGAATGCTTTTTCTTTCACATTTCATAATGCATTCATTTTGATTATTGTGTAGAAATACGTACTGCCCAAAGAATAGAAGGCATAATGTTGTTCCAAATCCTATATTTTAATTTCAGATAAAAATAAATAAATAAACCTTTCTTGACTCTACTATTTTATTTCTACAATAGTCATGACTTATCTTACTTCTCTATATATATTTATTTTCATCCTTATGACCTTTCCATATAAAAAGCTTCCGAAGGAAAAAGCTGTCCATTGTAAGGAGAGGATATAATTTGCAGTGCATTTGACTTTGTAACTGAGTACATAATTATTATTCTGAAAAGAGACACAGATTCATTGAGGGGAATCAAACAATTATGTTGATATAATATATACAAGTAATGAAAATCCCTTAGCAAGGTACCCAGTAAGGCTGTCAACTCAAACCTTCAATTTTTAAACTGTTCATGAGTTAAATACCAAATTCAATTGCCAAGAATATGACAAACTTGCTTTAATCTTGTCTTATTGTTTATTTTTTAATGTTTTGAGAGGGTATAAATTACTCATATAAATTATATGAATCATGCAAGGTTGTATTGTAACTAAAGCTAGAAATAGAAAATATTATATCTGTGTGCTCTTAGATAATAGAGACATTACTATGTTCCACTAATAATTTTAGATTGTATACATACTTTTTAGCAAACTAGTATGCAGATTCACTAATAATTCAGTAGAATATTGTTAAAATGTTAGACAAACTTAGCTAGAAACTAAGATTGTGGTGTTCTTGTAAGAGATGGAGGCTATTCCCTATGAAATATTCATATCCTTGAATTTGTCTTGTTTTCTTACACACCAGAAAAAATGGAAAAATTAAAACAAGGAAAAGTGTGTTTCTTCCTTTAAACACAAGAGCAAATATTATACATTTTGATGTATGGGTAGAGCTGTTGCTGATGGTAATGAAAATTTTGTACAGCACAAATTCAGAAAGTACCTTTTGTGTGACTAAAACTCTAAGGGTGTTTCTAAGTTTGTCATATGGAGGTATTCTTAATTGTGTTGTAGAGCTCTATCATTTTTTATCTTGCAACGGAGTATTTCATTGTGACAAACTTGATAATTTGGGTTGCATTTGGGAAGAAAGAAGAATAAAAATATTGAATAAATATTTAAATGAACCACATTCCTAATGAACAAGATGGGGAGGGAAAAGGAGAAATCCCACTCAGAAGGAAAATCGTGAGAGTAAAAGTATGAAATTGTCCTTAAAGAGATGGATGTGGAGAAGTAGTGTTACCCAGGGATGATGATGATGATGATGATTAATTTAGATGGTCTGTATACCTGGAGACAGGGAAGAAAAATGACAATGGAACTGCAAACTGAGAATTGACATTTTTTTCTGAAAAAAAAAGCACAATATAATGGAGGCAGAATTTAAATTAATATTTGATGTAATAACCAAATGGGCAAGCAATAATAGATTCAGCCAGTATTAAAATGAGAAAAATGCAATACGTGGCCTGATGTATGAAGGATATTATTTTTAAAATTCTTTTTATTGAGTTTATTAGTACAATCTAGGTATACAATACAGTTACATTCATTATTGGGATCCTGTACCTTTACGTGATAGGTCTTGATTCTCATTTTATCCCTTTGTCCCTGCCCTCCCTTCACCCCCTTCTCCCCTCCCCATTTACAAACAATTCATTTCCATTTTTTTAAATTCTCATATTTTTTTCCTCTCTCTTATTACCTTTCCCCCACCCTTCCCACTTTCCCTACACCTTTAGCCCTTTAATTCCTATTTCACATTATAAATTATCTCACTAGGAACTTGTGTACTATTCTAGTTTTTCACACCAGAAAAACTATTTGGTATTTCAGTTAAAAAAATCTCTGTATGAACATTAAAAATAGGGAATCCTAACATAAAACAAAAAAGGAAAGTAAAGGAGAAAAGGCAATGATGTAAGGTTAAAATAATCCTAAATTCTGAAGATGAAAATGGCCCCTGAACACATTTAAATTGCTTCTTGCTCTTGTAGTCTTATCTTATTCTCTTTTTTTCATTATTTGGAGAATACTTTATTAGTTTCTGTAATCAAACCCATGGAGATATGACCTTACATATTTAATACAGTGTGTTACCCCTGTACAAATGGAAAAAAAATTAACATTTCTAGACTAATATGGCTGTCCATTTCTGTACATTGTCAACTCAGCACAATAAATTGGGATAACTTTTCCCAAAGTTGACAGCACAGTTAAAGTTTCCAAAAATTCAAACTATATGTATATATATATATATATATATACATATATATATATATATATATAAAGACCAATAATAGTATGTTATGCATCTATAGCAGCAACAGCTTTTCCAGGTTCTGCAGTCATCTGAACAAAATTATAGACATTCAGCACATTCCATTAAAAAAACAAAAACAAAAAACAAAGAAAAGATTTATACCCAGAAAACAGCAAAGTTCTGTTGCTATTGTAGTACCTGGTACCATTTTTTATTAGCACCTTAATAATCATCCAGAAAGAGAACATTCTAGAGTAATATCATTAAATATATCTCTGATAAAGCACGGTCACTACTATGTATCATAAAGCAGGTACAAGATATTTTACATTAACAAAGGTACGATACAGTACCGTTCTACATCAATAATATTAGAATCAGTTTTGGTTTGAAATTTACTTTGTCTGCAAATAAGATTGCTACCCCTGCTTTTTTACGGGCTCCTGTCACATGGAGAATTGTTTTCTATCCTTTCACTTTCAGTCTATGGGCTTCTTTTTGCACTAGGTGTGTTTCTTGGATACAACATATTGTTGGATTTTGCTTCTCATTCCAATTTGCCAGTCTACTTTTCTTGATTGGTGAGTTGCCATTGACACTGATGGTTATAACTGATATATACTGACTTATTATTGACATGTTATTGGCCTTTTGTTGACTCTTTTTACTTTTTCACCTTCTCCTTTTAGTTTCTTGCCTTGCCTGTTTGATTTGCTCTGTTGGGCCTCATGGTGTTGCCTTCATTGCCTTTTTCTAGGATCTTGTTTAGAATTGCTTGTAGTGCTGCTTTGATATTCATGAAGTTTCTTAGGTGTTCTTTGTCATCGAAGTGTCTTACTTCCCCATCCTTTTTGAAAGACAGTTTGCAGGATACATCAGTCTACATTGGAGGTTATTCTCTTTTAGTATTTGAAATATATTGCTCGGCTCTTCTTTCCCTAAGGGTTTGTGTTGAAAAGTCTGTTGTAATTGTGATGGGCTTTCCTTTGCATATGATTTGTTTCTTTCCTCTTACTGCTTGTAGTATTTTGTTCTTCTGTTGGGTTTCTGGGATCTTGATTATTATGTGTCTATGTGTAGATTTTTTTTGATTGCAGCTAGTAGGGGTCCTACATGCCTCAGTTATCTCAATGTCAAATTCTTCCCCTCTGTTTGGAAAGTTTTCTGTCATTAATTCTGTGAACAGCTTTTTTAAATCATTTGTCTTTTCTCCTACTACTTCATGGATTCCTATCAGTCTTATGTTATTCTTCTTTGCATCATCGAGGAGTTGTTAGATTGATTTCTCATGATCCCCTATTGTTTTTAAGAGACCTCTCTTTTCATGGTCACTGACTGAAATCTTATCTTCTATATCTGAGAGTACATCTTCTCATTCTTTTATTCTGTTGTGTACCCTTTCAATGGAGTGTTTAATCTCCTGGGTTATCTGTTTGAATCTGTTTTATGGGTTCCATTTCTTTCCTATGTTGGCCTTTATTGTTTCCATTTCTTTCTTGTGCTGGGCCTTCATGGCTTCTATTGTGGTCCTGAGCTCATCTATTTTTTTGTCAGTTTCTGCTCTAGAGTCTCGAATCACAACTTTCATTTTGCTCACCATCTCTATGGTTATTTGGGAAATTATTTCTGTTTTGTATTTTTCTAGAGCCTGATTGATCTGTTTGTTATTTCCTGTGCACTGAGTTTAGCGTGTCCTTGTGGTTCACTATAGGTCTTTTCATCCTCATTTGTCCTACTTTTTGCCATTGGTGAACTGGAAGTCTGTTTCTGTGTCTTAAGTGTGTTCTCATTTTTTTTTTTTTTTTTTTTTTTTTGGTCAGGCTGTCCTTGGTTTAATCTCTGGGTTATCACCCAAATCTTCCTGATATAGTTGCACCCTAGCTTCTGGGTCTCTAACGACCTGCAGACATTCTCATCTTCATAGCATCAGAGAAAACAGCTCATCAAATCAACCGCAGTGCTTTACCCCAACTGATACAATCAGCAACACATTAAGATCAAGCACAACTTGGAAAATGACCATCTGTGGTAGTCACAAGTCTATCATCCTTAAAACATTTGAATTAAATTGAAATCAAGAAGCAGTCCAGAATATGTCTGCAGTGAGCCAACTTTTCAATATAGTATAATTACCATTTAGGATGGGGGCTCAGACAGAGCTAGGATGCAAGAGCCCGATCTCAGTTAGCTGATGGCTGAACCCCATGATGCAGACTGACCTCAGGCTGCAAAGCCCAGAATGAGTTCCCCAACCTTCTGAATGGTTGAACTCCACACTGTTCTACTACAGGTTTTCCACTCCCTTTCTTTAAAAATGTTCAAAGTTGGGAACTCAGAAAAATACCGTTTATGGCCACCTCTGCTTCTGCAGAGTGGGTCCAAAGACTAGTACAATCAGGAGGTCTGAGGGTGCCTGTGGCGGGGGGGTAAAGGGAGTTAGGGGGATTCAGTGGCACCTGTGCGGCTACCTTCCAGGCACTGGAGCGATGGCAGCTCTGGGTGGGAGGAAGGATATTATTTTTGAGGTGAAAAGTTCTTCATAAAAGAAACAATATGCCTGGGATTGTCAGAGATTTCAAATTAAACACAACACTAAGCAGGATGCAGAGGTCATGTTGTGAAAGAAAAATGATTCATTATGAGTTGTTGGAGCGCCAACATTTCCTCAGTGCCTAGACCACTATTATTGCAAATGGCCAAGTGAATGAGGAAATGCCATTGATTGACCAAGGGAAAGCCTTCCTGTCATGCTAGTATAACGTGGCTGTGTGGCACCTGTGCGGCTACCTTCCAGGCACTGGAGCGATGGCAGCTCTGGGTGGGAGGAAGGATATTATTTTTGAGGTGAAAAGTTCTTCATAAAAGAAACAATATGCCTGGGATTGTCAGAGATTTCAAATTAAACACAACACTAAGCAGGATGCAGAGGTCATGTTGTGAAAGAAAAATGATTCATTATGAGTTGTTGGAGCGCCAACATTTCCTCAGTGCCTAGACCACTATTATTGCAAATGGCCAAGTGAATGAGGAAATGTCATTGATTGACCAAGGGAAAGCCTTCCTGTCATGCTAGTATAACGTGGCTATAAGTCAAGGACAGGGGAAGAGACTTATACAGCTTGCACTGCTTGTATGGCTGCAGCAGTTATGACTCACACAGGAAAGCAGCAGAGAAAGCTGAGCATAGCAATAGAACTATGGCATCCTAATTGGCTATGCTTTTATATGATATATTGTAGCAGACAAAATTAATTAAATACTCTCTTTATGTGATATTTAAAACACTTTCCTGGAAAGCTACTGAATTAGAGGTCAAAAAATCTTGGACAATTTGTTTTGGAATTAATTTGCAAACAAACGACAAATACAGGAGCTTCTCTCATTGAAGTAGAAATGACACCCCAGTCCACAGGGTAACCTGCTCCTTCCTCTTGGGCATGAACAGCATGTCAGACTGGCCTTTAGAAAGCTCTACAAAGACTGTTAATAATCTCATAGGAACAAATTTAATCCTCCATGAAAAAATTGTCATAACTCTTTCCCAAACAATAAAAACTACATCTTTAAAAAAATGCTTAGGATGCTGATCCCTGAGTATCTTACAGAGGACTGGCATGCCCCTGTTTATCTCTTCTTATCAATGTTCATGTCTAAAGTCCAAGATCTAGTGCTTCAACACAGTCAGTAAATCCAGGAATTCACAAAAAGTTTATGATTACAGTCTGAAAGCTTTACATAGGGACATATCTTGAAGATATTTTGTATTTTTTAGCATACTAGTGTTCATTGACATATGTATCTGTTATAATAGAAACCTGATAAATTATTGGTTAGGCTTTGTTTTTTAATGATGGAGGAAAAATGAGTTGTATATATGAACTTACAGAATAATTTCTTGCAATTCTGAGATAATTTGGTGAGTTAATAGCTTATTGCTATATACTGCAATTATATATTATTATTATCATTATTATATTAGTTAAAATGTCTATCATACCACCATGAAATGAAAAGAATACATTTATGTTTTATTTTAGATTTAAATGTATTACTCAATATATATATATATATCAACTAAGACTGGTAGTTAACTCCTTCATTTAAACTGAAATATTAATGCTCACAGAGGAATTAAAATCAGTGACTTTGATTTTCTTTTCCTGGATGTTATCTGACCTATGTTTCTTAACATCTCAAGTAAGGTGCATTAAGACTTAGATAAGGCAGTAGAATGTTGCATTAAAATTAAAACCTCATAATACGAGAAGCAGCAAACTAAACCCTGAGACATTGATATCTACATGTAATATTTCTGGTTGTATATGAATGAAAACCTGCTTTTCATGGTTGTTGATCTTAATATGCTGTGGGTTTTCTTTTTTCTCATTGAGTTTATTGGTACATTTTAAGTATACAGTACAGTTACTTTCATTACTGGGATCTTGTACATTTACATGACAGGTCTTGGTTCTCATTTTTCCCCTTGCATTTTTATGTGTAGCTAAAATATGTAATCTGATGTTTACTATTCAATAAACAAGGCTGCTGTATTGCAGTCAGTAGAAATTATTGTATGAATACAGGAGATTTTAGGAAGATCTAAACTTTTACCCTAAAACTATTCAGCTCTATTCATTATATTTTTTACATTTTCAATATTAAGCAGTTATTTATGCATGTGCTTTTTTCTTTCTAAACTAATCATGTTCATCCCGGTTTTTAATTGTATAATTGCTCTTGTAGTGGAAAATAAAATGTGTTGTTTAGAGATGACTAAATTGCACTTTAAAATATATAATTATTTGATGTAGCTATTCCACTCACCCTTCTCAAGGTTTTAATGATTATCTTCTCTCACATTAACATATCAGGTCTATCTATGGTCCTTCCAGAGGTGTCATTTTCATTGTCTAGAGTTTTTGGATATGATGATGCTTGAGTGCATTTTCTTATAATGAGCATCCAGAAATAGATTCCAACTCCAGTTATGTAGATCTTGCCAACCAATTAGAATGAAAAGACATGAACTCTGCTACAATTAGTGAGCCTATACTTTGACTGAGCAATTCTGTCACACCTTTCATGAAATTATTATTCTTATTTCTACTTATTGCATCGGAAGGTTGCATATGTCAATTTACTATATAGAAAGTTCAGTGCATTACATTAATAATTCTCAGTACTGTTTTTAATGTTTTTGAAAACCATCAAACTTTTATTCAGTAATTTAAGAAACAAAAATAATGCCCATGTCATTGTGTATGAAAACGTTTCTTTACTGAACAATTCTGTTTATTGCTGCAGTTTGAGGAAAATGTCCTGTTAAGTTAAAGTTTCTATTTTATATATATAATTTCTAGTTTTGGAAATCTCAATTGGTTTTGTTAGTTTCCTGAAGAATCACAGAGATCTCTTGGATATTTACTATTATGTAAATATTATGTAATATTTGTGAATGATATATTTTCTGTATGAGGAATATAAAGCTATTGGAAAAAAAGTAGACAGTCTTGAAACATAGCCAAAGGTGAAAGTAAAATGAACACAGGAATATAAAATTGAGAGACCCAAACTGCCTATAAAAGGTTATACTCCACATGTCTTTAGAGTAGGAATTTGACTCATGTTCCATGTTTTAATGTTTGAAGAAACAAATATCTATTATATTTAATAATGTTTTTAAGAGGATGCAAAGTGCATGTTTTATAGAGGTTCAGCCATAAATAAACAGAGGACCAATATATCTAAAATTGGGCTGTGCATAAAATGTTGTTGAAGAGAGAATTGAGCATGCTTAGTATACTTCAACCTAAATTCAAGGGGCATGACCTGCTCTTTTCTTTGGTCTACTGAAGTTTAATCATCGTAAAAATGCTACAAATTTCAGGAACTTTTGCCACAATCTATATGGAAGTGAATATTAGAAAATGGTCTTTGGAACCAAATAGCTAATATTTGTATGATAGATAGTTGACTGTACATATAGGGGGAAACCTTTCTATTATTAATGTCTTTATCTTAAAATGGGATAACTATTACAGCTATTTTATAATATGTTTGAATTGGGTTGTTGTAGAAAATGTGTTACACCTCTATCTAATGCAGAAATATGAACTCATTAATATTATCCAGGTTCAGTAATACAGGTAGATAGAATTTTAAATTTAAGATATTGTTAAAGCATTTTCATCAGTTTCTCTGAAATTAATATGCAAAAATGTGTACCAGTCACTATATATATATATATATATATATATATAAACTATAAACTATATATAAACTATATATAAATATATATATAAGTCGATGATCCTGAACAAAATATACATTAAAAATTGCAAGGTCATTGTGTTTTTAAACTCTGGTGGAAATTGCTTTGCAGAAAAAAACTACAAATTCTCCAGGAAATACTACTTTGCAAGTCCCTTACATAGCTATGATATACTCATTTCTAGTTATATAATTTCTAAAATGTTCCACCCTAACTTGTTTTCTTCACACACAGGAACAGTGATGCATATCTTTGTGCTATCTTTGTATACATAGAAATAGTTTGCAAATTGATGTCAAGACTGCCAAATTACCTTGCTCTATTTTGTGGAAATTTCCTTTTTTTTTTTTTTTCCTTCTCTCAGAGAGGAGTCCCTCATTTTTTTTTTTCTCTAAACTTCTCATGGAGCTATCAGTTTTTAGCTGATGACCCTGCCTAATGCTTCACTAAGAAAACTGAGGCAATTAGGGAAAACCTAATTCATCTTTCTACCACATCTGCCTATCCACATACATAAATGCCGAGAAACTGTCTTAACCACTGGTACAATTAAAAGACTTCTGTGTCATCAGTATTTGTTCCTTCCTCAACTGTTACGGATCTCATATTTAATGCACTTTACAGCTAAATCATATTTAATCATTCTGCTCCGTTGACTTCACATTCACAAAACATTGTTTAATGAAGCAGATTTTTGTTACAAAATCCTATTTTTCTTTTTATTCTGTTTTAAAATTCTCATTTTACAAGATAGATTATGATTTTCATGTCATTTCCTTTGGAAAATGGGATGTCAGTAAAAATGACACATTATGTGCTAGCAAGAGTGTTATTTTACACCGTGTTGTGATACATTCCCATTACCCTAGTTCTCTGGAAATCTCAAGCAATATAGCAAGATGGAGCCCAACCTGGAGCCCACTAATCAAAATTAGTGACACAGAAGGACCTGTCTTGGAACAAACAGCAGCAGAAAAAAATTTACAAACAACTGGGGATATAGCTCAATGCAAATGTGCTAGGGTCTAAACAAACAAAAAATTAAAAATTACATTGTTTCTATATTTTGATTTATTCTAGCCTAAGGAAAGTGCTACCCAGAGAAAAATGCTATTTCAGCCAGGGATAAAAATAGCCAAAATAAAATGACCAGAATCAAATGCCCATGCTGATACCAATGAAGCAAATAAAACAATCCTTTATGATTATAAAATAATGACATTATTCATATATGGAGGTCTTCAATCTGGACCTCATATTCCTAATTTCTGTTTGAAAATATATTCAGTACTCTTGAATAGTTATTCCAAAATTCATGTTAAGCTAACACTTTCAGAACTTTAAAAAGTTTACCTCTTACTAAAAATTAATAATCTTTATTCTCTTATGTCTTCTGTGATACTAACCAGACTGGCTGCCTCCTAATGTTCTGTCATTGAAATCACATTATGAAAACACTACAAATGCTGCTGTCCCTAATGTTGTCCCTAATAATTTAAGAGCTTAACATAGATTAATATTATATATTTTGGTTTGAAAATATACCCCAAACTTTCACAAAATAAGACAGTTGTTCCTACTTTGTTCAAGAGATTTGTTAATAAAAATATGGTATTTCGCTCTCTCCCTTCTACACTTATTACCTGCCACCCAATGATAAGTATTGATACAGAACCAAGAATAAAAAAAAGAGAGGACATAGCTGCTAACATCAAATGACTTTCATTTACAGAGTGTCTAGAGGATCCTTCTAGAGGGATTCAAGAAATCTCAATGGATTCCTGCCTTTGGAGCTGGTTGGTACTAAAGGAGCAGAGTGGTTGCTCAGTGTCACTGAACAAAATGAAAGGCTGCTACTTGTTGTAATGTTCTAGAAATCACAAGCATTTGAAAATGATGCTTCCAGGGGCTGGGGATTTAGCTCAGTGGTTCAGTGGCCTGCCTTGCAAGCACAAGGACCCGAGTTTGATCCCCAGTACCAAAGGAAAAAAAAAAGAAAATGTTTCCTAAATGTGAAAGGAATGTGAATAGGGAAGAATTTCTTTTGAACTTGCTGCAAAGATTCCTTTCATTTCTTAGCAATAAATAAATTGAAAAGTCCACATTAAATGTCCCATTTTAATTAAGTATATTTAGGAGAAGTATGACATATAGTCCATATAAAACACTCCACTGCTGGTAGAAATAACTTTGATCATGGTGCATAGAGGACAAATATTCCTTGGTGCTGACATTGCAAATTAAGTGTACACCAAGTAAAAGTTTTAATTCAACTTAAAATTGATTGAAATAAATGTATTGGGAAAATAAGACATACATAAATATACAGTGCAGTTGTGAAACTGAAAAGGGTGGAATCATTTGTGGTAATAAAACCTATTACAGTATTATTTTAGGATATGTTACTTGGCCACCTGACCTTGTGCCAGAAAACAAATCTACCCTCATTTGAATAACTTTTCCATCAAAATTAAGCATAATAATTAGGAAGAATAAAATAAAATAAATAATTATCATAAAGGTAAACTAAGAAGAAGTTTTAAAGTTACGAAAATATTACATAGAAAACTATTTGTCAGAAGATCTCCTTTATGACCTTGCAAACCAAAGAAGATACTTACAAATTAATTTTATTATTTTTTACATCAGCCATGTTTTCTTAACTTCTCCTTTGGAGCATTGATAAAGTATTATAAATGAGAACACTTTATGTTAGAAATATAGTATTTCTTTCGTGCACTATAGGAAGCTATTCCATAAATTAAAGTGAACATCTGTGTTTTGTGAAATGCCTTTTTGCCAGTAACAACTTTGTTCATCTAATTTTTTTTCTTTTCTTCTGTCCTGATTTCCCTTTAAATAAGTTTTCAGCACTTTTGCTTATACAAGAAACTATGTGGCAATGAGAAAGTTTGACTTGTAATGATGTAAAACTTACTGTAGCTTTTCTGATTTTTCTTCCAGGTTTTGTGCAATATTCCTATTTAATTATTTATTTATTTTCACATTCAAAAATTTGCATCAAATACCTTCAGTATGTTAAAAATTGCTCTGAGATTTAGAATTGTTTTGTGTTGTCAGTTCCCTACAACTACTGCCCACATACTTCTGACTTTTCTAATACCGTATCTAAACTTTCACCAAGCCCACTGCAGTTGATACTTCAAATCTTACTTTCTAGTTTAATAAAATATATTTATTAACAATAAAAGTGTAAACTTCTTCACACTCAAACCACTGACCAACTTTCTCTCCTAAATTCCTTCTCTTCACTGAAACATGGTTTTCTATAGCACACATTTTAACACATATATCTTTTGATTTATCCTTATTCAATGCACATATCAGTTGAGTAGTCAATATATCAGTCATTTATTTGGTGCCAGTATTGAACTTGGGACTTTGAGCTTGTGAGACAGGTGGCAGAACCACTGAACTAAATCCCCAGCCCAGTATCAGTTCCTTCTTAACATGTTATTTTAAAGACTTAATCAGCCTTCAATGTAGAGTATCATATCATCAGCAGATAATGACAGTTTGACTTCTTCCTTTCCTACCTTTATTGCTTTAATTTTTTTCTCTTGTCTAATTGCTGTGGCTAATTTTTCCAGGACTATCTTTAAGAGTGGTGATAGTGGGCATCCTTGTCTTATTCCTGCTTTTAACATGAAGTTTTTGGCCATTTAATATAATGTTGGCTGATGGTTTTTCATAGATAGCCTTTATTAAGCTGAGATATAGACCATCTATTCCACTTTTTTTTGCAGGGTTTTATCATGAATGAGTGTTGAATTTTGTCAAATGCTTTTTCTGCATCTATTGAGAGGATCATGTGGTTTTTGTCTTTGACTCTGTTTCTATAGTGTATTACCTTTGTTGACTTATGTTGCTGATGATATGATACTCTACATTGAAGACCAAAAAAATTCCACCAAAAGACTTCTAGACTTAATTGATACTTTTAGCACAGTAGTTGGATACAAGGTCAACACTCAAAAATCAATAACTTTCTTGTACACAAATAACAGATGCACTGAGAGAGAAAATAGGGAAACAATTCCTTTCACAATAGAATCCAAAAAAATGAAGTATCTAGGAATCAATCTAATGAAAGAAGCAAAAGACCTCTATGCTGAAAACTACAATACTCTGAAAAAACAGATCAAAGATATCCCAGCTCCAGGGTAGGAAGAATCAACATAGTGAAAATGGCCATACTACCAAAACTGCTATACAGATTCAATGAAATGCCGATTGAAATCCCAACACTATGTTTTACAGAATAATAGTTGATCAGCCTTATTCCTGCTGGATGTTTACAGTTCATATTTGTAGGATCATATGTTTAGAATAATGGATTAGTTCCCTTTTAAAACTTTCTAATTTTTAAGCCCAATTTACTCTGCTCTGTACAGCTTTTTATTTCTGAGCCACATGTGGACCACAAATAAAAATAAAATGATGTTCTACCTTTTATTTGTTTGTTGAAAAGCATATAAAACCTGAAATGTCTTCACCTTTCTTATTTGTATTTGGCTTATTTGCTTCTTACTGTTTCTCCTAGCTTTTGCCTTTAGTTGTGTCTATAGTAACATATGTTAATTGTTTGCATTGCCACACAATGTTCCTTATTGTATTTCTTGATTAAAATGTATATGTGTGTTTATTTCAGGCTGTTGAGTATAACCCCAGCCCACTTTGCCTGACAGGTTATATTTCAATTCTATATTGACTGTCAGTGTTTCTCTAACTGCACCTTTACCTCTAACAACAAACACTTCTTCCAGTAAATCCACTCCATTACATCCTTAAATATCCCTTTGTTCTTCACTTAAATGTCTTTCAAGAACATCTACCTTAAAGTATAAAACAAAATTATTTGTGTTACTCTTTAAACCTTGTGTCTTTTCTAGTGCACCCTGGTTCATGATAAGACAGTTCAGACACATCCATTCCCACAAATTGGAAATGTGGGACATAGTCTTGACCATTTCCTCTGCCTAATGAGTCCTGTTCCATTTACTTCTTAATATGTTTTTAACTTTGCCATTTGTCTTCATCCCTTTTGTTACCACACTCACCTGGATCAAATTGTCTTCTATAAACTAATAACAGGTCTATTATGCTGTGTTGGAAGCATGCATATGGCAGGATGGACTGTGTGGAAGGTTATACATATGCACTGTCACCTGAATGTATTTTGGTGCAAGTTTTACATAAATTATACATTTTTCATAGACCACAATCATGATTTCAATACATCTTACTAGTATTATCTTTGAAAATAAACAAAACCAATTATGTAATTTCTTTACATTCTTTTTATTTTTTTTTAATTTGAGGTATTATTAAACCTCAGATACCTTTCAATGGCTTCTAATAAAATTCAATACCCTTACTGTGATTTGTACATTACTGTATATTTACATCCATTTGCTTTTTGGGAATACTATGCATCAGTCCTAGTATCCTTCCAGAATATTTGTTTTATTTCTTTCTTCCTATAACTTTTATGGATCAACATACCGCAATCTTTTTTAAATCCCTACTTTCTCATATGTACTTCTCTTTTGAGATGATACAGTTTCTGTAGTTATACTTAACTCTGCTCATTATACTCATTCATTACTTCTTTCCTTAAATATCTTTTCACAAAGAGGCCTAGTGAATCCTGTACTAGACAGAGTCCTCTCATTTTTATCCCAGATTATTATTGCCTGCTTAATTAGCTACTTTCTCTAATAGACTTTATGCTCCATTAGTATAATAGCAAACCTAATTTTTCATTTTGCTATATTTTATGCCATATGCCCAACTTCTGCGAATATACCTTTTGCCTACTAGGTGCACTGTAACTAGTTTTAAATCCAATAATCACCAGAGGTGATAGAGCAGGATCTCATGCTGGTGTTACTGAGTTGACTGTAATCAAGGGTTATGGATGTATATGTGATCTTTCCCTCACCCTGCTCCTAATTTTTCTTGTCTCCCACAACATATATATTGTTCCTTTCATAGTTTTTTCCCCAATCAAAATAAAGTGCATTAAATAAGAGACTTTTTCAAACAAAGGATCTTGAAATGGTCACAAATAATTCAGGATAGTTCTTTATTCACTTACAAAGTTCAAGGTTGTCCCACATGAACATAGTCTATCCCCATAACAATGGTAGATGATTTAGTGCATACAAATGAGAATTTCGCTGTCAATTAAATATACAGCATAGTAGAACTGAATAATATATAAAAGCCCAATATTATTTCTGTTGTAAAACATCATAACTCATATTTAGTTAAACCTCAGCCATTTCCCATTTAGAAAAACATTTAGCTCACTGCCAGCATTCAATTAATTTTCACCAAAATTACTATATTTTATAAATAAAAATATCACTACTAAAAACAGTGTTGTAATTAGAATGATGTCTTTTGAAAGATTATCAATATTATCTAATAAATAAGCAATAGATATAATAGAGTCTAAGGAGATCATTCAGGTAATTTTAATAAACTTCCTTGACAAATTCATTGGTCTCAAATTTATTAACTTCATTGAGCTATTTTGATATATTTGTTGTAAGAAATATCTGAAGTATCTAAAATAATTATAGAGAGTTTACAGAGGGATGTATAGGATTTCTTCTAGACTGTATTTGGATGCTTTGAATATCACATTCAATTACTTATTAAAAATGTTTAGAAGGAAAAAAAGAAAAATATCCTTCCCACAAAATATCCATGGAAAATTATACCAAAAGATTATCCTATTAAAATATTTCCCCAGGATTCTTGTCTCCATATTTTTAAGAAATATGAGAAGGGTTTATGAGAGAAATTTTGCTTTGTTTTGTTTTTATTTATTCATTGAGTTTACTGGTAAAAATTAGGTGTACCTCATGATCACATTCATCATTGGGAATTTGTACCTGTACATAATATATCTTCTTTCTTATTTTTTCCCACTCCCTCCCTTCTAAGGCTTCACCCCTCCTTTCAAACCCTTTACCCCTCCCTACTTAAAGTTTTGTTTCCCTTATTTCCTTTTTTTCCTCATTTTTACTTTCTCTCCTTTCCTTTCCCCCATCTTCCCTAGTTCCGCTTCCCCTTTGAGCATTTTCTTCCTATTTCACAATATCTATTGTACATTTTAGACTTTGCTTACAATTTATTTCTCCCACCTGAGAAACAATTTGGTATTTACATTTTTATCCAATTTACCTTACTTAAGAGCATGGTTTCAAGGTGCATTCATTTATCTATAAATGACTCCAGTTTGTCTTTACGGCTAAGTAGTACTTTGTTTTATAAAACAACTACATCATCTTTAGCCACTCACTGGTTGATGAACATTTGGGCTGTTTTCAAGACTTAGCTATTAAAACCCGTGCCACTATAAGCATGGGTGGGCATATATCTTTGTGGTATAATGCTTTTAATCCTTTTTGGAAGATACTAAGGAGGAGGAGAGCTGGGTCAAATGGAACCTCTAGTTTTAGTTTTTTGAAGAATCTCCACACTGATTTCCACCGTGGTTGCAGCAGTCTGCAAAACCACCAACACTGGAGATGAATCTCCCACCAACAGTGGAGAAGGGTTATTTTTCTCCACGGCCCTACCAGCATTTGTTATGGGTTGATTTCTAGTTAGCTTCCTTGCTTTCTGGAGTGAAATGGAATCTCGGTGCTGTTTTCATTTGCATTTCATGATTGACCGATGATGTTGAATACTTTTTCATATATCTATTTACTGTTTCTATTTCTTCATCTGAGAAGCCACTATTCATTTCAAAGGCCTATGTTTTAACTGAGTCTTTAAATTCGGGAAGTCTGTTTTAAGTCCTTTTATATTCCTAATAGTAGTGTTTTGTCTGAAGAACAACTGGTAAAACAATTTTTTCCCACATTGTGGATTGTCTTTCCTTTGTTGGTGGTCTCTCAAATCGGCAAAGTATATTGAGATCAGCAGTAAACATCATAAAGATATTATAGGAAAAATTATATGCAAAAGAAAAATATTAATAATAAAAAGTCAATGCCAACAACATCCAAGCTCATAAGATATAGAACTATATCTACATGTAAGCTATTAAGAATTCAAATAGTAATACTTAAAGGGAAAATATATAAATCTATTTTATTTCCTATTTCCTTATAATTGTTTCTAGAATTTTACTTGGTAATTTCAGCTATTCAATGTGGTCTAATTGAATACAAATATATCTTGAGAAAGTTGTTTGTTTATATAAGAAAATATTGCCAAAATAAAAATTAGGAAGGGTATTCATCAAACTACATTTAACAAGAATTTATTGTCCACATTTTGAGTGTACATATTTTCTATTGATTTATTTAATATTCCATAAGGAAACCTTGCAAATGATTCATTTTGTTGACGGCTGTTGTGGGTGGAACAGCATCACTGCACAGAAGGTGCATTAGCTAATGAGGTGACATAGCAGGAATGTAATCAGGGGTCATTATACCAAGATATAATGCTATATACCTACACATGTCATCTCCAATTTTAGTTATGTATATTATATAGAAATGTCACCAAAATATTCAATTTATGAGGATTTATATGATAATCAGGATTTATATCATACTTCACCCATACACAGCCTGCTATCAGTCACCTCAATAGGAAATGAATTACTTTTCTGTTCTACATGATAACATTTTTTTGTCTTTTTCGGAGGGCATTTATAACCATTTATTTGTTTATTTTTATTTTTTTCCTCATTGAGTTTATTGGTCCATTTTAGGTATACAGTACAGTTACATTCATCATTGGGGCCTTGTACCTTTACAGTGCAGATCTTGGTTCTTGTTTTTTTCTCTTATCCCTGCCCTCCCTTCACCCCTCCTCCCCTCCCCATTTACATTTTATTTCCCATTTTTCATTTTCTCTTATTTTTTTCTTTCCCTTATTACCTTTCCCCTACCCTGCCCACTTTCCCTACACCTTTAGCCCTTTTCTTCCTATCTCACATTGTCAATTATCTCACTAGGACCTTATGTACTATTCTAGTTTGTTCACACCAGAGAAACTATTCGGTATTTACACATGTGTGACTTATTCCACTTAGGAGCACATCCTCAATATGGACCCATTTTCCTACGAATGAGTCTAACTTCTCATTCCTTATGGTGGAGTAGTAATTCCATTTTATAGAAAAACTACAGACTGGTGCAACCACTATGGAAATCAACATGGGGATGCCTCAAAGAGCTTGGACTGGAGGTTCCATCTGACCCAGCCATCCCTCTGCTGGGTATCTTTCCAAAGGAATTAAAAGAATCATACCACAGAGAAGTATGCGCACCTATGTTTATAGCAGCACAGCTTGTAATAGCTAAAACTTGGAAACAGCCCATTTGTCCATCAGTTGGAGACTGGATAAAGAAGATTGGTTTTTCTATAAAATGGAACATTTTTTTTCTTTTTTATAATTAAGATACAAAATAAGGTATATCTTTGTATATCTATAACTTACTATCTATTGTCAAATATCTATACAATATTTTGTTTGAGTTACAACAGAAAATATTATATTGGAACCTCTAAACCACATTGAGACATACTGATTCAACTCTATGAACAATAAAAAAGTTTTCCTATTTTTTCATTTTGCCTCTTGGCTTATATGTAACTTACTTTGTAAAGATTTTTCTATTCTTCTAAAAGTTAATTATTTATCTACCCATTTCATTTAATCCCACAGACTTCGATCCAGTCTGTTTGTTTTACTGTTTTTATTACTGTATTAACCAAGAGGCTCTAAGTCCACTGAAAATGACACATGATAGCTGACACTAACTGAGAAGTTATTATATACACAGCTTCATTCAGCAATCTTACAATGAAGCATGTGTGTCAGAGTCATATTCTGGTCAATGAGATATAGTATGCAATGCATACAACTTAATGGAGGGCGGGTTTATTCTGGACAACAGCTTCAGAAAACTCATCTCGCAGTCAAAACAAATTCTAACACAGAAACAGCATTGTGCAAAACCCTACAACAGAGGAAAACTACTCCGTGTGGAGATCAGGAAGCATAGAGCAAGGGGAGGACCTGTGCAGGGAGATGCCCACCTCCAGGTCCCACCCAAGTGAGCCGCTCTGCTGCACTCATTTGATGCAATCGTCTTCCATAAGCTGTGTTTCTGAACTTGTGAGGATTTGGGGAACCGTTCTAGATTTAACCATAACAAGGTCTTAAAAAGATGGTAACTGGGATTGCAATTTGAATTGTTCATTTCCTCTTACACATTCAAAACGTTCTAATTTTCAATAATGTTAGCAATTGACAATTCTGCCTGGTAAAATGCTCATATTTTCCTATTCTTTGATAGGCTTACTATATCCCATAACAAAGCTATGATACACTTCACAAAGCAGTTCACAGCTTATAACCAGTACTTCCACAGAGTAATTTTTTTCTACTGTCCAAAACAATTCCAATGTTAGCCCTTTGGCTGAACATCTTTTTATTGAATTTAAATAAATTGTCATATTCGCTTTATTTATTTTTTGATTTGTTTTGTTTTGTTTGAGACAGGGTCTCACTATGTAGTTGAGACTGCCCTGGAACTCACTATGTAGCCCAGGCTGGTCTTGAACTCACAGCGATCTTCCTGCTTCAGCCTCCTGAATGCCAGAATTAAAGGAGTGAACCACCATGCCAGGCTGTCATATTCACTTTAACTAACAGTCTAGATTACTTATTTTGAAATAATTTTCATATTTGATGCTCATATTTTCATTCTACAATGATTTCTCCAAGTTTTCTGCATCCTATTCCTTATAGATTTAGTGTAAGCCTTAAAATGTTAAGAATTATAGTTCGTTGTATGTTACACATTGGTTTCAAATAGTTTTAACTGGCATGAAATTGAAAGAAGATATTTATCTCAGCACTTTGAAAACATAGTACTGCCTTCTTTCTTTAATGTTTCCTATAGAGAAATCTACTTTTCCAATTGTCTTGACTCGGTAATTGTTCTCCCTTTTCCCTGTGGTGGCTCTTAGATTTTTTAAGGCTTTGCCTTCAGTGTTTGCAATATAAGTAATCTGTATCCTGCTGTACATCTCATCTATCTTAATTTGAGTAACTCGTGCCTTCTAGATCTGCACAATTGTGTCTCTCTTTAATGTGAAAATTCTGTTCGATTTCTTTCTACTATATTGCCTCTATCTTTTCCTATTCTATCCCTCATTTTTCCATGCCAGTCCTTCACTTTTCACCTTTTGATTGTAAGAGTCTCCCCTACAAAGGTTTAATTTGTAAGAATATGTCCCAGGATTAGCTCCCCCTTCTCCCTGAAAGGACTGGACTTTAGTTCATTGCTCCACATTATTTCACAAACTGGTTCTCTTTGCGAATGGGCCTTGGTTTTTCTTTCACTTACCATTTGTTTGAAAAATGTGTGTGTGTGTGTGTGTGTGTGTGTGTGTGTGTGTGTGTGTGTGAATGTAGGACTCAGCAACTCTTTTACAGAATTCTTTTACTTT
This sequence comes from Fukomys damarensis, assembly GCF_012274545.1. NCBI lineage: Eukaryota > Metazoa > Chordata > Mammalia > Rodentia > Bathyergidae > Fukomys > Fukomys damarensis. Next base: position 18,900,409 of record NW_022900942.1, read on the forward strand.
CAGGTTTAATCTCATAGAAAACATTTTCAAAATAATTTTATCAACAACATACACACAACATATACGTGGGCTTCTTTAGGAAGGAAATCATTTTCAGAATTTTAATGTTCTAACACCTGGAAGTTATATTCAACATAAAATTTTGCCATTGTTAAGATGGGCATGATTGTATTTTTCAACTATTTTATCCTCATTGATAGTTGAGGTGCACCATAAACTACATGGAATGAATGAATAAATGAACAATGGAAAACATTCTTTCATAGTAACTCAGCAGTGCCTGTACACAGTGGAGCTTGTGGTTTACGTAATGAAGGGAAAGGCATCATTATTTTTCATCAAACAGTTTAAAAATACTCAGGAAACATCTTCTGATAATTTTTGTTACTTAAACTTGGTAGTTTATATTTTTTTCACTACATCAATTTTAACCCACCTAAACATTCTAAATATTGGTATCTAAATAAATAATATTAGTCACACAGCTTAGCGAAAACTTCAAATTTATCTTATGTTTTCACACTCAGCAAAAATAAAACATGGTAAGTGTACATATGTGGAAAATATTGAGAGAATATTTCACAATTCATTAAATACATCTTATAGTGTCTGTTAATTGGTGCCATAGATATCCTGAAAATCTTTTTAAAATGAATATGTGGGACATTTCATATAGACATGCCCAGAACAATAAATAATTTGTTACTATTTTAGTTTGTCTGAGTTAGTCCCTCATACAGAGTATGCAATGCATACTTTAAGATAAAGTAAAGAAATTCTCTTTCTAGTGAGAAAAACAAAATTGTTTTCACCATAATTCTTCAAAATTATAAATTTGATCTGTATTTGTACTTGAGAAATCCATTTTAAATTGTTTAGTTTTAAGTATTGTTTGCCTACCGTACTGCTTTATTCAATGGACAAATATATAGACACATCATTGCAATGGAATTCACATTTTTCTTCTCACAGATATTTCTATGTATTGATGTGATAAAGCTTATGAATGATGTCTTCTTGGTTGTGAAACAGATGGTAAACATTTGTTATCTTAAAGTCCAGTATATAAAGTCATACAATCATGAATTAGGAAGTGGCTTATTAGTAATCTCATTTAAGTTTTCATAAATTCAATTATCAGATCTTTCAAGATTCTTTTCAAATTATCATCTAACCAGTATTTCAAGTTTAGAGGAATTTGTTATTATATGTGACCATATAACAAATATTGTCTAACAAATTCTCTGAGAAAGTTTGCAACAAAATTTTCAGGTATGTAAGAAAAGAATGCATCATCACTTTTTCATCAAACAGGTGAGCACTAGACAGGCAGCAACAACTGGTAGTTTCTGTTGCTTAGAGGTGGTAATTTATATTTTCTTAGTCAAATTAATCAGAGAATGGACTTATTTATTCAATAAGTGATTTTAGTCATGCAGTGCACATCCCTCCCCATCTTGGTTATGTGATAAACAAGTGATCAGAACATTACATATTACTATCAAGGGAAAGCTATCATTACAAAGTCATCATGAAGTCACACACCATCTTCACCTTCCTATAGTTCTACACCTTTTGAAAACATACATCATTTGTTTTAATATTAAAATCATTATTGCATTTGAAGCAAAATTGATCATTCACGAATGTTAAGCTATTAAAATTATGTGATTCATGTGTTTTTTCACCCTGCTGATCAACTGTCTTCACCTTGGAAAACATGTCCAAATATATGAATGCATAAATACATGTAAATTCATAGATGCCTAAGTACATAGAGGCATAAATACCTACACACACCACACACACACACACACAAAAACGCATACACATATTCTACTCAAACTTATTCTTTATCAAAAGCTTAAAGTACTTGTTTACCTCCTAGTGTACCTTATTAAAAAAGGTGCTAGCTGTGTCTTTATTTTATTATATGAAAAAAATAAATTAAAATTCAAAATGAAATACTAACAGTACAGTATGTATCCTTATTGTCAAAGTAGCAGTTATTTAGAGTTCAAGACATAAATGAAAAAGATTCTTACAAATAGAAACAAATAATAAACATAATAACACAAACCTTTCTTTGCAATAACAAAACAATTTTATAAATGAAACAAATTAGCATATATATTAAATATATTTGAAACAATTCAATATGTATTTGGGGAAGTATTTGAACTTCTCCCTACTTGCTATCTACCTGTCTTCTGTTTTACTCCTTCTTTGTGTTGATATATATTTTTTCTCTTTCTCACATAAGAGAAACTAAATGATATTTAAACGTATGGGCCATTCACAGAAATACCAGTCTTTCCTGTAAACTAGTCAATGACTATACTTTGAAGGTACCTAAGGATTGCTGAAGTTTATACTTCTCATTAGAGAAATTAGGTATTTCAGCAAAATGCCTGCTACTATCAAGTCATCTGTGTTTCCCCAGAAGTCTAAAATGTTAAATGCTTAAAGTAAAGGTAATTTGAGTGAACTGAGAAGAAAAATATGCAATGTGAAATAATGGGAAGTGACAAGTAGTTTCCAGGTCTGAGATTAGCAGTGCACCTAATAGCTTATGTTTGAATTGTTTTTATTTGAAAATATTTTCAGAGGGATTTTCTTCAATGATAGCAAAATAAAAGGCTTACAATCACTAAAAAATACTTTTGTGTTCATGCACATTTCTGAGAACTGATATAATATTTGGGATCCAAACTGCTACTTCTTTCTTTCTTTATGTGTTTTAGAGTTCATAACTTCTCATTATGCTGAGGTCCCAAGAGATCACTTACAAAATATACAGTTGAATGATGGATTGATCTACTGTGACACATTTTCCCATTTATTGATGCTAAATAGGAAGAGAGCACTATTGAAACATGCACAAACATGCACACATGCATTAAACATATATTGTGGAATACGTGAGAGGAAGAAGTTCCTTAGAGTTACCTTCTTTTGTATATGTGTGCGGAGGGGAGACTCTAATAGCAGAAGCAGAGCACCACCAGTCCTTCTGTTCTTTGTGAATGTATTGGGGGGATGGATATAAATTCACTGATAGGAAATATAAAACAACAAAAGAAAGCATGTTGATATTGAAAAGCCAGAGAGAGTCATCATAGACCCAGATTCTAATGAGTCTCTGGAATATATAAGTAATATATAAAGTGTGTTAGATTGACAACATAATTAAACTAAATGGAGGAATATTCAATTTCAGAGGAAAAAAGCGGCATTTTCCATTAAAATGAGCTTTCCAAGCAGAAGTGACCTGAATGAATGTATTTGTAAATTGAGTGTCATAATCACAAAAGTGGGAATATAATTCAATGGGACTGCTATGGAAATCAGTATAGAGATTCCTCAAAAGACTGAAAGTAGAAATTGCAGCTGACTCAAATATTCCCTTCTATGTCTCTTCTTAAAGAGTTAAAGTCACCACATTACAGTAATGCATGTGTATTCACATTTAGATCATCACAACTCACACTAGCTAAATTTTGCAGGTGGCCTATATGTCCATCAACAGATGCATGGATAAAGAAAATGTGTTTTGTACACGCAGGGCCCTATTCTGCCATAAAGAAAGGATAGCTTGGATCATTTATAAGACAGAGGATTCATTGTGAGGCCAAATTTTTAAGTGAAGCAAATCAGACACAGAATCTTAAATGTTGCATGGTTTCTCTTAGATATAAAACCCAGAGTATAAATAAAGAGCAAAATGAAGGACAGATGATGGAAAATAGTGAGGTAGATGTTTCTAAAAGGGAAAATGATCAAGAGATGAAGTGAGTGGGAAGGAAGGGAGGGAAAGAGGATGAAACAAAGGAAATAAGGTGTGGTGTGCAAATGTACCAACTTCACACTAGGAATGCAAATATTATCGATTGTGCACATGCACCAAGCAAAAGAAAGAAAGTGAATCAAGAGATGGATGGGGAGGAAGGAATGAGAAAGGAGCTAAAGGAACTGAGAAATATGTATCGATTCCTCACAGGGAATCTAAGCATTACACACTAATAGTTTATTTTTTACAGAAGACAAAACGTCCGGATTATGGCTCCACTTCTATTTTTTTTTCCTTTATTTTTTGGTACCAGGAATTGAACTTAGGACCTTGTGCTTGCTAGGCAGGTGGCGGTATCACTGAGCTAAACCGTCAGCCCTCTACTTCTATCTAAACAATGGCAATCTGCTTCTGCAGTTTACCTCAATCCCATAGATACAGTAATTTAGGGGAGAAATCTTAAAAGTAAGACCTCAGTTTAAATAGTAGGTCTGAAAAAACAAGTATTTTCCTTGGAAATCCCAGCTATCTGAGGAAATATGCATAGGCATTATTTTGAAAAGAAAAAAAAAATTCCCTGAAACATCTTTAAGAGTAATCCTCCTTACAATAAACCTTGAACCTTTTTCCTCACATTACCAGGATTATGGAGTGATTGTCAGAATTCTGCACTTAATCATGGTCCATGCATTCAAATACCATTATTGCACTTAAGATATAAAAGATTATTATCAAATGCTACCATATATTTGTTCTTAATATGTTATAGACATTTATTCTTAAAATTCAGTGGCAAATTAAAGATACATTTAATATTAGACAATGAAAAAGAACTAACATCATACATGGACAATATGAAAATAAAATGACACAGGTAAGAGATGGAATGTTTAAATTAGTCACACTTTAGAGAATATGCTTAATTTATGAAGAATGGACATTTATGAAAAATCAATATTTATATCCTTAGAAAATATGAATAAAACTAAGAAAACTAATCATTATAATATACTAGAAAAATTCTTGGCAAGGGTTTGTTTCGGTTTGTGATTTATAATAAATCTCAATTTTTTCTGTTAAAATTTTTATGAGTGCAAATGCTAGGCTTAAAGTGCTGAGACAAATTTTTGTTAGAAAGTATTTGATATAATGATTTGAAGTACATCTCACTTTACTTGGAGATATGTTCATTGACTTTGGGAAGGATAGGAAAATACCACCAACTTATTTTGAGCATGTGCAGTTCCTTGTAAGTCAGAATACACTTAGAGAGATAATTCAGATTTTAATAGCCTGTTTCTCCTTCTATAAGACCAGCTGGTTTCACTCAGTAGCATACATGTTAAAATGAGAAATTTCTAAATTAGTTCAATGGATAATATTTTGATTGGGAGCTAATGTTTTCCTTAGTTCCTCCACTTTACTAAGGTATAATTGAGAAGTAAAAACTGCAAGTTTTCAAGGTAACACTGACATTTTTATATATGTATCCACTGAAAAATGTTCAACAATCTGAGCTCAGTAAAATACCAATCATCTCAATGTTAACATTTTCTTTCCTCAAAGTTAATTTACCTTTTTATTTATTAGAGATACATTTATTTATATGTCAAGTGAAGATTACTTTTTAAATGAAAATATCAGATTTCCAAACACTAGTATTACACATCAAAAATAATTAAGATGCTTCAGAATAGGTGTTCTCAAGTGTATCAATTAATGCACTGCCAATCAATTTATCTATATGGGTATATGTTTATTGGAAAGAACATTAGAAATATGCTTTCTTATCAAATTTCAAGTATACAACATCATATATTATTGAATATGATTTACAATAGTTTTTTACAAATAATTCATCTTATAATTGTAAGTCTACACCTTTTGACAAAGATTTCCCCATTTTTTTATCCTCTGACCTCTGCTGACCTTCATTCTACACCTTCTTCCAAATATAAGTGAAATCAGGCTGTGTTTTCTTTCTGCTAGCTCTTATAACTTTGCATAATGCCTTCCAGTTTCATTCATATTCAACTCATTTCTACATTTTTCACAATAGCCAAGATAAGGATCCTAAGTATTCTTCAACACATAAATGTGTAAACTCTGATTTACTAACTATGGAATGTTGTTTAGCCTCCAAAAAGAATCCTACTATATGGTACCCCACAAGTAAAGTAAATTCTGCGAATGTGGGAGAGCAACCACAAGAGTAGAAAAGGCTATCTCTCAATCTATGGTCGGTGATGTTGGCTAAGGCATGATAAAAAATGAAGTAATTTCCAAATATGGAATATACAGCTTTCCTAGCAAAGACAAAAAATAAATGTTTAATTTACTATGCAAGTCATAGGCGGAGGTAGGACTTCTGTTGTTTGGTGCCCAGCAGGTAAAACTTCATCTTTTGTTTAGGGATATATGAGTGAAAGTTTCTCCAAAATGAATATTGTATGATAACAGGCATGTTCTACTTCTGCACAATCATTAAAGAAGGCAAAAGTCACAAGATTTTCAGCATTTGAAACACAACTGGTGAAATAGGTGGACTGAATGTGTAATATTTTTAAATTCTAAATTAATTACAATTGACTTTAAATGGCCAGTGTAGTTCCAAGAAATACCAGGAGCTTTCTGAATTTGGAACTGTTAAAATTATCCTGCCCTTGAATGACGTGAGAAATGCAGCTCTACCAATAGCTACTTTTGAACTTCTGACCTCCAGAACTGTGAAAGAATAAATGTCTGTTTTCTTACATGTTGATTCTATGGTATGTGTTATGTCAAGCTAGAAAATTAGTACAGATGGCATTGGAACTTAGACAAGAGGCAAGAATCAGAAAGGAAGAAGTATTTATTCATCATAGAGCATGAGCTTGCCAAGTATCTGCGGTCTGTATGCAGCAAATATCCAGGATAGCAGGTATATTTCCCTCAGTGGTGTGTTTTACAGTGGGGTTTGACTTCCCTTCCCGGACCTTGTTCTTCATGGCACTGCTATTTTGCTGAAGATTTTTCCCTCAGTTTCCCCATCGTTGCATGAAGTCCTCGCTAGAATCTATTAGGCAGATTAGATATACAAAAATCTGCTGCAGTCATCTACAGAAAGAACAATAACATCTAGCAGAAAGTCTTATTGATTGTGTGTGAAAAGTTTATATAAATGTGACAAAGTAAAAATATTTAGGAAAATGAAAAACATGACTACTTGTGAGTTAATCAACAAACATATGTGACAATTTACATGGAAAGAGAAGCATTCAGTCTATGGTGAATTATAAAAATTTCAGTATATAATTACGTATGTAATCTAAGCATTTATTTTTACAGATTAATGCTAAAATATTATAAAAGAAGAATAAATGCTGTGTGTGTGGCTGCATGCATATTTCACAGAAACAGAAAACAAGTGAAAATTATATACATGAAAAATGAGATGAATTTAATCAGAGAAATGTAAATTGAAGAATCGGGATACTATTTTTTTCTCTGCTAGAATATGGATAAAGTCAATGTATACAGAAAAAATAGATTTGACATGAATTTGGGGGAAATCCCTCTAATTCTAGTTTTGTAGGAATATAAATTTTTAAAATAATGTTTCCAGAATATGTGACAACAAATATTGTTTTCCATATTAGAATATGTTTCATATCTGTTTGAGTTATTTTATTTAAAATGAATAAAATGAAAATAAAAGAGAAAAAATACAATTATGTATACGTTCCTAAGGATAAGATTGATTATCCCATAATTATCAGGATGCTATTTTACAGATGATCATAGCTACACTGGCCACACCCATACTTTTAATGGAAAACAAATGTTGAAGAGCAGAGGCTCTGAAGACCTTGTATTTCAAGTATTCTTTTATTTATTTATTTTTATTTTTTATTTTTTTGGTACCGGAGATTGAACTCAGGACCTTGTGCTTACAAGGCAGGTGGCAGCACCACTGAGCTAAATCCCCGGCCCTTCAAATATTCTTTTAAAATTATTATAAGTTTAATATGTTTAATAGTATAGCTAGTATAGAAAATATGTCTCTCTAATTTACATATAGGTATTATGATGTATCATATATATTTAAATTATGATGTATCATAAATATTTAATATATGTGCATATGATATATGCTTCTTCCATACATAGACAATTTATCATTATGTGTTTGAATATATTAAATATAGTCAATCAGCCACTCAGTGCTATGTAGAGCAATGTTAATCAGTAAGACTGTGAGATGATTAAGAAATGCAATCCAACCAGTTATGGTAGTGTGCATCTTCCATGTGCTAGGCGTCATCATATATGCCTGTAGTATATCAGTAAAATAATACAGTATACCTCCCATTTTCTTATAGTAATATGAAAAGTCTTATAAAGTTAATTTAAAGTGAGGCATGGTGGCACATACCTGTAAGCCCAGTTTCGGGGAGATTGAGGAAGAAAAACTACCAGTTTGAACCTAGGCTGAACAATTTAGCAACTTAGCTAGGCCCTGTCTCAAGAAAAAGTTGGTAGGGCTAGGCATGTAGCTCAGTGTGAAAGCCCTGGGTTCAGTTCTTAGTAGCACACACACACACACACACACACACACACCCCTACACAGTAGTTATTCTTGATTAGATACATTAAAAATTTTTTTTTTTTATTAGTACTATACTGAAAATATTTGCAGCACATAATGATTACATTCATCGTAGGAAATTGGTATGTGTGCATAGCACATTTCAGTTCTTATTTCCCCTTCCCTCCAAACTCCTTTTGTTTTTCCAGCTTAAATTCATTTATTTATCTTACAAGTCCTTACAATCATAATTATCATATACACAGTTTAGCAACCAAACTCATAAGACAAAAATCACATAAGACACATAAAAAATTATACTAAATCAAGGTACATTTTTAGAGGTATTGAGCACTCTGGATTACAGTAATTTTTTTTACTCTTTTCTATTATTTGTCCTTTAATTTGTACTCTATTGAGCTTTTTATATAATAGAAACCCCATAATACTTAAGAACAACCATGAGATACTTAAGCTTGTGTATCTTATGTGATCCACTTAATATTTTGGTCTCCAGGGGCACCCATTTTCCTACAAGGTCAAGATTATCCTACTGACTCTAATTTATCCTTCTTTCTACAAAGACTGAACACAGAGTGACTTTGAAAATTTTTATGAAATAAAACTATCAAGTAAAATTTCACTAATTTTGTATTCATCCCTATTTGTATATCTATACATATACAGTGTTTATATACTTTTTAAGCTTACATAATTTAAAATCCTGCCAAGTGAGTAAGTGAGAAATAGGATGATCTTCTCAAAATAAAGCCTATAACAAATTTCCTTTGGTTTGGAAGAAACAGTAATCATTCTGTTCTCAATAAGCATTGCCATTAGACAGCAGTGGTGAGCAGATTGAAGTTGCCAAAAGAGAAATGTAAATTGAGTTGAAATATTTCTTTGTGCAGTAGCCAACTTTGAATCATATGAGCAGAGTAACCTGGGGAAATGCCATATATCCTAACATTCTTAATTAACAATGACTATAATTAACAAAATTCACGGCATTAGAGAGAAAATTCATGCTACACACACTAAAAGTTTAGGATTCCAGGAAGCTGTAAGAAATGTCACTTTATATTACTGCATGGAAGTCCTATATTTTGCAAGTTTTTCTTATAAGTTAGATATCAGAAACTGATAGTGGCAAGTTCACATTTTCATTGTTTCCTAGACTACTAATTAAGAACTCATTTATATTCAGATAATTTGGTGAATTAAATTAGTGACATATCTAATAGAGTTATATAGTGATCCAATTTATAGAGAAGAAAGAAATACACATGACCTTTTATTTCTGCCACTTTTTTGTTAAATGCATACATAATTTTCATTTTATTTCTTTTCATATGATACATTTACAGTTCTACACATACCTTTAAAGCAAACCTATCTTTCTATAATACCACTTTTTTGAATTTTCAAATTAAGTGTTGGGTCCAAGATTCATTTTTTTCTGCTCATTTTTTCTTGAGTGATATCTTGCTATATTCTCAGTTGTTGCACATGTAACTTTATGTTCATCTGTGCAGTTATCTATAATTACCCTTGAAGTGAAGAGGAGTGTTAAATTTAGTATTTGATAAGTGGAGGATATATATAATAAGCATCTGTGCTGGAATTCTTAATAATTTATGCTTTTTAACAAAATTATTATTTTTCAACATGATTTTTGAAAAATATGTATACAATAGAAACATAGCTGAAAATTACCTGCATTTGCAGCATTTTCAAAATGCACTTTTCACTTCTGCCTATGAAATTCTTTACATTACTTATAGAACTTGGATACATGCTATGTGTGTTCTTTAATAATTCCTGTACAAATTTTATTTGAAAATATTTAGTAAATGAGGTACAATACTTGGAGTTAAAGGATTTCAGTTTGAAACAGTTCAATCCCAAATTCTTAGTTTGTTGGGTATTGGCTGAATATCTTAATTTATCTATCTTACATCTCACTTAAGAGGAGAAAAAGTATATGGTCCATCTTGATAAATTTCTGTATACATCTAATTAAAAGAAATAGTTAACAAATGATTGGAAAAGAGCAATCAAACATACAGAATTGACATTCACATATTTTGATGGCATTTGTAGAAGTTGCAGGTAAGATCACTGCAGAAGACCTAATGACATCATCATTGATGCTTTTCTCAGAAAAATATAAAGAACTCTTCTTAATATTTATTTTATAATTATATAGTCTTTGAAATGTTGTAAAGTAAAAACCAATATGCAACCTGTCCATTGTAAATTTGTCTTCAAAACTATACAGTATTTATTACTCATGAAACAATGTGGCTTCAGGAGAATTGGATAAATTAGTTAATATATATTGGTAGACTAACTTGGGGAGTAAATAATATAATAACATATTTCAGTGATAAAATATGTTAAACATTTCCCTCTTTGCTACACAGGGTCATGAGTATTCCAAAGGAAGCAAAAATAATTTTGGAAATTGAAGTCCTGTTCAGAAATCAGGACTGATTCTATAATATAACAAAGAAAAATAAGATTAACCACTGAAATTATACATGCAAACCCTTAGATTATTCGCTTCTCTTTAAAAGAGATAATTGCTCCAATTGGATCATGAGATTTTGATAAAATAGATTATCATTGAGTTGTTCTAAAAGCTCAAGCTTGTGATTTTTCCTAAACCCAGACAGATAGCTTAGGCTATAGTTTGGATCTTGAATGTTTCCCACAGGCCCATGTGTGGATAGTTTGATCCCCCAGTTATGCATGGTGCATTACATGGAACTTTCCGAAGTTGGGATCTAGTGGAAGGAATCCTGGGCCCATGCCCTTCCAGGGGACATTGGTACCCAGGTCACATCACTTTCTCTCAGTTTGCTTCTTGGGAGCAATTAAGTAAGGTGGTTACTCCACTATTTGCTGCTCCCAAGATTCCCACCAAAGACTGAACTTTTCATGGATTAAACTTCTGTAACTGGGAGCAGAATTAATCTTCTCTTCATTTTGTTATCTAAGGTATTTGTTATAGTCACAGAAAAATAGCTCACAAAATCAATAAATCATCTAAAAGAACAAAGAATTTCAATTCAGAAAAGAGAAAAGACAATGGAATACTACTCAGCCATAAAGAAGAATAAACTTGAGACATTTATAGATAAATGGATGGACACTGAGTCTTTTCTCTTTAGTGAAATAAATCAGATTCTCATGCAAATATTATACTGACTCTCTGGTGTGAGAAACTTAAAGGGTAAATAAGGACCAAAATGTTTAATAGATAATGTGAAATAGAAAGAAACTATTCCAAAAGAAAAGGGGAACTGGAAAGGGGAGAGAAAGAAGGAAGGGGAAAGAGAAAAATGAGAAAAGAAGAAGAAAATGGAAATAAATCCTTGTAAAGAAAGAGGGTTGAAGGGAAGAGAGAGGACTGAAAGAAAAAGAGGAATCAAGCTATAAGATGTACAGTTACACATTCTCTATGATTAATGCAATCATTGTGCATATTTAAATTTTGCCAACAAAATTAATTTTTAAAAGAAAAAAATTTAAAAAGCATTAAGATTAATAAATATCTCCCATAAAAGATGAGTTTGGAAAATAATGAAATGGTAAGGATAAGAATAGGAGCTAAATTATTAAAGAAAAACATTAGAAATCATGGTAAGAATATGTGTGTGACTTAATAAATAAGAGTATACTTAATAAACACTGTTGCTACTATTGGGTTTAGAGGAGGTAATTGTGATGATTGTGATGATTGTGTGACTTTAGGAAGATTTAATACATTGAAAGTGATCTGATATTTATGAAATAGAAAGAGCTGAACTTTTGAAAAACATAATTGAATAAATTTGCAATCAGGTAGCTTATTCATCAATTTTCACTTATGGCTTTGTGTACATAATTTTCAAATATTAAAAAAACTGTGCTCAATTCTAATTATTTTATATTAGATTAATTTTAAAAACTCATAAAATACTTATTTTTTGAGGAAATCCTGAACTTGATTTACATTTCTTTGGTGATAGCGTTTAGAACTGGATGTTGTCAGACAAAAATAGAAAACCATTAAAAATATAGTCTGTCACATGGGGTAACCTATTTCAGCACAGTCAAAGCTTCTAGCTGTTGTCTTCCTCATTCCTTGTTTTTCTATCATAAACTTTATTCCCAAAAGTGTGCAACTTCTGTACAATGTTTGGACTCTATTAAAAAGAAAAGGGCACATAGTCTAAAAAGAATTTCTAAAATATAGTTTCTAAAACCCAACTAAAACTTTTTAAATTCATAGCTTTTAGAAAATAAGAGAGAATAATTCCACTTGTGTGATTACCAAAGGGAAAATTTAGGAAATTTTGAGAGCAAGGAAACAAAAATTTATGAAAGCTTAGTCACTTAAAAATGCAGCTTTCAAGGAGACACAATTAGTCCAGTTGTTCACAGTTGGGGAAAATAAGCCCCATTGCTCACTGTATAGGAACGTGCCTTCATTAAGGGTAGTGAGTCTGTCAATCCAAGGTCACTGTGGGGCTTTGGTACAGCTTTAGTTTATTAGACCCGTTGTGAGGAAACATGATGTCAGTTTTGAAAGACTCTAGGCAAGAGCAGCTATCACTGAAAATGTGCACTTTACGATTCCATTCTTTAAAAAGAGGACAGGAAAAATAAAGCTGTGTCTCATCAGTGTCTTGAGTGTTTTAGATACTTTATTATTAATTAAATTCACAAAGCAAAAATAATTGAGCTGTGCAGTAGACTCAGAAAGATGCTATGCACTTAGTGTGAGGAAAAATGAAATGATGGGAAACATATGGATGTTTTTGGTGCTGTTGCCGCTGCTGACGGTAATAACAAGAAGAATGATGGCTTCCTTGGTAAGAGCTCAAGGATAAGCTGTTCTGAGGTCTTTGCATATGGTGACTTACACTTTGCTCTTGAATTAACCTTGTGAATTCAGTAGTTCCATTTTAACTATTTTGTGGATCATTAAACAAAACACAACAATATCTTTACTCCCCTAGGAGCGTACAACTGGTGAGTGGAACAAACTATCCATTATGTGTAATTATACAAAAGGACAGAAGCTCTATTCCAGGGCTGGTAGCTTATTAAGAAAAATGTCAGCAGAGTTATCATGATAATAACACAACACTTGGAACACATTTTAAACTAAATTCAATTATAATAACTTTACTGGCTCCTATACTCTACCTTTGAACTTTATTTATTTGCTGTTCTGGGGATTGAATCCTGGGCCTCACTCATATTAAACTGGCGCTCTGCACCTGAACCCCATCCCCAGCCTTTGGTCCATTTTACTTAGACTGTGACAACCAACTATTCACTATTTAGGCAAATTTTTACTGGACATTGTTTTGTTTGTTTAACAAAAATTTTAACATTAAAGAATTTAGAGAAGCAGAATGTTTCTCTGCCTCGTGTAACACTCCTCCTACTGAAAAATTTACCGCACTGTGCTGAAAGCAAGAATTTCACTTGATAAAGTGTAGAGAAAGTAGTTTCTTAGGGGGAAAACAAAAATATAATAAATTTCAGAGCTATCTGAAAGATGTAAAGCAGGTAACTGAATTAAATGAATATGAGAAATCAATAATACAAGTTTCATCATTTTCAGATTGGTTAATATAACAAAATATTTATGTTGTATAATTAAGGGGCAGCCGTTTCCTACTACAGTTGGTGTTTGGGTAAAACTTATCTTCTTAACTGAAAAAAACATATCAATCTTCCGAGTCATCCTAAATTGTAGGAGAAAGTGTAGGTGATATTTTTCTTTTGTTAGTGGCTATCTTTTGCAGTTCTGAACAAAGAGAAGAAATATCAAAGGTAGTATATAGCTTCTGTTTTGGTATAGAAGTTTTAGTGAACATAAATAAGCATAAAATGATATTAGTAGATGTTTTTGACAAGGTTTTAGGAATCTGAGTAGATGTGAGAGATGACGAGCACGTGCAGCAGTGGAAGTGAGGCTGCAGAACCCCATAGATGGTGTATGGCTGACTGGAAATGGGAGATGCAAAGCTGAAGGAGGCAGTTAAAGAAGGAAACTCAGAAACAGTCTCAGGAATGGAACGTATACCCTCAAAATGGAGGGGCAAAAGCAGGCTTCGTGAACATTTTAAAACATCGCTTCTAAACATTTTCTCTGTGTGCCACAGAGGAACAGTCAATTCTATACCTTTCAGGATTAAGACCAACGCGTTTCCTGGCCTTTTCACTATGGCAGTGTATTTGACTTCCCTGGAGCTGAAAATCACAATGTCTTCTTAGAGTCCAAGCGATTGCCCAAGAGGTCACACTAAGCGTGTGTCTGTGTGTGTGTGTGTGTGTGTGTGTGTGTAATTTCTTTGATTATTTATTTATTTATTGTTGACTTTTTGATTGTCACAATATTGAATGGCAGTACCTGGTTGCACAAATTTAATTCGTCATTGCTGGACCCTGGAAATGACTGCCACATTTGTGTTCCTGTTGGAAAGACGGCCGTGGTCCAGTTCATCACCCAATGCGAAGTTTGCAAACAAAATCAAATTTCGCCAAATGTTTCTGAACAAAGCTTTTATGTTTTGTGGTACCATTGCACATAATTAATGTGTAATTTTTTGGGGGGTTAATGTACAAATCGGATAATAATCAACTCAGAGTAATTAATAAATGCAACACTTCAAATTGTTATAATTTCTTCATGATGTGTGCATTCCTATTTATCTTTTCTAACTATTTTGAGACATATAATGCATCGTTATTAATTATGTTCATCCTACTGTGCCTTAAAAAACAAAAAACATATTCTTTATTTATGTCAAGCAAAATTGTATCAATTGATTAACTTCTCTGTATCACTCCCAGTTTCCTGTAACCATTACTCTTATATAAACTTGTATGAGATTATTATATTCCATTTATGAAAATAAATGGAGGAATTATTTTTCCATTCTTGATTTATCTCAGTTAAGACAGTGTCCTCTAGATCCAGCCATGTTGCAGCAAATGCTAAAAGTTTGCACTCCATGGCTGAATAGTACTCCCTTGAGTATATACATCACATTTTTAAAAAATCATCTTTCTGATCATGAACATTTAGGTCTGTTCCATACCCTGACAATAATGAATAGTGATACAATAAACATGAGAGTATGGGTCTTTTCAACATGTCCATTTCCTTTGGATATATACTCAGCAATAGGATTTCTAGAGTCTATGGTATTTCTATTTATATTTTTGAGAGTTTTTTTTTTCTTGGCTAAAACAAACTACTAATTACATGAGCAAACTAAGCACACTTGGAATTGTAATGCAATATGTCATTAACCTAAAAAGACGAGGAATTATTTGGATGAAATTCCATACATTTAAAAACAATTAATAGTTATTTGTCATCTTATTTTTTTTAATTGAGATTTTTTTAAAGGTTATATTTTGTTTCAGGATATTATAAGATCTTATCTATAGGTTATTCAAATAAGTGACCTTGGGGGCCGGGATTTAGCTCAGTGGCACTGCACCTGCCTTGCAAGTGCACGGTCCTGAGTTCAATCCCCAGTACTGAAAAAAAAAAAAAAAAAAAAAAAAAAA